>NC_056746.1:694238187-694568187 GCF_019279795.1 Protopterus annectens
TTTGTCATGCAGAAGTTAATCTATGTTATTTGGACATTGGCTTCTGCTATTGGCATCCGTTGCTGTGAGTGTTGCCAGTTACCATACACATTGTTTGCTCAGAGGCAGACTACACAATTCTGCACAATACTGTGGTCTCCTTTAAGGACCCTGAGCCAGTGGTCGACAGTACTGCAGCCACTGCATCAATCACATTTGCCATCTACCAGTACCTACAGGACTGCATGAACCAGGCATTCACTTACCCAACTGTGGTTCATTGCACCAATGCCAAGCATCCAGTGTGGTGTACCCCAGCCATACACAGGATGTACAACACGAGGTGGTGGCTACTACAATGTGGAGCAGACACCTTGTGAGGTATGACACCCTTGGTCATCATATGTGTAGAGTTACACACTGTCGTGCCATGGTCCAGGGCACATTCCACAGATATACCTACATGGACCTGGCTGACAATCATACCACCTTCAGTTGCTATGCTCAACACCTGGGAGGTCACTCCCACATATGCTCTGACTGGGTTCACATAGAGGTGGAGTTTACTCAACATACACACATTGCCAACATACAGGCTGACAAGTCCAGTGAGGACATCTCCACACCCTGCCCCACACATGAGGGGATGTCTGTACCAGCGGTTTGTGGTCACCAAATGTTCTGTGACACACAGGTGGGACATGCTCTCTCCAGGGTAGTGGACATAGCATCCATGGGACCAGCTGGTGACCCCGCTGTCTACTCCACTATCTCATTTAGGAATCGGACCCACAGTTAGGACAGCTATTTCTTTGTAGCCTCACCTCAGGTAGGGTACCCAGGTTGTGTCGCATGGCAACTGTAGTACCACATCACAGGGCCAATGCCTCCACTGAGGCTGGTTATTACTGTCCCATTACCCTGAGGAGACCTATCTGCGGAGACATGGGGAGGGATCATACTGTGGCTCGTACATGACTGCATAGGGGACATACATACTTTGCATCCCACATGGTTTGTCTTGTTCAGGGGCGGTTCATGCCTTTAAAGCATGGTTGACATTTCCGGGACAGTCACCGAGGCCATTGATGGGGGTGTTGCAGTCCATACAGCCTACCTCGACCTGTCAAGGACCTTCATCACATTACCCCCCTCAGGTATCGTTGATAAACCCATTGGCTGGGATGTGAACATGTACATCACAGAATGTGTTGTAAACTGTGTATGTGACACAACCCACACGGTCATAGTTGCTGGCAGCATGTCAGACCTACTGCCTGTCACAAGTGGTGTCCCATGGGGCCGTTCCGTGGGTGCACTCCTGTCATACATCTACATTTCCACAGTACAGGCACACACAGGGGTGTTATGGGCAACATTGTTTGTAGATGACTGCAAAACAGGTGCCATAGCAGGATGGACATCTGACACAGATATCCTTCGAAGGGGCCTCCCAGATATGCATATCTGCTGTCAGGGACATGTCCCACAGCTAAATGGTAAGTAATGCAACATCATACCTGTCAAGGAGTAGTAGGTCACCCCTGTCCAGCATATAGGTGGCTGTCCACACAGCACAGGGGTGATTACCAGGGATCAGGAGACAGAGTTTGTTGGTCACCTTTCATTCAACACACGTTGCTATCGTGGTTCTGTGGGACCTCTACATTGCCCACCTGTTTGTGCGTGAATTCACATCTACATCAGGCTAGGTCATTGTCTCCTTGTACCCATTACATGTTACACCTATGATTTACTACATTGCCCCATTCAGACTGTATCTGACCCAACACCTACAGCAGCTGGGAATCCCTCATAGGTTAATTGTTGTACAGATGCAGGATGACATCGTTTTGTGTAATGCTGCCCCACTTGTAGGACCCCTGCCACATTACGTCACATCCCTGCTGTTTAGTGTTGACCTGTGCCTGACATACAAGGCCATGTCATCCCATATGTCATGTGTATGCTTCACCTACTGTATCTGCATCCCTCAGAACCACTAGGGCAGGTGACATTTACCTTGTCACGGTCATTAATGGGATGTGTTTGAGTGACACATATATCACCCAGACACTCATTATGCTGTGGATCTACATCACAGTACATGTGAGACAGAGATCCTTCCTATCCTTGTTCGCGGGTATGTTGTCCATTGGATGGAGAATTGTAGGTATAGGCCAGGGATTACATCATTATCAGTGCTTGACTGAGGTACAGCAATATCATGAGTATTTTATCTGAAGCACAGAAGGTTGGCAAAGTCATCCTAACTATGGTGTAATATTATGGCTGAACCTGGGACGATGGCCTACCCTGTACCTATGGACGTATGAACCTATATTCATAGTTTGTCACATTTACAATTGTCTATCCACTATACTCTTTCTCCAGTGTATATTTCTGTGGCACATGATTGTCCTCTGTATTACATGCAGGTATGCTGTGTACAGTGCACATACGTCACTGTTGATGACAGTGTATCTGTGTCCCTAACACTGTGATACTGAGGACTACCACACATCCTTCACAACATTACATGCATATGTCCATTCTATTCTTCTTTGGCCTATGGGGGGGTGTTAAGGCAAACATTACTCAAGTCCCTGTTTGTGCATGCTTCATGTTGGTGTTTGACCAGGCTCCGTTGCAGTCATGTGTTGGACAGTAGTGTGTCTGTGTGTTTGCCATGTGTTTTTATTGCCGGTACATCTGTGGGAGGTGTAGTTGGCACATGTTCCTCTTTGCAGGGACACCCATCCTGGGGTTTGTGTCTTGCATCTGCACTTGGCACGTGCCATATGTCCTGTACTATTCCCACAGTCGTGTATGCCTTCATGCACTACTACTGCATGTTACTGGCTGTTTGTATGTGGTACACATGGACATTGTGATGGTTGCTTGACCTATTCCCATGCTAGAACGTACACATCTGTCAATTAAGTTTTTTAAATCAAACTGTAACACTCATTCGTATTTTCAAAATGACAGTCAATAACACAGGAAGCTGAGATTAATAACATTTTACTACTGTGCAGCAGGAGGCAAAGGAGTATGCAGTATAAGTTTAGACATTTGTTTAACTCTATACATGTTACATCTGTATGAGCATTCTGTATACTATCATCTTTTGCACACATTAATGATGTGGTCAGTCACAAGGCATTTACATCGCTAGAGTCCTGAACATTGTATTCCTACAACAGTGCTCAGGTAATGCTTATTAAATGTTTTCCCATGAGGATAGCCCGACCTTGCGAGCCACATATTCACTTAGACTGTACTTCGATAAATTCTGCTCTGTCACGGTTCCAACACTGTTCATATCCAGTCCTCACTCCATTTCCTACTAAGTTCCTGTGTCTCTCTGCTGAGCAGCTGTACTCTGTGTTACAGCTCACAAGCCTATCCTCCTCAGTGGAAGGATGACAGATATACCTGTACATACATGTATTATTCTCTAACTGAGCAGATGACTAATGCTGAATGACATACACCTGCTGCACTGGTTACTGCTAGGGTCAGGGTTCAATCACACTGCAGCTACACTACAGGCAATTACATGCATGATAAGCTGTACTGCCATATTGTCAGGTAGAATAATATGCATTATACACTATTTGCTTCTAAAGTTGCACATCATATATATGTTTAAATGTGTATTTTGCTAACATTCTCCCTCCTTTGATTGCTTCTACTCTATCCAGAAACATATACAACATTATTTCATTCCCTAGCCTCTTCCTCTGTGGAACGCGTTTAACTAGGCAAGTAATTTGTTGTACATTTCAAGAAGGATTGCATTTTCTATTGACAAATACCACTACAGGTCTTGATACATAGTCTCGGGTACAGATATGTCGCCAGAGTCCCTGACTAATACTTACATGCAAAGTATCCCGCAATAGACACATGCTCCCAATATGAGCGGAACAACACAAATGGCAATCATGATATTCAGTATGACTGACCCCATCCACCCAATGGTTTGTGGAAATGGTTCGTCAGTGGGTTTGGGCCTGGTTCCGCCATGGATGACACCTGCTGTATTACCTCTAGGTGGGCGTTGATTTTTGTCTCTTCATGTGGTAGTTGGACACAGCGATCTTCTTCAGTAAGCGCGCACGTACCAATTCTCAGCTCCACGGTGCAGTCGTGCGCTATTACATTTTGTGACACAACAGTTCTCATTGCATCCAGTTCATCAGTCACAAGTTCAAGAGCGGAAAGTCACATTCATCCTTCCTCCGACAGGTTTGGATAACTTCCTCTGTTCCCTGATTGATTTCACTACTCCACAAGCTGGGAGTGTTCCAGCCCAGGTTGTGACGCTGTCACTCAAGTCCATATGACTCGATATTCCTTTATCCCTTGCAGAAGACTGGCATGTCAGAACAGCTTCCATTTCACCCACTGGATTAGTAGGTTTCTCGACTGTGTTCCCAGTTCTTCGAGCTATGTGTGTTATAGTTCGTTTCGCACCCAGAGGCAATTGTACAGTATGTCATGTGACTGGACCCAGATAACCCAAATAACAACTGCCGGACCAATTCCCAGGTAACCATTGATATGCTTATTTCCCACAAACAACATAACAATATTCTACTTTACTACTGATGCGGGTTACCTCTGCATGTAACATTTTCCTGTCTCTAACAGAGGACTGTTTATACAATTCAGGATGTTTCTGCACATCCTTCAACATTGTTCTCATGATGTTTCAATACAAATAATGAATGGTGCTACAAGTAGTACTGTGTTCTTTGGCTGTTATATGACATTCGTAAGACACAGTTATGTTACAAATACTCCCACCAACTGAAACTGTATCATGTTTATGATAACATACAATTCCTTTTTGTGTAACAGGTAAGTACATTGCCACGTTGTCCTGTGATCTCACAGAACCTGTATCAAAGTGTAGATATTCACAAGTCTCAATCTATCCCCAAGGGGACAACATGCATCGGAAGTCCTCCATATGATGTAGGTATGGCAGTACAAACACAGCAATTTAAAGTGTTCCTAGTCTCTATATGCACACGCGTCATGCCTAGGTATCTGTTGAAGTGTGGAAGACACTCTGTGGCCAGTTCATCACGTATCAGTATTTGTATCCGTGTAGTTATATGCAGGTAAGGTCCCAGAAAATGTAAAGTAAACACAAACATGGTTAATAGGTGTATAATCATTAGGACAGCAAACAAAATGTCTTTGGGGTTGCTTTGTATTGTTATACAGTCTTGCCCGGGTGATTCAGGCTCTTTGGTATATCAGCTACAAGATGTCAATCAGACTTGATATCCTTTACCGGTTTGAAAAATGTGAGGTGGACACAGGACGACCTCTCTGCAAACTTTACTGCAGTAGGCGTTGCCAACAGTACCCGGTACAGACCTTCACAATTTCCACTTGGCAATAATGTTCTTTGGATAACAGTGACATACACACAGGATACTGGTGCCAGCTATGCGTCCATCTTCGTTTGCTCTTATCTGTAAAAGACTTTAACTGAAGAACAGTGTTATTGGTTAACAATCCTCTCATGTCACCTGCTAATGAGTCATCGACCTCCGGCTCTGCAGGCATGACAGCTTTCCACTCTGGCACATGATATGCCATTCCACATACTACTTCGAAGTGGGTGCAGCACTTTACATTTGGAACTGTTGTCATGCTCAGCAATGCTAGAGGTAGACAGCACATGTAACTCATCTGGATGTCACCCACCAACCTCCTCTACTTATTTCTCGGGATCCCATTTTACGGCGCCAGCAGTCATGCTGACTGTGGGTTGTACATGCAATTTACATTCATGATAATACAAACTAATCCCCCAGGTTGCGTGATTGTCTGGTTCACTACATGTGTTCTATTGTCACTGTAGCTTCTTTACAGCATGCCAGATCTAGGGAAACTTTATTTTACTGGCACCTTTGCCACTGCTGCTGCATCCGGATTCATGGTTAGGAATGCTTCTACCCATTTTGATTATGTATATGTGTAATCGCTAAACAGTATTTGTTCCCTTCACATTTATGCAGATGTATGAACTCCATACAAATAGTACGGAACGGTTATGGTGGTGTAGGTAAACTCACTCCCTTCGGTTTAAATACTCCCTGTGCATGATATCTACTGCAAACGTGACACGCTGCTCATGATGTTTGTATGTGGTTCGTAATTCCGTATGTTAGGGTATTCTGTTAACCAAATGTACCATCCCCCCTGTTGAGACATGTCTCTACCCATGGCTCCACAAAGCCGCATATCTGAATACATTAGACGTTAATATTGGCTTTCTCACTGTGGATATGTGCAGTCCGTGTTCAAGGATTGCTCCACGTCATAACCACGTCGGCTTTTCTGCTTTCGTAGTTGCTGTTTGCATTGTTTGTACAGTTTCTACATCTAAACTGTCTGAGGTTTGTCATTCCTCATTCACACAAACACTTTCCAACTGTGAGGCTGCTTGTTTTGCAGGTGCATGAGCTCATGCCTTACCTTTCCTACTGTTATCCTGTTGCTTTCTATGACCTGCTCATTTACAATTACCTACTTTAGTGGGTAACTGAATGGAGTCTAATGCATTCAAGATCGATTGCATGATTAATCGGTTTACCGTGGATGTTATCATTCCCCTATTCTTCCACTGCTGCTCATAAACATGCACTGTACAGACAACAGACTGACTATCGACATATGTCCACACATCAGTTTTCGCTACAGTACAAGCACGTGTTAAAGCTATCTATTCTGCTGCTTGAGCAGACACGTTATGCTGCAGGGTTTGGCCGTCTACAATCTCATTATCAATAACTACTGCATAACCTACTTGATTCGTTCCTGTAGGACTCTGTCTACATGATCCGTACACATTAACTGTCACCTCTGCATCATCTAAGGGTATATCAGTGATATCATGTCTGTGTGTAGTTATTTAATCCATTTCGTATAGGCAACTGTGTGGTGTGCCATACACAGGTGTCGGACTTGACGTTGATAGGTTTCATGTTGTACAACGTTCAATCACCATATGAGGTTGACTCAGTGGTATGGTCAAACAAGACAAATGTCTAGCACGGGTCAGGAATGCTATCTTCTCTTGCAGCAGACTGATCGCAACTGCATGAGACATTCTCACAGTGAGAGGGTGGTCTAGTAACATTACGGCCGGGGCCTGTACTGCCATGGGTGCTACAACAACTGCCTGTACACAATGTGGCACTGACCATGCCACAGTGTCCAACTGCAATGAGTAGTAAGCTATGTAGCGTTGCTTACTTCCCTGCTGTTGCATCAAGACTGACGTCATATATCTCCGCTTACAATCTACGGTCTGACAACATGTGTTATGATTATTCAGGAGACCTACTACAGCTGTTGAGGCTATCAATCGTTCTAGTCTGCAGAACGCTGTTTCTGCTACTGTAATCCAGTGTAGTATGTGTTGTGCTGCCATAGGTGTATTAAAGATTAATGCAAACAATACAGCGGACTCCAGAGCATTGTTTGGTATCCAGATTTGACAAATGTTAGTCGGCCCAGACAGGACTTCATTCCCTTCTTGTTAGTTGGCTTGGGTGCTTATGATATTGCTACCTTCCTATCGTCATGTGATGTTCTACCCTACTTGGATACCACATATGCCAGGTAATTGACCTGTATTCTCTGTAGTTGCAATTTATGCTTGCTTACTTTATGTCCCTGTTCTGCTGAATATCTCAATAATGCTATTGTATCTTCCATACATTGCTGCTGGGTAGGGGCCGCAAGCAGAATATCATCCACATAAAGTAGAACTTGACTGGCCCGGGTGGAGTTAACAAGGGAATGTAGCTAGCCATCTCCTGTGGGGATATCGTTGTACTTTCACAGTATCCCCGCGATAGCCGGGTATGGCTGTATCTGTCACCCTGACTGTACATGCAAAGCAATACGGACTATGTGGATGTATAGGTATTGCAAAGGAAGCATAGCTTATATGTACCACGGTAAGATACTTCTGTGGCGTGTTCATAGCATTGAATATAGTGTGTGGGTCTGGCACCAACGCTACCATAAGTATTCTTACATGATTTACAGCTTGCACATACTGTACCATCCGCCATTCCCCTTTTGGTTTCCGATCAGAAGATACAGGGGTATTGCATGGTGAATAGCGATTACTTTGTGGATGGGGAATTCCCTCTATGACTTTACAGATATCTTCTGGTGTCCACGGTCTATACGCTACGGGGGTTGGGTCCTGGCCTTCCTGTCCTGCATGAGGGTTCGGTACTTCAATAAATTAACAGATATCCTCACTCTGTTTTAGTACTGTCTTCTTACTCAGGTGTCCCTAGGTATGTTACGTGTTCGGGATGTGGTTTCAATAGCTTCTGTTACATTTGTTCATTGTGCTACCTCTGTTGCCACAGGATAACGTGTGGGGACTAGCGTGCCCTCCCGCTTCATATCCTGGATGTGGTATCGGAGGTGGTAGGGGTTGGGGGGCTATCGGTACTACTGTATTATGATCTTCTCTGTGTACGTATGATGCTTTGTCATTTGTATTGTTCTATTCCCTTCTGCACACTACCTCAATCCACCTATGTGCATGACGGATACCCAATTGTCGCTGTTTTGTCGCCTGCACATCTTAGGGCTGCCACCTTTTCAAATGCACAATGTGGGACATTAGTGTTCGGAACGTGTAATTTTCCAGGAAAAGCATACCCGCTGCCAGTACATAGGACAGGATTTCACTTTTTGCCAGGAGAGCGACCAATTGTTGTAGCATTTCAGTTGCTTATTCTGTTTATTATGATATTTTGCTGTTCCAGATACAAATTTACTGTTTTATGCTACCATTTTGATAGATATCTGGGAAATGTTTGTCCTGAGATATCAGGACATTTGCCATTTGTTCGGTTTGTTTACAGGACACGGCTGGCCAAAGAGGGACTGTCCCTCTCAGGGTGGTACAGGTGTTTACCCTGGAACATGTGCATCACAATTTCAGGGATTACAATGTTTCAGTAACGATATTTTGTGTAATATACCATCAATGTCATATTTATTACCCCATTTTGCTGTGTAACTCACATTATGTGCTCTCTGCGATTGCATATACTTCACGTCACCCGTCAAACGCGGATCACATGATCTGTTTCTTCAATAATCTCCCATATCCTCTACACGACTGCTACGTACCCTTCTCTCATACCACGTGGTGTGTCCTTCCCTGTATCCACTGTAGTGTCTACAATCACTATTTACTCTGCTGTATGTTCCCCTGACCTATGTTCAGATTTAACAGTATTTGGATAGGTCTTCGACCCGCTATCACAACTGTTAACAGAAACACAATGTAGTCTGGTCCCTGATCTACAATAGAGACAAAAAGGCAAACACTCCTTACCTGGGCCTCCTGTTTAAGGCTGCACGTTTTCTTCTTGGGATCCAGTTTTCCGCTTTTCAGCCACAGATCAGACAGTAAACAGCCTCTTTACACACAACAATTCAGTCGGAGGTCTTTTCATTCAAGAAGAACCATTTATGCAAATTCTCCTGCGTAGATGTCTAACCAGCCATGCACTCTGACCTGTAGCTTACCAAGGGAATTCCGGATTACAAGGATCACAATGTGAAATAAGTTGTTAAAACCAGACTGTAGTTATCAGTAGGCTTTTCTAAGTGACAGCCAATAACACAGGAGGCTCGGGTTCGAAAGTTTTAGTAGTGTACACAGGCAGGCTAAATAATATACAGTCCAAGTATGTGAGTTTTGTCTGACTCTATACAGTAAGCAGTTTCTTTATATAGTGTTTACAATCAGCTTTTGCCCACCTTACTGACGTGGTCGGTCACAGGGCATTTCCATCACTATGGTCCGCAATAGTCTATACATACGTGGGTGCTGGGGTCGTGCTTTTAAAATGTTTTCCCATGAGAATAACACAGCCTTGCAAGGCACCTTGTACATTACAGTGTCCTTCTGTGATTGTAGCTGTTTCAAGGACCCTAGACTGTTCCGATACAGTGGACAGTTAATTTCTTAATACGTTGCTTTGTCTCTCTGGTAAGGAGTTGTACTGTTATCTTCGATAGAGCTCACAAGGCCATCCTCCTCTGGGGAAGGAGTGATGTTATGCATGTACATACATTTATTGTTCTGTGACCCAGCAAATAATTAATGCTGACAGACATGGGCCTGCTGTACTGCTTACTGCCAGGTTCAGAATTCCATCACACTACAGCTTAGCTTCACCAATTACATGCAGGCTTAGTTCTACTGCCATATTGTACGGTACAATTCAATGCATTATATAGTATTTCGAGTCTAAACTGGCACTTCATATGTGTTTCTATATATTTTTCGAACAACATCCATCCGGCCATATGCATGTTGTTCCGTCCTTTACCTTGACCGTGTGTATTTGTCCGTCCGGCAACGCTACTCTCCACATGTGATGTCCCAGCTTCCCCTTCTTTGCCTGTAGCACCCTGTTAGGACGTCCTGTTTGGTAGGCACGTGTTCCGCTATATGTGATCGACTTCACTGCATAGATAATCATCGATGCGGTGGTCCAACGACCCGACTTGTCCACATGTGTACAGTTATGTGCACCGTGTCGTATGCAAACCTATATGGTTTGGACGGGTACATACTACATGCAGGATGTACACATTCTGCAGACACATTCACATGCAGCCATTTACATATCTGTACCTGCGGTGGGTTGGTGACATGTGGGGTACGTATTTGCCCATGTGGCATTGCCTAACACAAACATCTTACCACATTTCAGGTATGCACATTGTGTGTGGGTGTATAGCTGCACACGGATGCTAGCAGGTTAGGGTGCAGAGGTGTACATGGGTGGGACTGACATGTACAATGAGGCTATTGTGTAGTACATCCGAATGCATGGGTTCTGCTTCTGGATATTACACTTCAACATACGCCATCCAGTGTATGCAACAGAGACGTTGCTGGGTGTGGGATATGTTGCTATGCACATGTTTGCCTGTGTTTGAGGTATCTTGCTTCCTTACTGTTGTTATGTCAACACAGCTACCCGGCTATGTACTCTCACTACTGCTTGTGCCATTATGGTTGGCACCTTTTCCAATGCCCATAGTGGGGCATGTTATGTGGACACTTCGGAATTTGCAGGACTACACATACCCACGGCTAGTGCAGTTGACAGAACTTCACTTGTTTGCCATACTATAAGCTTATTCTGTAAGCATTTGGGTTCCTTATTTATTTTCTTATGCCATGTCTGTGTTTCATATAGTAATGTATATGTTTTATGCTACTATTACATGTATATTGCGGGAATTTTCTTGGCAGGGGATCGGAGGTCATTTTCCATTTTTCTGATTGTTGCAGGGACACAACTGTCCAATCAGGGACTGTCCATGGCACATTGGGACAGCAGGTAACCCTGGTGACCATGCCCATGTCGCTACTGGGGTTTCCACCTTTTCCAGTTTCCGATCTGGGATATTTCCGGGACTCACATCTGGCTTTACAGGCCGACACATACACACGGTCACTATATAGCATAGAACTTCACTTGTTTGCCTAAATATAAGCTTATTGTTGTGGCAATTTGCTTGCTTATTCTGTTTCTTGTGTCATTTAGGTATTTCTGTTACAGAAATAACCAATTCATGCTACCATTACATTAAATACGGGATATCATTGTGTCCTACGATCTTAGCACATCAGCCATTTCTAATACGCTTTTTTGGGACACAACTGGCCATGGAGAGACTGCCCCAACCAAAGTGGGACAGGTGGTGACCTTAGTCGCTGCTCCTGTATCGGTGCGGCGCGCTGACATGCGGCTGTACACCTTCTCTGAGTGTAAACACTGACGGTGCATTGCGGGACAAACGCGGTCTTATGCGTATCCTTTGCTCCTTGGACGGGTACACTTATGCCTTCGTGGCTTGTATTTGCTTCTCCGTTGATTTGGGACGGGTACTATGTTGCATACTGTACGTGCGTTTCATTCTGCACGGGACATGGCTGCTGCCATTACTATTGTGGGCGGACCGTGGCTGTCAGCACATTAGGTTGCTCACCTCATGCCGGCTTAGACACGCCTCCAGACGCATCCTACCTGGGCTCGCTCACGTACACTACGCACGTGTCTGTGATTCCGGTGCACTCTCATTAATATGTATGTGGCGCTACTGCGTCGGCTATTCACTGCACCGCCGGCGCAAGCCTTACGCCGGCCTTCCGCCGAGCTTCATGAATCCCGGGGAACATTTATTATTTTAAAAGTTAAACACATTTTGCTTGAAAAAGAAAAAAAAAAACAATATTAGGAGCAACATTAAAGTGAAAGAATATAAAAATGTCAGGTGATATTTAAAGCCTGCCAAATGTCTGACAAATATTATATAGATAACCAGATTTAACCATTATGCAACAGTACTAAAATTATTTATTATTTTATTTATTATTATTTTATCCGCATTTGTTTACCAGTATGTCTACTGGGCCAGGGTAAGTCCGTTTTCAGTAGAGACCCGTGGAGAAAAGCTTCAAAATACAAAACATGACAAAGCTACAGAATCAAAATATAGAAATGAAGCAGTGATGGCACAGAACACTACATTACAGATTAGGTGATACAATAAAGTAGAAAATACTAGTTATAAAGATATTAGATTTTAAGTATGCAAGCCCAACAAGAATGCAACTGATGACATGGGATACTAGTGAACGTGTCAACAATACAGTTTTGCAGTTTTACAGTAGAGAGGGAAAGAGGGAGAGAAGCAGGTTAAAGGTTCTGAAAGTGAGGTATAGCCTTAGAACTATTACTAATCAGGCATCAAGAATCAATAGAAGATATGGTAGGTAACTGAGATTGTAGATTATGTGTGGCTGGGTGCTACATGTTAGACTTAGTAAGTTGGAAGCACTGAATGTATATATGAGGAGTCTGAGCTGTAAATAATATGGGGAAGAAAAGTAGGAAGGCTAGGAATATTGGATTTTTTTGTAGTCAGTGCTAATTAATGATGGGAGACTTAAAGCATTAGTTTTGCACATTTCAAAAGAAAAATATTTATCATCCAAACGATAGTAGGATGGAAACAGAAAAATTCAAAGACATTATTGAAAAAAACATAGATAATCACTTTCAGCTAAAAATGAATGAACAGTCTGGGATAAGTGAATGCAGAATTATAGTGTTGGAAGATAATGAGCCCAAATCAAGATTATCACACTAGGCGTCCTAGTAAGTAATTGTTTCTTCACTAATGTTAGTTGAGGAGCAAATAAAAATGTGAGAAAGGAATTACCTGAAAAAGATATGACTCTGGACAGCATCTTGGAGTACTTTGCAAGCCCTTCAGAAATATTAGAAGTTTGACTAAAATGTTTCAGAGCATAGCATCTCATTGACAGAAGTATTGTTGCTATACCCAATCACAGAAAAAGTGATGAAGAGATGCCAGAGTTTATAAACTATGCATATGTTGTTATTATTATACGTGCTTTTGGAGGGGGCAGGCCCACTGTGACCCCAAACCCCTGTGATCCTAAATATACTAAGTCCAAGGTAATTTAGTCTTGAGGAATAAGGGAATACTTGATTCTAAAACAAAATCTAGTGCTATCTTATCCTGTGGTATTGTGTGGCCTCTAACTTACCATATTTAAGTCATAAAATCTGATATAAAGAAGTTCAGAGACCTGAGCAAACACTCACCAGTGTTATACAGTACAGTAAAACCTCCATTTCATGTGAAGACATGTCCTCTTTAGAAAACTGGACTTAAGATCAGGATTTTTCCAAAGTTATAGCTACCCTTGTAAGCTTGATAAGGTTTATAACACTTGGAATTAGCTCAGCATCAAAGATTTTCTAGCATATGATAAAAGAAATTGGAATTGTCAAGAACTCCAGTTATGGCACTGTAATGCATGTGAGAAATACAAATGACCATGATGACACTTTGAAAACAGTACTAAAACATTAAAAAGGAATGCGGTAACATTCACTGGAAAAAATGTGAGTTAGTCAAGAATATGCTAGTTTTTTATAAATTCATTTTCAGTAGAAGTAGAAAGACACTGCCTGATCATTAAAGGTGAAAACAAATGCAATTAATGACTTGTCACCTCCTACAAATGCTGAAGAATTAACAAAGCGATTACACATGGCTGATTACTGGTTCAGAGTAATGAAGTATTTTAGCATTATCACGGCACTATTGTAGAGACTTATGAAAATATACCTTTTACATGACCTGATTAGCATCAGGGAGACTTTTAAAACTTAGCTAAAGGTCTGATGTCAGATTCCTAGCCTACTTGAACACTGAGAGCAAAACCATGGTAGACACCATTGCCAACATAGGAAACTTGTGCTTCATTGAAACCTTTGTCATCTTATCAAAGAGAAAACACTGAGGAGTATTTCATCAGGTCTATCTCAAGTCACCGAATTTCACATCTCCGTTTTTTCGAAAGTGCATTTATCCGAGAATGTACTTTTGCAAAAAAATGATTAAATGAACACCAACTAAAAAAAAAAAAAAAACAACACTAAACACATTTATGCAGGGGTGTAAGCCCCCCTGCACACCCCACACCCCCACTACTTCTATATTCTAACTCCAAGATCACACTACAGTGGGAAAAACCTCACATGCTGTTCATTTAATCATTTTTTTGCAGAAGTGCATTTTCGGATAAATGCACTTTCGGAAAAACAGAGTTGCAAAATTACATTTCGGAGAAATGTAATTTCGGTGATTCAAGGTAGACCCATTTCATCCTATGCTGTGCATGTAAGTCAAAGAACATGCAATACTTGAAGCAAGGAAGTATTGTCTTTCCCTTGAGCGAGCTTAGACTTAGTATATTTAATGTTCTGTGGAGCCCTGGGCTACAAGATGGAGCTTGTTGCCCAGAAAAATATGTTCTTTCATTTTTTTTCTTTTTTAGAGTAACAATTTTCTTTTGTTGAGTTAATATTTTTAGTGTTGCATCACTTAGTGATGTTATCATTGATGAACCACCTCTTTGTACAATAGGCTAAGTAAGCATAAGGGCATTCCTAATTTATGTAGGCGTCAATCTAAGGGTGATTGCTTATGCTTGCAGATCATTAGCAGGTATTGAAAAAGGTATAGTCAGACAGAAGATTACAAACTAACACTGTATGGACCAGAGAGATCTTTCATATGCCCATATTGGAAAAGTAGATTTCCATAGGTGATAAATCATTTGAGACAATATTTTGTACTCCAGCATCAAAACTACTACTAAAGATAGGTGGTCTCTGAAACTGTAATCCTACTACCATGCAGCGCAATACAGAAAAGGGAAAAAAATATTTTAGACAATCCAGTAAACTCCATACAGAATGGATGAGAGACATAGAAATGGGGCAGAAAATTTGTAATTGTAAGTGTTGAATATTCAGTCTAAAGAGTCCTGACATTTAAATGAAGTGAAAATAGAAATTAAGAATCATAGATTCATAGATTGTTACTAGGCTAATGAGCCAGGGGGCCTTTCTAAGCCTATCCATGTTTTCTGGAAAGAATAATGACATCCTCCATCCAAACAGGACATTGAATGCCAGGCATTTATAAGCTACCTCTGTTCATAAGGCACATGGGTGTCAGACCCGGTGTACATTTCCTATTCCACATCCACTGGTCTAAGTTGCACTTAAATTTGGTAAAAGAAAAACTCAGATTCACATGCCTGTTCTGTAGGAGGAGCTGTCTCTGGGACATATATCTGTTTCTCCAGCATATTTTTTAAGTCACAGACAAATTCAGGTCCATAGACCCTGTATTTGTGGTACTGCTTGACTTACAAATATGGAGGTGATTCATATGTGTAGGGTTTGCAGATGCCTTGTTAGCCAGGCATAGATCACCTCTCAGCAATCTATAGGAGAATGAGTATGGGCAAAGGGCTTTAATGTGCTCTCCATAAAGTAGGTTTGCTACATCTTGTATTCTTTTTGTAAGGAACCTCTGAGGTTGCTCTGGTTATTGCATATGCCTGGTCATGTACATCCCGAAGGAAGCATTGTACTCTATGCTTGCTCTGATAAGGGCTGAATACAGTGGAATAATGACCTCTTTGGATCTAGATACCATGCCATTACTTATAAATTGCACAACACAAAAGGATTTCCTCACCATTGTGGCCACATGTTGCTTGAAGGTAAGGGTACTGCCTACTAGTGTACCCAAGTCCCTGACCACTGGATTGATTCTTAGGGGCTTAATAGCAACATGAGAATTATCTGAGATGGTTGATTTCTCAACGGGTACAATTATACATTTCTTAGCACTGAGTTTAAGATTGTGGCTTTGGCATCATTTATTAGTCAAAAATAGGCCTTCTTGAAGAATGCTAGTGCATGTGGGGCAGTTGATGATAACTCCCAGCTTGCAATCATCTGCAAACATAGTCAACCATAAACCTTCACTTTTTGCTTCCACTTCAGAGAAATAGATGCCAAAAAGGACCAGGCTTAGTACTGAGCCCTGGGGACACCACTAGTGACTGGTATCTTGGTGCAGGTGCCTCATCCATTTTGACTTCCTGGGTGGATGATAAAAGGGTTTATACATAATTTAGTGAGCTTGTCTATAACACCTGAGTGGGATATTGTCTGAAAAGCTTTGGCCAGGTCAAGGTAAGCTGGGTTCATGGTCTTGCCCTCATCCATTGCTTTGGTGACTTCTCAAAGAAGTCCACTAGATTTAATAGCATGACCTTCCTTTAACAAAGCTGAAGTGTGCTTGGTCCAGCATTTTCAGGTTACCTGTGTCCTCATTTATCATGTCCATGATGAATCTTTTCATGGCCTTACATATGAGGCTGGTCAGACTTATGGGCCTGTTGTTACCTGGATCGATGGTTGGACCTCCTTTGTGCAGGAGAATGATTGTAGCCATCTTCTATTCCTTTGGCAGAAAACATTTCTGTGGGTTCCAGTTGAAAATGTATTCAAGTGGATCAGAGAGGTCATGTGTCATCCTATTTAGTAAGCATCCCATGATGTTATTGGGGCCCATTGATGCAGGGCTTTTGGCTCTGAAAAGTGCAATGAAGATTTGTTCCCTAGTAATGGTTGGGGGATTGTGGTATGCAGTATTTCCTTTGGACTATGGGAAGGAGCAGGGAAGAAATTTGAGCTGAACCTCTCAGCCGAAAGGTTCACAATGGCCTCCATTTTTGTGTAGATGCTGCCATTTACAATAAGTCCTGCACACTGCTATGTATTTCCCTTGAGGTTAAGGACATTTAGCCAAGGTGTCACTTAGAAGAGAGAAGTTAGCTTTGGAATAGTTCCTAAAGGTTTTAGGTTTTGCTGGGTCCCCTCGGTTTTAATTTTTATTTCAAGCCATACAGCTTTATGGTCAGATCTGATGAGCAAAGACATTACAGTTGGTGAGGAACATTGCTCTCCCATGTTTGTGAGTGAAAGGTCAAGAATGTTTGTACATCTGGTAGAAGAATGAACCAACTGTTCCAGAATGTTAGTATTAATGAAGTTAAGGAATCACTGGGCTTGTGCATTAGTGACCTCCTTACAGGTATCCTATTAATAGACCTGTCAAAGGCATTTGACATTATTAACCACTATTTTCTTGAAAAGAAACTGACTGATTTTGGTATTAGTCCAGATGCCACTCCCTAATTTAAAAAAATATCCTCACTGACAGACTCTTCAGAGTTAAACTAGAATCTTCCCAATCAGAGTCTGTACCTGTTACCAAAGATGTACCGCAAGGATTCATTCTTGTCCCCCCTCCACAAACTTCCTTTTGACCTCGCCCATCTCCCATTTATCCTCTATGCTGATGACATAGTCCTTTGCAAATTAGGTCACTCTTACACCAACATTCAATGCCAAATCCAGTCAGTCAGACTTAAATGAACTCTTCCAATGGCTCATAAACTATGAACCACTTCCCAACCCCAGCAAGACCAAAGCTACACTTTTTGGAACTCCAGAAAAAATTCACCAATCACTTGACTCTTTAACTATCCATGACCTACACAAGCATTTCATAGAGACACGTTTTAGGTTCAAATGCCTAGGACTAATGCTTGATCAGTAACTAAATGTCCATTTCCACATAGACAAAGTAAGAGCCAAAATAAACTACCTCCTGTTCTGGGCAAACATATCTCCCCTTTTCTATCCCAACCAACCAGACCAGCCATTGGCAAAGGAATTTTCAGTTCTCAAAGCACTTAAATACAGGCTCCTAATTTTTGATTCTGCCACCAAGAAAAAACATTGCCACACTCCAGACTATCTCTAACAGCACCTGCCAATTCATTACATACTCATCCTCTGTCAGCATCATTGTATCACCCTAGAAAAAAATGAAACGGCTACTGATGAAACAAAGATCTAACCTACTTTTAGAATCCCAGCTCTACAAACTACTCCATCTCCATACATTTACTTCCCATGTAGCTAGACTTCACAAAAGAAACTCCTCATACACCCTGCAACACTACTCACAAGCCACACCAACTCTCTTTATCCCCTATGACCAAACCCCACAGCAATGCACATGCTTTCTCCTCTCAGGCACCTACTCTTTGGTACACTTTCCATAATGATATTAAGGAGCTCAACACGTGTACCAACTTCAGAATGCAACTGAAAAAGCACTTCTTTGTCCAAGCCAAATGCTCCTGCTTCAATAGAGGACATATCACCTAACCTATCTCCTTTCAAAGTCTCTCCTCCTTTCTCAAGATCGATGCAATTTAGAAACTAATGTATATATTGTACATTATACTCTGCTTTATTTACATTGCAATGTGCTTGTTCAGTAGAATGCATATATACTGTTATATCTGTGTAATTCATCTAAACTGTCCTGTAACTACTTACATTTCTGTATTTTTTGCTTTTGAAATGTTTTGTATTTCATCTGGGCTGAGCCTAAAATTGGCCATTATTGATCACTGCACTACACTGGTAGACATATATAAATAAAACACAATCAACATGAGGTTCATCAGAACAAATCCATACAAAAATGGTTGACTTAAATGCTCGTTAAAAATCACATGACAATGTCAGCTGACAAACCACAAAAAAATGCCATGTCAAAAATAAAAATATTTCTGGGGATTCTCCAAACTCCATGTAGGCTTTATGTGAAGACTGCAGGAAATTTACATGTTAGCATGACGATTAGCAGACATAATTGCACATGCATGCCGTGCATTATGCTTACATGAATACAAGTGACATAGAGCAGCACAAATGCAAAAGGAACATGAATACAAGTTTGCCTTTGGGCAAACCTGCTCTTTGAGATTGCTCAGACAGCCACAATGACTACCAAGGGTGAAAATACTGCAACGATTATAGTATTAACACATTATACAAAAGTGTACTCAGTGCAACGTACACTGCAAAAAGCATTTGCAGACCAAAATAATAGATATTGGGGTGATCAGCAAGAGCAAATACAATGCAACATAAATACACTAGGCAGGGAAAGTGTGCTGATTACAGTGGCCACAGACATGAATGATAGGAATGAAGAAAGATGAAGAGGAATTGTACAATATTGCAATGTACCCAAGATAGGATATGTCAATTTGTGTACACTTTCAAGACATGTTAGCAGCATAACATTAAGCACATATGTAGATAGCACAATACATACTTTTACAAAATTACCATAGGTTCATAGGTTCATAGGTTGATACTAGGCTATCTGCCCTAGGGCATTTATAAGCCTAGTCAGAGTGTGTTTGGCTTTCACCACCCTTTTAGATTAGTTGACTGTGCCTCTGTATAGTAGGTCACAGAAGGTAGCCCTTTTAAGGTTAGTTTACTGTACCTCTGTCAAGCAGGGACACAGAAGAGATCCCAGGGGTAAACTTATATCTCCTGGGTGAGTATATGTATATCACCACGCATTAAAGTATATAGAATACGTGACTGTCACACAACGTTACATGTCAGTGGAGATGAATGGTTGTGATATAGTCATTACTGACATACTCACTGGAGAGGACATTTAGCAAGGATGGTATCTACAATAGGGGGGTATGTGCATAATCGGAAGATCTACAAAATGACTTGCTTGAATATGACTGATATGCCAGCATACATCACAAACAATCATGGAGACATAGCAACAGACTCATGGACAAATGCTGATGGAAGTAAGCATAATCATAAGCAATTTAAAAATATTAACATTAATATGTGACTTTTCCATAATATGTGAATTTAACTTATTATATATGTTTTGCAGGAACAGATGTATACAACTATAATGATTGCCAGTATTCTGTATGGGGAATTTACCACCCCTTTTTCAAAAATAAACTGTCTTTGGAGGGGTTAAGTGGGACAGTGTCAAATCTGGAATTTAATTCAGGGACAATCCTGGTCATCTGAGAGGTTTGCATGACACATAAGCCACAAGCTACACATGCAAGAATCAAACCCATGACAACAATGTTGTCAATGATCGCTGTATTTACTGAGTGCAACACAGAAAGATGTATCACACATGCATCTTGTGCAACACCTTGAAGAGACATTTGCACTGTCAATTCCTAACAGGTATGCATAACAAAGAATAGTTTTATGGGTAACAAGATATGTGCTAGCTCACTGTGCCAAATGTAATACACTTGACTAAAGCATTCCTGGCTGACATAGGTACTGGCCATAAGAATAACAACAATTACAAACAACACACTATTATGAGTGGATTTGTGACACACAGATGAGTATTGCATGCATCTGTCACATGTAATAACAATGGATATTGTCTGAAGCATCTGCATTTGATGTATAAATTAAGAAATGGTGTGTTGTAATGAATGGGCAGCGGTATGTGAGACTAATAGCAATGCAGCAATTATGCCTATGTGTGCAGAAACTACAGCAGGACAAAGTCTAGCATCATTGAGCAAGGAACCTGTCACTTTGACATTTTGTTCACATAACAAACAATGCATGGAGCACACTCTATAAGCACATGTCAAACTTCAAGACATGTGCCACATGATCAATGCCCCCCGACATTGCCAGTGAAAATTTTATACTGACATGAAATCCTGACATGTATGCATATGCGTTCATGCTAACTATCAAGTGGTAATACTGATGTGATGTACTGTTATGCCTGTGATGCTGTACAGTCACCCTATAGCTGTACTTAGATACAATTGGAGTTCATAGGTTCATAGGTTCATAGCAGAGTACTAGGCTAATGTTACAAGATGTCATAATAGCCAAGCCGTATTTAACATGAGTATGTACACAAGGTTCATGCAGTTATGAGCCTATGCTATATTATCTAAGACCAACTGCCTCTATTCATGAGGGACATAGGCGCAACACCAGGAGTATAATTACCATTAACCATCCATTGATGTAGGTTGCAATTTAATAGGGTCAGGAAAGGCCTTTGCTTTACATGAATGAGAACCTTGTTCACAGAGTAGGGGTACTGTCTGACAGACATTTCTATCTCTCCATATGTCAAAGGTTAGGTTAACATCCTTGGAATGAGTGGCCCTCGTGCAGGTTGTTTTACCAAAGTGTAACATTTCAATCAGGGCTAGATTGTAGACTGCCCTGCAGGCCAGACACAAATTATCCCTTAGTCATCTGTAAGGGACAGAATACAGTGATATGGGTTTCCATCTTTCCATGTAGGACTTGTCTTTTACACTGTGTAGCTTCCTTGTGCAAAATCAATGGTGTTGGTCCAGCTGTTCAGATGTGTGGTGAGTTACATGAAAAAGGGTGCATTGTTCACAATTATTGTTGTGATGAGGGCCAGGTTCAATGGAATTATAACATCCTTTGAGTTGTATGACATGCCCATATTTATGAGTTGTGTCACACAGAAGTGATTTGTCACCATTTTGGACATATGGTGGTCAAACCTACAATTACTATCTGCCTGAGTACTCACATCACATACCACTGTGTCTAATCCTTGGGGTGGGCTGTCTATATTGTAATTAGCTTGGGTATTTGCTTTACAAAAGGAAATAATTATGCTTTTTTGGACATTTAGTGTGTCTCCATAGCTCTGGCACCATTCGTTTGTGTGTGCTAAAACCTTCTGCAGTATATTAATACTGTTACTGGATTCAAGGATTGTCCACAATTTATAGTAATCTGCAAGGGTGGTTGGACAAAGGATTTCTAAGTTTGTCTTGGCATCTGTGAATTAAATACCAAACAGGAATGGGCCTGGTATACAACCCTCTGGTATTGCACTGACCAATGGCCTCTTGCTGGAGGTGAATTCAAACACTTTGACAGTATGTGTCCTGTTGATGATCCATTGGACTACCCACTTGGTGATGTAGTGGTTTATGACAATTTGAGATAGTTTCTTTGTAATCTCTGATTATGGAATTGTGTCACATGCTTTGGCCAGGTCAGATTATGTGGAATGAACATTCTTTCCCTCATCTATGGCCTTGATGACCTTCTGAAAGAAGTCTACCAGATTTAACAGACAAAATTAAGCCTTAATAAATCAAAAATAGGTTGGTTACACAGTCAGGAGATTACCTATGTTCTTGTTGATAAGGTCCATGATGATTCTTTCCATTGGCTTACAGATGAAGCTTGTCAGGCTTATGAGCCTATAATTTCCTGTGTTGGGTAATGGCCTCCACCTTGCTCAGACAGATGACTGCTGCTGTCCACCATTCTGCCAGAATATAGCCTGTTTGAGTGGCTTTGGTTAAGTAAGGATCCAATTCTGTCTGCTAGGTCATTGTTTAGTTTATTGATAAGGCAACCTGGGATGTTGTAAGGGATCATTGATGCCTGGTTTTTAGCCTTAGAGAGTGCACAGATGACCTGCGTTACTGGGAAAATATGCTGACTAATGTTTGCATGTATACTTTGGATGATGACCAGTGGGGATTGGGGGAGGCGAGTTTGATCAAAATCTGTCAGCTAGCAGATTGTCTATTGCCTCTGATTGAGTATTGGTGGTGCCATCCACAACCATCTGTGTACATAGCAGTGTATTCCCCTTAAGAGGTTGTACTTTAAAAAAAAAATTGTGGCAACACCTTGAAATACACCCTTGGATATGCATCATGTGACACATAGTGGAACTGTTAACATAAAGTCATACAGCTCTACTTTTTAATCTCATTACATCACTTGCACATGATGTACTTAGACGTTTATCATTGGAAAGGTGTGTGTGAGAGGTCTGATACCATATATGGGCACATTACATATGAGGTGGATGTGGTTTATGCAGAACAGTTAATGACACAAATGCTGTCAGTCACATTATGCTACTGGGCAACACCTGAATAATTCTTGTGAATAGCAACACAATTGTGCATGTAATGAATTCCTCAAAGTTGCAAGTGAATCTGAACTGGTTATATATTTGTGTATATACCAGAATTACAATATGTTGATGAAACAAGGCATATGTGCCCATGTAATTAGTATGATGTAATATTGTCATATGTCACATAGCATTTCATGATGGTAGGTACACACATGTGCCATATTGCAAATGTCACTGTGACAAATGAATGAGAAATGTATACAATGTTAATATACTCCAGTACAAGAACACATGCCTTACTAGCACAACAATATACATAGCATCATCCCATGTCAGCAGTCCTCAAGAGGCATATTACTACAGCTGTAATGGAAGGAGCATGTAATCAAATGGCAGCAGTGGCTATCAATACATTACCTCAAATCACAGATTGGAATACACTGTTGTAGGGCTACTGTACATCTATACCTCAACAAAGCACACATGGGTGACAGAAACATTGACATGTGCATTCTTCATAGGGTCATATGACATTATTAGGCTAATGGGTTCATAGGTTCATAGGTTCATACTAGGCTATCTGCCCTAGGGCATCCACAAGCCTAGCCAGAGTGTATTTGGCTTTCGCCACCCATTTTAAATGAATTTTGCTATGCCCTTTTTCGAGGTTAGTATATTGTGCCTTTGTCTAACAGTGACACAGAAGTGATACCCGGGGTAAACCTACTATCTCCCATCCACTCATCAAGATTCCTCTTGAAGAGAGTCAATGAGGGACTCTATCTAACCTGGACTGGGATTTTATTCCAAAGTGAAGGGAGCCTCTGGGTTATGAATCTGTCCCTCCAGCATGTCCTATTTATTTCAGTGTTGAGGTTCAAGTCTCTCGAGCACGTAGCTCGATAGGATTTGGATTTTCTGAGGTGCAGCATGTCCATTAATTCCAGGTTGGACATGGCTTTGTACGTCAGGTACAGATCGCCTCTGAGCAGGTGGTATGCCACTGAGTAGAGCTGGAGATTCTTTAACCGGGCAGCATATGGCATCTGTTTGAGCCCTTTGATCCTCTTGGTGAGGTACTTTTTGGGTCTTTCCAGTTGCTGCAGGTGTCTGGTAAGGTACATCCCAAAAGGGGCATTGTACTCAATTATGGGCCTGATGAGGGATGAGTAAAGAGGCACGGTGACCTCCCCTGATCTAGATGTGAATCCCTTCATGATTAGGTGGGCTATATAAAATGTTTTTCTAACCACTTTGGCCATGTGGTTGTCAAATGAGAGATTGCTATCAACTTGGGTCCCCAGGTCCCTAATTACTTCTTCCATACTTAATGGATTACCACCTATATGGTAATTTGTGGGCACTTTGTTTTTGCCAAAGGGGATGACTATACACTTTTTGGCGTTTAGCTTGAGGCCATGGCTCTGGCACTGGTTGTCTGTTTCTATGAGGCCATTATGTAGGATGCGTGTGTCAGCTGGAGAGTCGATTATGGCACCCAGTTTGCAGTCATCTGCGATCTTGGTCAGCCACAGTCCTTCCGTGTTAGCCTGTACCTCCGAGAAATATATACCAAACAAGAGAGGTCCCAGGACTGAGCCTTGTGGGATGCCACTTGTAACTGGTTTGGAGTCTGACATGGCTCCAGCAATTCTAACCATGTGGGTTCTGTCCTTGAGCCAGTTTGCAACCCATCTAGTGACATAGGGGTTTATAGTTAAGCTGGTGAGCTTATCTATAATGGCCAACATTCATAAAATCATAGCCATTATTATAACCTTTAAGCCCAAATTTCTATATCTATATAATGGAAGTTTGTAGGGATACATGCATATGTGTGTATGTGTTTGATTGTACTACATACTGCCTCTGTCCATATGTGACATATGTACCACCATATCACAGAATTAGCAATCGCACATCCAGTGGTCTACAGATGACCTGCAGCAGGTCATGGAAAGGCTGTGCTTTATGATGTGTATATGCATCTTTGAGATAATGACATCCTCCAGTGATCTGCTGAAAGGCTATGTGGTCACAGCGAAAAAGGGGATGTTGGATTCATGGGACGATGTTAAGGGTTTTCATGAACTGGAGTCAAATGAAAATATATTCAAAAGATCATATACTGACCATAATATACCACCAGCCAAACATTGACCGAGGTCCGATTTGTACATTAAGTCTGTGAAGGTATACAAATTGGATTCCATACATCACAACACAAGCACCACCACAGATTTCCGACATTACATTGTCACAGTGCCTTTTATAGAGGATGGCAGCATCATTGTATGCTGACAAGAAGATGTCAGGAGGAGTGTGTGACATAGATTTGTAATCACATCTTAGTGTAAAATTGGCTCCACACTCATATTTGAATGAGCATATATATGTTGTTTGCTGTGAGATTAGAACCACAAGCTATCTAGCTACATATCCTAGAGAACACAGTAGTTAACGCTCATGCCAACACAGACATCTGAGTGCATTTTAGAGTGGATCACATCATTACTGTATGTTGAGAAGAGTGCCTGACATAGCTGTGGTCTTACATGCCATTCTAAAACTGTCACCAGACTGAAAGTTAAATGCTTACACACACAAATTGACTGCTGTGAGATTAGAACCTTACCTATTTAGGTTATACAAGCACGAGAGCACAGTACTTAACACTAGTGCCACCACACAAGTCTGACTTGCATGTTGGCAGAGAACACTTTCCAGCAGATGACATCATCAGTGTATGGTAAGAAGAAGATGTTGGTAGGAGTGTGTCACATACTGCTCAAAAACAGTCTCCTGACTTACAGTTGACTGACCACATACACACAAGTTGAGTGCTGTAAGATTAGAACCCTAACTATTTACACTAGCAGGAGAACACAGTACTTTTTGCTAGTGCCACAGCACAAATTTGGCATTTATATTGTTAGAAAACAATTTATAGCAGATGACATCATCAGTATATGTTGAAAATAAGATGTTGGTAGGTGTATCTCAAATGCTACTCTAAAAACATCTCCTGACTTATATTTGACTGAACATGCACACACGTTGACTCCTGTGAGATTAGAACCCTACCTAGCTATAGAACACAGTACTGAATGCTAGCACTGCACCATGCGTCTGAGTTTCATATTGTCAGACAACACTTTATGGTAGACGACATCATATGTGTGGTGAGAAGAAGAGTTTGTAAGGATTATCTCACATACTGCTCTATCATGGTCTCCAGAATGACAGTTAACTGAACACATGCAATCTCACTGCACTACCTACCTAATTACACAAGCTAGAGAACACAATACTTCACTCTAGCACCACAGTACTATCCTGACTTTTATATTTTCAGAGAACACTTTATAGCAGATGATTTCATCATAAAAAAACTCTCAGTTGTCCAGATTTTTTCATAATGTCCAGATTTTTGCCTCATATTTTCAATTTATTTCTCCTAAAATTGTGGTTTTCTGGAAAATAATTGGCAAATCCTTCAGAAATAAAGTCAGAAAATAATGACAGGCGTTTGAGTTTCAGACTTCATGTCCTTCAGAAATGTCATGCTAAGGCAAAACTTGTTATTCTATCAACTTTCTAAGTTTGTAAGAGTAATATTTAAAAAGTGTCCCTAACTTTTTTGCCTTTCTGCCTACTATTTGTGGCTTTGTCCAGATTTCTTCCTCCAAGAGGTGGAGAAAAGAAGATGTTGGTAGGCATGTCTGACATGCTGTTCAAAAATGGTCTCCAAGGTAAGATGCAACTGAACACATACACACAAGTTAATTACAGTGTAAGTAGAACCCCTCACTACCTAGGTACATAAGCTAGAAGACACAGTACTTAGTGCTAGTGCCACAGCACTAGTCTGCTTTGCATTTTATCAGACATGACTTCATAGCATATGACATCATCAGTGTAATAGTGAGAAGAAAATGTGTGGAGGATTGTATGAAACTGCTGTGTAGTCATGTAAAACTGTAAGATTTTTTTTCTGCATGAGACTTGAGTGAGGAGATTAAGACATAGACTCATGCTCTTCTGACTATGCACACACAAAATCAACTATGGTGCAATTCACACCCCTGCCTGACTAGTTAGTGCAACTGCAGAACACATTACTTATTACTCATGCTATCACAGAAGACTGATGTCTTTATTGTCATAGTGGTCTTTATAGAGGATGACATCATCATAATGTTGCAGATAACATATACTGTTATGAGACTTGTGTGCAAATACTAGACTTTAGATTTGCTTTTATGATTGCATTGTGAAAAAAAAAAAGCTTTAAAAGACATTTTGGTAACCTAGGTGAAATAAGCTGTCATAAATTCATGATGCAGAACTGAGACACACGTACCTATTTCTCAATATGTTGTTTACATAACACACACACACATGCATGCACATCGCACATGCAAACACACACTTTGGATGGAAACAGCAGGACTGAAAGTGTTGATGTATTTATGTTCATATTCTGATGAAGTGATGTACAAAGTACTAGATTTTTCTGACAATATCAATGTGCGTTGATCAATGACATACAGAGAGCAGTGTCAGTATAAACCCATAACAAATGTAACAATGCAGTTGTGCTCTTTATTTCTGTAGTGTAGTTGACATTGGACTTATTACTGAAATATCATTTGCAAGTGCATTGCCACAGGGCACACATGAGTCTGAGTAAGAATGTCTTAAGTGAAGAACAAATCCCTTGCCTTCTGTTGTGTTAACGAATGCCTTTTGATGAGATGGAGGATAAATGGGTAATAACCATAGTAAGACAAGCCAAACACCTGTTTCCATAGAGCATCTCTGAAAAACTGATTTGCACGAATGATGACTAAGTGCTAGCGTGTGCAAGATTCCCATTTCATGAGTACAACTTGAACTTGAGAATGAGTTAGGAATATATGCTATGTGAGAAATAGCCGACAGATTATATGCTGCGTATACTGTAGTTTATATTGGAAATGTTGTATCATAACTTTTATGACATTAAGAACTGTTGCTATTGCCATCCCCATTTGCAATGAGTTAAGTGATGAGCAAATGCTCTTGTCTACTTAAATGGGAAAATAGTAATATTTCTAACGGTTTGCCTTCCTTCACACAAACAGGCTAAGTGGTGATGTGAGGCTATCAGCACTCTGGACAGTACTGAGTGCAAAAAATATACCTAGTGCTTAGCTTTCCCTGTGGCCCCAGGTGTAAGAGCAGTAAGCTCCATGTCAGAGCACAGCGTTCAAATCCAGGTCATTCTTTTTTTTTTCACAGATGGTGACAGGATGGCATTAGCTAAATAAATGTGATCATTACTGCAAATGTGACAAACAATGACTATAGTAAAGTATGTGTCTTCCACAATTTTTATCATTAATGCCTGCCAATATACAGTTGTACAACTATTAGCTGCTTTGCAGGCCTCACTGCAAATCACAGCTTAATTGTGTGCACAGCTTTCTAGAAATGACAAAGGGTGGTACATGTTTTGCAGTGATTACTCTGACTCAGCAGATATGCTATTTGTGTCTGGCCATATATCCTGAAGAGTGTGTGGAGTATGCTTTATCAGAGTAAGGACAATTTCCACATCATATTACATCAAGATTTCATCCATCATCACCTGACCATGTCACAAATAGAATCCTAGAGATGATTTTAAAACATTTTACAGTACATGAGCAATGATAGACTATTGACTTAAGGTAACTAGTATTATCCATTAGCACAGTCAAGTCAGTCTATAGACACCACCCATCTACCTAATAGATACACACACGTACAGAGGAGAGATGAACATACATCTGGCAGTGTTTTTAATGAAGCATTAATGGTCATGTTTTTGGTCTGTTGTCATTATTAACATTACATGCTGTGTAGCATGAAGTGAGCGAGTAACATAAGAGACATAAGGATGAGAAACAACGGATTTATGACAAGCAGAACAAGGTTAGCTAAATCTGTGATAGCAGTGAGGATGGATGTCACTTCAGATACTCATTTATGGGCAGTAATCAATATATCTCCCTGAAAAATAATAACTGTGGCAAATGTTAATATGTGGGTGATTAAATATATCATACACATATAACATCACACTAAGAAATGATGAGAGATGTATCTGGGATTGAACCCTTGAAGCTATTGTCAAAAAAGGTTCAGTCAAGTAATTTATGTTAGCACTCCACATAGGAATTTGCTTTTTGTTATATTTAGCAGCCTAAAAAACTATCAGAGTAAATCTTTCAAAGTACTGCCTTTAATCTGGTTTAACTCCGTGTTCCTCTAGCACAGCAAATTTAAGCAGCATTGCATGGAGATAACTGAAGTCGTACAGCTGATAGCAAAATCTCACCAGGTTTTGCCATAGGATATGAAGAGCCATTCACAGCCACTCAGCATTGGTATATAATGGCAAACTCCATGCAAATGTAACGGACAAAAATTGAAGGCTTTATTCTGGGCCATTTCTGGAAAAAAACACACACACATATAGGGGTTCCCCTTCACATGGTCATTTAAAAAATCCGAAGACCATATGGCCGAGACCATATGATCGACTTTTGAAATGTCAACCATGCAGAATGGGCATCTCCGTACAGTGCAGAATGGAAAGATTTCCATCTTCTGCAATGTTGTGCAATCTAGGAATAGGTATATTTAAGTTTCGTGGGGTGAGACGGGGATGCAGGTGGGTTTTCCCCCTGCTTGCAATGTTTTGGTAAGTTATTGTTGTGTTGTTTTCTGTTTTCTTTACATGATTGACATTTCAAATGTCGATCATATGGTCTCGGCCATACGATCTTCAGCTTTGTGAAATGTCGATCATGCAAAGTATATATATATTATATATATATATATATATATATATATATATATAAAGAGATGAGGTGGGGGTGAGACAAAAAAAAAAATTAATAGATAGAATTAATATATATATATCACATTTATTCTTTATTATAAATATTATTTTTTTATTGTATTATAGCTCTAAATTCATTCAAACACAACTGAGGACTGTGAATTATAACAAGTACTCTTTTGCAATATGCAGATATTTGCATATTGCTTTAAAAATAATAATATTACAAGTTAAACATGTTAAAGCCAATTTTAATGAATTAAGATAAAAAAATTTATTTTTTGTAATTTGAATGTGTGTTACTTGTGAAATGAACCCTCCAAATCTGAATACATACACTATTACACTTATCATTAGCTACAGAAATAAACATTCATGAATTTACAGAATTAAGATCTTGCTTATTAGTAATGTGTATGGCTACAGCATCCCATATCAGATAAAGTTGCTTTATCTGTATACTTAAAAAACTGGGATGTCAACAGTCTTTAAACTCAACCCAGCCATGTTGGTAGTTGTGCATGCTTTGCTTATTCAGGTCATTCATTGCTCTCTCCAGTGCATGGCTCACTCACACTGGCCTTAGCCTTAGACTGTTTTGAGCATTAACCTTATATTGAGACTTGAGACTTGTCTGCAGCAGCAGCAGCAGCTGTAGCACTAACTTTAGAGTGCATTAAAACTTTTGCACCCAGCCTTTGAGAGCTCTGATTTGACTCAATTGGAATTCAATTCTTCTGCCTGTCTTCTGCCCTCCAATAACAGTAAAACTGTTTAACAGACTAACTGATTTGTGATTCATTTGTGATATTCCATTCATGTGCCAGTGCACCCAACCATGTCCACTATATGCATAATGCATGCATAACAATAACATTCACAATCAAAAGGCAGTTTAGAAAATATAAAGGGTAATGTGAAATTTGACATTAATTTATGGCATGTGTGCTTTATGCTATATGTGCTGCTTTGATATGTGGTCTATTGTGATATATTAAATGACTTGACTTCATGACTTTGACTTTGAATATTAAAATAATTTTTTGATACATATTTTATGGGAATATATTTTTTACAAAAATTAAAAATTAATTTGTACAATGTACCTATCAAAAAGGGAATATATATATCCACACAGGTATTTTTTTTCTCTTGTTTGCCAGAAGAAGTATATACCAAGACAGGTATGTTTATGTATATTAATAAAGTGTGTGTGTGGTACTATGCTTCAATTATGCATGTGTGTGACATGTGTGTGACTGACAAGGGTCCTCAATTATAATTCATCAGGTGATGCAGGAGTAATGTGTGGCAATATACTCTACTTCGATATACTTATATTAAGTTCTGGTTCAGACCACAAGACCACAGTACTGGTTCAGCCCACATACATACATGTGTATTACAGGTGTACTGTTGTTATGTGAAATGTAGAAGTCCATGTCAGTACTGAAAATACATTTATATGTCTGAAATCATAATTGTCATACATGATACATAATATATGCAATGAGTCTACATTGTATATGCTCAATGAGTCTGCTATATTATATTTATTTATATTAAAAATTATCTTATATTTTATTTTTTAAAAAAAATTGCAGTGGCATTTAATTAGAATAAAAAGGGTTTGTGGAGAATGCATAGCCACCTGGTGAAGAGAAAGGTAGAGTGATGAAAAAGCCTCGCAGCAGAGACATTTTACACTCAGTGTTGTCCATAGTGCTTATGGCTATGCATGTCCATAGTGTTTGCATCTATGGAAAATCATTTAGCCAGCATGTATTTTTTTTAAATGAAAGAAGTGAAGTAGCATTGTTTTTTCATTGAAATGAACCATGAATTGGGGAAAGGAAAATATATATTCATGTCACACAATATCATAAATAAAATGAATGAAGAAAGAAACCAAATTGAATCTTTCTAAGAAACCTAAATGTACTTAAAAATTCTACATGGCATACAATTGTTGGTACACCTATACTATCTGTTGTTTTATTGCATGTAACACACATGTAATTTACCACAGTATTATCCAAGGTGTAATTTCTGTGTCATGCTGACCGCCACACAATGCGGTAAGTGTATTTGTGCTTCTTAAGGCACCTGATATTACTTTTTTAATTTTTTGACATTTAACTGTGTTTTCACAAAGCCATGTGCTGCACAAATGTTAAAAAAACAGTTACAGTTAAATTTTAAACAATTACACAGCTCTAAATATGAACTATCAGAGTAATGAAATTACAAAACACAGTCAGAGTGTGTTATTTCTCTTTGGCACAAGCACAGCTTTGCAACAGCAATCAAATCACATCCATACAGACAATTCCTATTTCTTCTACAGTATTAACAGGGCATGCACTTTACATTCTCAGCTGGTTGTACATGTGTGACTTATATATTTAATTCAATGAATAATCACACAACCATTTATGAAAATGTTTGCACAAATGCAGCTCTGTCTTCTCTTTGTATTGTGCTCATTCTTCACTTGTCCCTGCTGTAATCTCAGACATGCACTCCCAGATTTATTAACTCTGTATAGGAACAGTGCAAGCACTACACGGAGTGTACCATGACCATGTCTACAGCTCCCCTTGTCAGCGCACCTTGCATATTAATGAAGGTGCGCTACTGAGGGAGAGCCATGTACACAGTTACTGAATCAGTGTAGGGGGTGTGTTACAGTGCTCAGACATGTATAACCCACCCCCTGCATTGTCAAAGTGCCATACAGCACTAAAATATTATATTAAATGTATCCTCAGCCAGTTGTAAAATATATATGTAGGGGATTGGTTACAGTCTCCATAACACAGCTCCTGTACTGCCAAAGAGCCATACAGCACTAAAATATTACATTAAATTTGTCCTCAGCCAGTTGCAAAATATATTTGTAGGGGTGTGTTACAGTGTCCTTAACACACCCTCTGTACTGTCAGAGTGCCGTATGTTACTGCAATTAAATGTGGAAATGTGATTGTCCCTTTTTGTTTTTTTATTTTTTTTTTTGCGTGTTTGCATGGTGCTTAGCAATAAACACATGCCAGACATCTAAAATAGAAACCAAATGCTTTTAATTTTAATGAAAAGGTCAGGTTTAAGCATAGCTGAGTGGGTTTGTGCAGTGTGGTGGGCATTCAACAGTGTCTAAACGTAACTGAGAGCTATATAGAACAGTATAGCTCTGATCACCATATCCTCAGTAGCTGAATGGTGAGAGTGGGGGCTTTATATGCAGTACATGCATGGTTCAAATACTGGCCCTTCAGCTTTTTACATGCGATAGGGATTTTTTTTTTTATGTATACATCGAAAATTGTTAACCGGGTTAGTCCAACTTGACTAGAAGCCCATATTTAGTTGAGACCTGAGTATAAAAGCCCTTGTTACACACAAGTGGCCAATACATTAAAGTTACACTACCAGATAATGTAGTGAAATGCATATGCTTAGAGGATATAAAGTAAAATAGATACACATAATAATGAAATATCCTTAATGAAGAAGTACTTTCAATAATTTTTTTTTTATTTTGTAAAAAGTGTGGTTTGCCCATAGCTAAGCTCTGCTTAGAGTAGCCAAACAATGCTTAAACAGGACCTGTTTTAGCAGTACTTAGCAATGTGCAGCTCTGCTTAGCTGGTTTGGACACTGCTAAGCAATCATAGTTTAAGCAGTGCTTAACTAAGCTTAGCGGGTTTGCACGGTGCTAAGCTTTACTTAGCATTTTTAAAAATGGTCCAATGGCAGCAAAGTGTGTTAAAGCAGCCTTATTTAAGCTGAACAGGTGGGAATATAGCCAGAACCTGTTGGAGTTTAATCACTGCAGGAGCTATGGCTGGAGTCAGAGAGGAATTGTGCTTCCGGGTGCAGCACTGGGATATTTTGGAGTCCAGGGTCATGGTTGCGCTACTTATCAAAGATCATGGTGACAGACTGCTGCAGGGCAAGTACCAGGGCTCTGAATACAAGTCTGAGGCCTGGGACTGTCTGGCACATGACCTCTCCAATGCTGCTGGAATCCCCCACACTAGTGAGCAGGTGTGTCATCATTATGATGACCTGAAGCAAAGGGGAGAGCTCTTGGCCCAATGGATCCAAGGTACTCAGGACCGCAATGCCCCAGAAGTTTGTAAGTATAGTAACTGTTGCTTTACCAAATTCTAGCATGAATATCTGATAGACAGGTATGCATAATGGTGTGTTTCCCTTCCCAGAGCTGCAGAGGAGAGGGCTAACAACTTGGAGGCCCACACAAGGCATCTAGAGAGGACATGCCGAGAGTGTGGTTAGTGCAGATATATCTTCCAATATACAGTAATATAAATAAGAAAGAGTATGCATAATGGTGTGTTTCCCTTCCTAGAGCTGCAGAGGAGAGGGCTAACAACTTGGAGGCCCACACAAGGCACTAAGCAAGGACATGCTGAGAGTGTGGTGAGTGCAGATATATCTTCCGATATACAGTAATATAAATAAGAAAGAGTACAGTAGTAACTGCCAGTAAGTATATTCTGTTCTGAGAGTACTACAATAACATTAATAATGTGGAGGAATGACATGTGTATACGGTATTAATACTAATGATCTGGTAATAAAGTACACCGGCATTCTAAATGTGAAGGGAATAAATGACATTCATTCATGATCTACAGGAAATACAGTACAACTGCAGTCAGAACTGTGAAGGAAACCCATGAAAAGTACTTTTTCTCCAAGAGGGAAAAAGCTATGAGGCTGAAACTCTGCAAGTGTGTTGAGTACTATCCACCCTACAAAGAGGTAAGGCAGTCCTGGTTCTGGCTTAACTGCCAGTTTCAGTATGACCGTTTATTGTTTTTAGCTTTCTCTATGCATTTCAAGCATGTTTTTGGATAGGTTCTGTAATAACAGCACATATTCAATGCATGCATTATTTAAACTGGATAACAATAAAGTTGGTCAAATGTATTCCAATGACTGTGTCATGTCACTGTCAATAAAACTTTCCTCTGCCAATTACTGTGTTTATTCTGGTCTGTTTTTGAAATCCAATTTTACAGGTGCATATGGGTATAACACCATGAAGTGACTGAAGTTTGGCTGCTAAAGAACTGATATGCTAAAGTGTAGATGTGGAGCTGTACTACTAGATAGAATGCAATTTGATATATGTTCTGCACTAACATGTGACCCTTGAATAGTAATGTGTAAGGTATTATAGTGTGTTTCCCTCAGGATTGTCTTGTATTAACCTATGCATTTCAGTTATTCACATTCCTGAATGTAGGTATGCTGATGCAGGCAAGTATGACACAGTAGTAGCTGTTGACTGCAAATACATCATCTGCTAATGTATATGGAGTCAGGTAGGCATCCCATCACCCTGATATCATCTGTACAGATCACACATATTGCCATCGATTAGGGATCAGTTGTGTACACCTGCATTTCAAGTATTTATCAACACTTCACCTACTATCTCTGTCATGCCTGAATTTCTTGCATGTGTGTTCAACTGTCACTGCAGTCGTCTGTGACACTCTACCAATATTACCAGGTCAGACTTTGTCAGTAGGTGAGGTGTAGGTACGTATCAGTCAGCTAAAACACAGCAGTGACCCAGTAGCTCAGTGTGATAAGCAAAACATATGTTGTTATTTTTTCCACACGCGGACCAGGGTTTGAATCCAAGGACCGGTAGCAAGATTTATTTATAGTAACAGACAAATAGTACTGACTATTTATAGAAACAGACACATATTGTTAACAGATACTCTCCACGCAGGACTTACAGGTAAAGAAATGCCTGTAGTCGCTGTATGAAGGGTATACTAATGTCTGTGTCCAGATGTACTAGTGTGTAAACAGCATTGCTCAGCCAGGTGATAAGGCTCCATTAAATAAAACATCATGAAGTACACTACTATTCCAACTGAATAAGACAACTAAAATGTTCTACTGTTGCTACTGCTTTATGCCTGGTGCACCTGTGAATGTGTGCTGACAGTCTAACCCCATGGCTACGAATGACAACAGGATAGGTATAATCTCTCTGCACTGTGTAAGATACATGTCTCTCAAGTGTCACGCTGTCATGGCTAGTGATCACTGTTGCCAGTAATCTTGGACACAGATATAAATCCAGTTGAAGTATGCCAGTAGCACCCTCACACAACATCATTGCAGGGTACACCTTGTTAGTCATATATGTTGCCCTGACATGTAATAGTCCCCTGTAGTTATGTACCTATAGTTCTTACAGCATGGTCTATACCATACAATGTAGACAGCTTGAGAGGTAAGTATGTGCTACAGAAGCTATAGGGCACATGTAGTTGTAAAGTAGGGCAGACCTGTAGAGTATTGAGCAGTACTGTTGAGAAAATATAGCTTATACAGTTGGTAATGAAATGTCTTTCTCTCTCCCCACCCCTTATCTGCATCACAAATATTTATTCTTATACTACGGGTATGGTTTCATTTCCACATATGTTTTTCTCAAAAACTAATGTTGGGCCTCGTGTTGTATTATTGGTTATATATTATAATGGTTGAATGCTAGCATACCTTATTGAAATTCCACTGTTGTTGGCCTTTTGTTGTAACTGTTACTGGCATGCTGTTCCAATACTGACTGTTATTCCAATTATGCCTGTGTTCTGTGTGCTATGCAGTTTTATTGTTCTGGGTTAATTCATGCTGTTACAACGTTTAACATGTTTAAATGTTCTGTTCATGACTAACCTATACACCTTGACAAACCTCAACACTGTAGCACAATTCGGTAGGCCGTTTTCTCGGGATCTGCCTATCCCACTTCATCTGGCCGTGGCACCAGCTCCCAGCATGTCTGGGACCCAAGCTGGAGCTGCTCCTTCTGCTGGTCCTGGACCACCCACAGGTGGAATCACGTCAGGGGATGAGGCCCGTTCCCCCCTGGGTGCAGGCACGGAGAGGAGGTTGTCACCTGGACTCAGGTTTCAAGTATGGTGTGCAAGGTCATCCAATGTGACTTGGATGATAAACTATGGCACATCGAGGGCAGACTGGTGCACCTTGAGAGGCAGGCTGGCCCCACTAGCCAGCCCCCAGCACAGCCACCTTCCGGGCTGTGAAGGGGCAGTGGTGGCTGTCCATGTGTGGAGATCTCAGTCCCACTGTTGCCATCTGAGGGCACATGGTCCTCCGATTCCCAACTACCCTCCCCATCCAAGGTGTCTACCTCCTCACATGTCATAGATTGCCCCTGTCTGCTCTCCTACCCAACTTACCTCCCCAAATGTACCTACAACCCTTTTCCAACATGTCACTCTCACTTAAAACAAAAGAAAATGGGTATCTGTCCCAAAAAAAAATTGTCCCATACATCGCTCTCCATTTTGCCCTTACATATACTGCCATGAATTAATCATCCATCCAATCAACAAAGTTATATTGCCCACACCCCTCCCTGTGGAGTGTGAGGCTCCAAATTGTCCACATCATGCACAGCTGTTGCTGCCCAAGCAATGGAGAGCTATGGTCCTTCCCTACACCCATCGTGCACATCCCTAGCTGCCTTTCATATTGTTTTTCCCCTGCTTACCCCATTACACCACTTTCCTATCACCTCTTTTTTCTTTGAAATTGCACAGGTTTAAGCAGGGATAAGCACTGCTTAGCATAATGTAAACCCACTTTAATCACCTTATCTGATTCTGACACTGCTCTAAATATCATCCAGCCCTGCCAAGTCTCAAACCCAGGACCTTCCGATCTACATCATAGTGCATTAGCCTACTAGGCTAATTCAGCTCTGGGGAATTGCTGGTGTTTTTTGTAAATATATCATGCAGTTCAGTGATGTAACATTAGGAAAAAATATATCCTTGCCAAGTATTGGACCAAAGACCCTCTGAACTGCAGCTCAGTGCATTACACCACTAGGCCAACTCAGCCATTGAGACTTATTGGTGTTGTGTAAATATATCAGGCAGTACAGTGATGTAACATTAGGAAAAAACTACATCCCTGCTGAGTATGGAAACCAGGACCCTCTGAACTACATGTCAGTGCATTACACCACTTAGGCCAACTCAGTTCTGGATAATTACTCCTGTTTTTTGTAAATATATCATGCAGTACAGTGATGTAACATTAGGAAAAAATGCACCTCTGCCAGGTATTGAACTCAGGATCCTCTGAGCTATATTTCACTGCAATACACCACTAGGCCAACTCAGTTCTTGAAATTTACTGGTGTTTTACAAAGATATCTTGATTACCAGTGACACTGCTTCCACATATAATGTGATAAATGACAGCATACTTGGGCCTGTGATGCAGACACTGAACCAGTACACAGCCAAAGACATGTTGATGGATTGATGGGAGGCCTATGATATCAGGTAGAGCTGCTAACTGCACAGACTGTTGCAGAATGTCCACAGTTGTGTCACCTACTTACGGCATGGTTGTCATCAAAGGTATTCTGTGTGCTGAAGTACTGGCAAGGAAGAGCAGACTGATTTTACAAAAGCATGACAGGCAGGTCAGTGTCACACATCATAGCCATCCAAACACACATGTTCATGCCAATCCTGTGTAACACACTGTATGCATGCACATATGTCTTGCAACTACACCTCCCATAATAATGACTCAGTAGCTCTATCTGTTACATTCCTAGCATGTCTGACATCTGGACACCTGCAGTTCAGGCCCACAGTCCAGTCTTTTGCACAGTAACTACATACATGTCAATACAACATAGAAATAACTGAGTTCTGCAATGTCCAGCAGAACTGGTTGCTGCTACCATAGTCAGTGTCATCCACAGTAGCATGTCAAAGGCCTGGAGGGTGGGACACATGTCACACATATGAATATGTGTCCTAAATGTCCTCTATCATGCTCTGGATGATACTACCTCTTAACATATGTACCAGAGGCACATGCCTCACCTGGACTGTTATGGGTACCCTCATCCTAGCCATGCCGTGACACAAGAGATGACACTGCTCCCCTCACTGACATTTACAGCTTGCTGTCCCCCAATGTCTTCAAAATCCCTAGTATGACTACTGGCCAGAATGCAGCAGCTGTGGCTGATGCACATGCAGCTGTATGTTCAGCTACAGGCTACAGATCTACCATACCTCCCAAACACCTAGAACAAGGCATCCACACAACACCCATACATAAAGGGTTGGAGGGAATGTTCAGGTGACAGGGACATGTGTCACAGTCTCCCCCTACAAAACTACACAGCTGACAGACCAGCATAAACTGCAGCAGCATGCACATTCAGATAAAAATGATGTATGACACTCACATCTGCCTGTCTCCTTACTGACCCCAACACACATTGTTAAACAGTAACCTGCCACAAAATCAGAAAGTCTGTTAACAATGGCCAAACATAGCATGCAAAACTATGGACATACCACAGCAATCCATACAGTGAGCAGTATTTCTACCTAACCTCTGTGATGCTGTAGCTCCCACACCTCGATAATATCCTCCTTACAGGCCAGGAAAAGGGCCAAGGCCTACATGAAGGCCTTAATTATAGCACTGTGTTCCCATGCCATTGGCTAATGGCAATGCAATCCAGCTGTTCTGCATGTTATTAGCAAGTGTGAGTCACAGATTGGTGCACAGGCAATAACCTGTTTATGAGCATTACCTACAAAAGCCAAGTTGCTGCCTATGGTAAAGAGGTCTGTGACTTTCTTCATGAAGACAGACTGTGATTACCAAGGAAAAAATACCACTCGATTTCTACTCACAAAGGAGTATAGCACTATACCAGGTATGTCATAGAGTTAACCATGTAATAGCATGCAGATGGGGATACAGATGATTTCATGCCTTTATCCCCCATTATTGAAGGCTTTGTCCACATTTATTGCTCTAAGAGGTTGAGAGGTATACCCCAGGCATATAAGCTCTATGGTGCATGCAATAAAAACAAAACACTATAGTACATACAACTAGATAGATAGGGGTTCTAATCTCAATGCTGGAAACTCTGTGAGAGTATGTGGCTGTGTATGCATATTCCCTGTAACAGCATGGTTGTCTTGCCTATTTATGTGTGTGTGCAATGGTTATACCATTTTGCGTGCTTGTGCCACCCTGTTAACTCTGCTATCACCAACCTATTCAGGGCCTACAGATGTCATCCACCTTAGATGCATTGTGACACATTTTCAAACATGATAGTACTGTGGTGCATGCAATACGTATAGTGGGTTATAGTGTACATAACTAGATAGATAGGTGTTCTAATCTCAAAACTGGTAACTCTCTACGCATGTGTGTTGGAATGCATGTCCCCCTGCAGCAGTGTGTGTGTGATATGGTTATACCATTTTAAGGGCCTGTTAACCCCCCCCAGTGGCAATCCTTACAGCACCTGCAGATGTCATCCACCTGAATAGTAGTGGCAGACACTGCAAAACTGTTGTGCATGTGCTATGTATATAGTGCTATCATATGTAAAACTAGACAGGTAGGGGCTCTACTATCAACAAGGGCAGTTCATGAGTGTGTGTGTGTGTGTGTGTGTGTGTGTGTGTGTGTGTGTGTGTGTGTGTGTGTGTGTGTGTGTGTGTGTGTGTATGTACGGATATCCCCTTGCAGCAGTGTGACTGTGTTAGGGCTACAAAGATACCTCTTGACCCCTTAGAGAAAGACATCTGGATAAAACCATACAGAAAAGTGGGACAAAGCATAAATATTAGGGTCAATCTTTAAATATTGCTGTGACAAACATAGAAAGTAGATAGCATAACAGAATGTGCATTAGCATGCATTTTCTGAAAGGTATGAAGTCTGACAGAAAAATATCTGTAATTATTGGGTAATGTCAGTCTTTAATGATTTCATACTACTTTGCCAGAAAACCACAATGTTATGACAAATAGAACAAATACACGTGGCAAACATCAGGACATTCTGCAGATATAAGCAGAGGTGAGAGGTATGGACACCACCTGTCGCACACTGCAGGTTGCAGTCCATGTTTATCCAGGTGTAACCTGTGACAATGACTCAAACAATACAGAGATCCACAGAGTGTTGGACAACAAACATTTCCTAAATTTGTCTACTACTTGCATAAAGCAGTTGTTTCACATCAGAAACACCTTAACGTTATAAGAAATAGCTTAACCTATGGTAATGTGACACAAAGAATCTGTCATATTGGCAAACCAAGGAAAGTCCTGTCTGTTACACTTGCCATGGGTATGGTTTGTCCTGCCAACTGTCACAATACTGCAAGACATGTCCCACATTCCACATTTGATAAGGTGGCAACCCTACTCTGTGTTGCCTATATGTGTGCAATATGTAGACATGTGTAGGCCCTGTGAGTAGCTGCCAACCCTAATTTCCCACAAGTATCTAGGCATGAATGCTAACTGCCACCACTCACATATGTAGGTACCAGTTAAGGCTGTGGTAACTGTAAGTAGTGTGCTGTCTGCCATTCACTCACAAACGGATGTTAACACACTGCAATTGGGTCATGCAGCAGGTATGGAATGTTGTCAAGCTCCTGGCCTCAAGATGAATGCAGAAAACAGTACCATCATACCATATGGCAAGGACATGACCCCGCTATTTCCTACATCAATGGGAACCCCATAAACACACAAACTGCATTGACAGACCTGGGTACTCAGGTTGATAACACTGTTGCATTCAGCCATCAAGTAGTGGCAGTGGTCAGAAAAGCCTTGGATGTGGTTCAGCACATAGGTAAAGGGACTGCATCCAGACAAAAGGTGGACATTACCTCTGTATAGTCCTCAGTCAGTACAACAATAAATTATCATCATGGCTGTTCTGGTATGTACCTATGCAGACATCTGCAGCAAATGGAAAGGCTATGTTAACACCCACAAATTTTATCCATGGCCTTCAACACCTGTTCCATGCAGACAGTCTCGAATCAGTAGTGCCCCACTTGGTATTGAACAGGTTGTCCACAAGTGGGCTGTGGCATGCATAGATGGCAATGTTGTGCTCAGTCCTTCAACAGCTGCCCCATATATGTGAGTCAAACTCTGTGCTTATTACTAGCATGACAGGCCTGAATCACCTATGTGACATAAAAAAAAAAACATTGGAGAGAGAGTTTTGTCTCCCAGAGGCTGCCCTGTCTCAGGAATGCACTTCCCATACATGACAAACAGCGTGCCATGTAGATCCTCATCAAGTGCATCCATGAAGAGTGGATGGAAAACCAAAAATATGTCCCAAAGTTCCAACAGGTCTCCATCAATGCCAGGGGCAACAGATGCTGATTGATGATTCTGTTGGGAATAAAGTAATGGCTAGGCTTGTAAGGGACCCAGTGCCAGTACTCTAGTAACTCTCTATGGACCTATGAACCTGCGATCTTACAGTACTCCCATGCTATGTCAAGGGGTATGCATGCAAAATTAATCTGTGTGGCTCCATTAACCCTCACACACTGTTCCACCCATACACACCTAGGTAAACATGCACATATACAGCCAGCCCTTGCTGAGGAAAAAGTCTCTGCATTGCCACTATGTCATTATGAGCTTCTGTAATGACAGCAGGTCACCATGACTTAGACACACAGACACCTGGAACAAAAGCAGAATAAGGTCTGTCAGAAAACATTCAGTCAGCAGTACTAACAGCAATAAAGCATCATGGCACAAATGTGCATACACTTTTATGTATACGTATGACAATTGCCAGCAGACAGCACCTTGCAGGTCATAACAGTACTGCACTAGAAACTGCCATTAACTGTATTACATTCACCATGTGCATCACACACATATTAGCATGTTCTGTTATTGATGGTATGGATAATAGGGATGTGGCACAGGTAACATCACAAGCACAGGCTGTGGTGTGGGGTTGTCAAATGCCTAGGCTGTGCAATATAGTTGACATCAACTGTGTATGTCGTCTCTGAAGGACTGCTGGTCAGCTGGGCCATGGAGAGGAGCTGTGTGTGTCTGTTGCTGACCTGCATATGATAGTGCTGTGTTAGTGTGTGCATGCACAGTCAAGCCATGTGCTAGCCCTACCCGAGGGTATGTTGGACAGCCATGGACTGTGCATGGCAGAATGAACAGTTCACAGTCTCCAGCCATGAGCATGGGAACTGGTTCTGCCAGGAGTGGCACTGGCACCACCATGTCCATGGCCAGATGCGGTACTACTTGCTGACAGTGACTGTTGTCTGCTGGGTCTGTGTCCCTCACAGGACCACCCAGGACAGTGTGCTCATGGCCTGCAATGTTGTGGTTGTGGACAGCAGCCTCCCTTCAGTAGTGCTGGTAGTACTGCCACTATAGGAATTTGACTGTGCACAGCCATGTGGGCTCTCAGTTGATGTTGTTTCTGACCTACGTCTATGTGTCTCATGCCCTACTCCCACCACATGTTCCAGCACAGACATTGCATGGTTAAGGACTGACAATGTCTCACCCCTTCTTCTATCCACTACATCAGTGAAATGACGTAAAGCATCACCAATGGCATGGAGGGAGTCATGCATGTCAGGCAGTGTGGCATCGATGACCCTGAGCATCCATCTAGTGTACCGTTCACAACGTACCTGTGCCTCCATGATGGACCAATGCATGCATCAGGTGACACATGCTGTGACACCTCTAACAGGTGCTGGATGGACAGCAGTCTTCCTTTGAGCACCCCTGCCAATCTGCCTGTGTGGGCCCTCGCCAGGTCTCTGGCTATGGCTAGTGTCTACAGTCACAAATGCCATAGTCACCACACTCCCCTGTTTGATGCCACCACCCTCTGACTGCCCAATATCTGTGGCTGCTGGGGACTGGGTATGTGTGGGCATACTGACTGTATGCGAGAACATTGTGGGTGGAAGTGGGATGTCAACCAGTGGGGGATATTCAGCCCCCAACAACCTCAACTGTGCCTCACAATGGCCACCATCATCATCATCATCAGTGTCTGATAACACATTGACATCAGGTTGTGAGGGGGACACACTCCAACCCCATGGTCAGCTGTGAGGAGTAGACAACATGATTACATTAATTCCTGCACTATAATGTCTGCTGATCCACACACACACACACACACACACACACACACACACACACACACACACACACACACACACACACACACAGGTGAGGTGCCACAAAGGCATTATACAGACCACACTTTCTGACTGATGCCAACACACAACCAGACCACAACAGACACACTCTGTACAAGCCTTCAGCAACATGCAGTGCAGCTATGGCCAGTTAATGTTGCTAGTACTATACGCCTGTGAGATATGTGACAAGTCAGACTATGTGATGGACCCTCACCTAAAACACAGTGAGTGAGTAGACTGATTATGTGTCCCAGGCAGGTATGTCCCTAGCCTTATGCAGCATTCTGCTGTAACCCAGATGGATGCCATAATACATTCAAGACATGATTGACCTTAACTTGTGGCCTTTTATCCTGTGATATTCCAAGGGGTTCCAGTACCTGGGATGCTATGGTCAGCAGACCACAATGTTCTGCAATAGATGACCTCCATCTGTCTCAACTGGCCCTCAGGTGTCTGGCAATGGTTCTCGCCACCCCCATAATGCATTTATTAGGAAAAGTGGTGAGGTTATCACTACCAACATACAACTGTCAGTGCAGCACACATTGAAGGCTATGCTGTAAACCCTAGGTGTCTACACATGAGTCTGCCCTCAATGCAAGCATTCTTAACCTTGAGAAATGCTGACATCTGTGCAGTCACACACACACATGATTCAAAGCTGCAGAGGGGACCCCAGCCTTACCTCATCTACCATCTTATCATACAGCCATACCCCAAAGTGTGGGAGGAAATGACATGGGATATGTGATTTCAGTATATATGAGATACATATATACTTCCATGCTGTACAGTCAGTAAGATGCACAGGGGACACCACAGGGGCAATTCACCATTGCCAACACACCTATTCAAATCATAGCTAGCTACCGGCCACCACATGTGACCAGGAAGCCCATCCAGCCTATATGGATTTCAATAACTGTATTCTGATTCGGTTCTGTATCCTTAATCCGGGTCATTTGAATGACCCAAACATACATTAGAAGATGTACCCATGCCATTACACACATGGCCAGAAAGCCATCAACAGTGGGATTGCAAACACCTCGGTACAGCTAGGAGCTACCCCCACATGAGGTGAAGGTGTGTAGCAATTGATATTACACAACACAGGTTACCACTACAGCAACCCTACAGTGTCATCCTCCATGGCAAAGCAACCATCATGTGGTCACGTTTGCAGTCACCATCTCCCACAATACCCATCCAGCTAGGGTCACACATACATACACCTTCAACGTGAAATACAGCCTCCTCGGGGAGTGGTATACACAGGTTCACAGACCCAAACCCCTCTGTAGGGACTGCCACCAATATCCACACATACACACATGTGCTAGATGTGCATTTGTATAGATGCATGGTATACCCAACAGGACTACATCATTCTCTACAAGGATATGTACACCTGTCTGGTGGACATCTGCAATACATAAGCATTTACAACAGGGATGACCTACTGCAGTCTGAGACAAACTAGTGGCAAGTTCATATTTACAAGCAGTGTCACATTAGTGTGAACAAGTGAGTGGGATCACTCCTGGGAACCTGCACAGTAAACCTAGGGCCCACATTGTCAACATCCAGTACAGACAATCCTCTACCATTCTGCACATATGTCTGCAACATCACAGGAAGAACCTGCATCTGCTTACTTGTGGTGTTCATGGACACCAGCTATATCAGTGCTGTAGGTATAGCATACTTGATGCCTGACATAGTCAGTGTAGGCTTCACCCCCTGTCCCCCATCAGTACATCAGGATGTCCACAGTACCTGCCCCCTTCTTCTATATGTAGGGAACAGGTCACCACTGCCATGTGAAAGTCATGGTATACATTCACCATGGGAGCCTATCACATGACAGGATGCATCCTACATGACCTCAAGCATAACCTTGCAACAACAAAAGCCACTGTATTCAAAGGAGGCCTGACTACCACCTTTGTCCCAGCTGTGTGAAGGACAACCACTGTCACCCCTTTACAGCATGGTGGTGGTGCATCCACCAATCCATCACATTATACACCCATCAGCCTAACTCAGCTGTTCTGCAAGGCCAAAGTACAGTTTATAGTTCAGCTCATTAACAAAGACATTGGCAACCTCCACACACTCCATCATGCACAGTTAGGCTTAGAAAAGGAAGGGATCATGTCTGTTACACTTGGTTGACCTCTTTCACACAGTCACCAAAACCATGGATGGGGGTGTAACAGTGCACACTGCCTACCATGACCTGGAGAAAGTCTTTGACAGTATAACCCACTTGACAATAATAGATATATGCTCTCAAGTATGCCTCACACCATATGTTACCATAGGGGTAACACAGTGGAGCACTGACATGACCCAAGTAAAACACATAGGGGAATCCACACCAAGCAGTTGACCCACAACTAGCAGCATAACCTGTTGTACTGTGTTTGGGCCTCTGTTATTTGTGATGTACACATCTGTGATGCAAGGCACCACTATTGGCTTATTGCTGACCATGTCTGCAGATGACTGCATGCTGTGTGCTGTCACCAGATTCCCTAGTAATGTGGACATCTGCCTAGGAGGGTCTCATGCATTTACATGATTGGTGCCAGAAACATGGCCTCAGGTCACATACCAGGACATCCAGTGTCAACCCCTTTGGAGAGAGTGACATCCCCACATATTATGACAGTAATAACAAAATCCTAGGCATGCAATCAGTCCTGTGTGATTTGTGCACACAGGGCGATGGCAACATGACATTTCACCAGCATGTTGTTTCTGTTCTATGGTAAACCTTCTACATGGCCCACCTCATACCTATGGGTATGTCATCCAGGAACATGGGGTACTAACATCTCTGTATTCCCCACAATAAGGCCCATTATTGTGTAAAATGCCCCATTCATTATTCACCTCACACAGCACATGCAGCAGCTGGGAACATCACAGATGTTCCCCACCAGGGAGTACAGGGCCTCAAACATCTACCATACACAGATAGGCTATAAGCCCAACTCTCTAACTGGTTTCATATATAGTCCTTGGAAGTGACCTCTGTATCGCATGCAAGGTAATCATGGACTCCACATTGTTGGGACTGCTACACAAGTGCAACTCAAGCTCCACTCTATTAACACACACATGCCATCAACCTGATGGTGCATGACCTCAAATGGTCTTCTTGGTGGCTCAGATGTGTGTCCCATACACTCACCCTGCTGTGGAATTGTCACCCTCTCCACATCAGGCAGGGTAGCTACTTACACCTTAGCAGGCAAAATCTGAATAACTGGATGGTTAACTGCACATCGACCCTTGGGATACCACCTGTGTCCCTGTTGGACTGGGTCATCAAGTGCTGCCTTGCATACATGTGGGATAACATCTGGACTAGGCTTATGGAGGCTCAGGACCCATAGCCTAGTAACCTCATATGGTCCTAGGTATTGCAGTTATAGCCTGTGTGCTGTGACAGACTGTGTTGTTATGTGTCCACACCCATCACTGCCATTGACTATGGTGTGTCCCCTATGGGCAACGTTACAATACCTTGTCATACAGCCAGCATCTGACAAATATGAGTGGTACTACAAGAGCATGTGGACATTCCAGCAACATCTGTGCTACACAATAACTGAGAGCAGTGCATATGTGCTGTAGGGTTTCCTCTGCATAGGTGTCCAACATCTGCAGTGCCCAGATGTTTGCAGAATGTGTACATGTGCCTGATATTTGTGGACCCCATGCCAGACAAATGTGGATGTCTGGAAACCAGTTGGAGAATATGTAATGAGTGTCCCCAGAGTGTGGGGAATGTGTCTGTGACATGCCAGACCCCTTGGAACACAGTAATCATACATTAATATCTGGTACTGTATTTATTCTTTGACATTGTATGGTCAATGTGTATACACTGTTGCTGAGGCAGAGCCTGTGCCCCCCCCCACTACTGCTACCTATAACCTGCTGTCCTGCTGAAACTGGTCACCAGGTGTGCTAGCCATGGCTGTAAGGCAATGTAAGTATTGGTGTGGGGTACACAGTGAGCTAGCAAGAGCACATCAGGAGCAGTCAGGGACACCTGAACAATCTTTGAACTAACCCTGTATATGACATTCACAGACCGGGAGGGGTTTATGACAATATATGATGTGATATGCCAGCTATATGCACCAGTAGTTACTGTCACTATTGTACAACAGACAATCCAGTAGCATTTATATGTGGGTTGGCCATTGCTGGGGGGATTCAGGGGCCAGACCTGTGATCTATGTCACTGCAGACAGAGCCAAAAGGCAAGTCTGTAGGTGCTAGACAGCAGACTAACAGCAACATGTCATTCCAAGATATATTGTTGAGACCTACTGTTGACATTCTTATTTCCATTGACTGCATCTCATATGTTTGATAAAATGCCTTCCTTTTTATTTGCAAATGTCTCTCTGTGCTTTCTATTGTACTAATGTAGTTTGCATAGTTGTGCATGTTTGCTCACTAGCTGTTAAATGTGAGACTGGAATGTGGTGCCAATTCAGCCTTAGAGTTACTGTTTGACTTCTGCAGGCATTGATAGTACATGAGATGATGGTGCTAAATTTAGAGCACAGATGTGGGGTGTTGAGGAGTCTAAGATTTTTGTGGCACTCCTAGTAAAGTGCTACAGCCATAGGCTGCTGCAGTGGGACTACACAGGGTCTCAGTAGAAGACTGAGGCTTAGAACAGAATAGCCAAGGCTGACTCCAGTGCAACTGGCATCCCACACACTGTGAAGAATTGTTGTCACCACTATAGGGACCTGAAATAAGGCAAGAAGGACCTCCTCAGCTGATGGGAGGATGAGTTTAGAACTGCTGACATCTCTCTGTGGTGTAAGTATACTGACCATTCTGTATTAAATGATAAAGAATACAGGACCCAGCCAAGACTGTTACTCAATACTCTTTCATGTCTCTTCTTCTATTCTCCTGTGTTGCACAGCTGCTAGAGACATTGCAGTGAACTGTAAGGCACACCAAAAGAGGTTAACTAACCTCACAGGGGCACAGGGTACTTATGCATAAGGTCTTACTCTAACCCTAATAACTATTGTAATTGTATGCAGTAAGGCAGTACTGTAATAAACAGTTGTATTTATGATATCATAGCAGTGCAGTTTATAAATGGTACATCAAAGTAAGGCCTTCCCATCATACCTGGATGTGGCAAAGGTGTATAGACTGAATAATCACAACTGTTTATTTTCTGAAATTATATAATCATGAGATATGCTATGGATGAAATTCTAACTCTTTTTGTTTCACTATTCCCTCTCTATCTCAGTTTTTACTTTTTTATTTGAGGTAAGGGATATTTTGTATGACTTTCAATTGTTCTGTTGTCATACATTTCTGCTTACAAAAACTGACATACAGTATGCAGAAGCAGACTGACCACTGTGTTTCAGCCTGCCATCCTCCAGAGATTGCAGCACAGACACCCAGCATTTCAGGGTCCAATGTTGTCAGCATTGCTTCTGCAGCCCCTGCCTTCCTGGCTCAGTCCCATCAGGTAGCTTGTCAGCTGGTGCACTGATTGCTGAGTTACCCAGTATCCTTGGGGTACACCTCTCATTACGGGTCTGGTAACATCCCTGTATTAGACCTGTAATGAGCGGTGAACCCTAAGGATCAGTCTTGGGCCTCTACTGTTTGGGATATACTTTCCTGAGGTGCAAACCAAATCAGTGGTCTGTGGCTGACCAAGTTTGCAGATGACTGCAAGCTGGGCACTTTCTTAAATTTCACTAGTAATGTGAACATCCTCCAAGAGGGCCTTACCCAAACTAATGATTGGTGCCAGAAGCATGGCCTCAAACTGAATGCCAAGAAATGCATCATTATCCCCTTTGGGGAAAATGTCACCCCCACTAATTATCACATCAATAACAACAGGAGGAACTTGGGCACCCAGGTTGATAGCAACCTGACTTTTGACCACCACATTGTCTTCATTGTATGGAAGGCTTTTGACATGGCTCACCTCATAAATAATGGTATTTCAACCAGGAACAAGGAGGTCATAACATCCCTGCACTCCTCTCCTATCAGACCCATTGTCAAGTACAATACCCCTTTGGCATTTACCTTGACAAGCACATGCAGCAGTTGGAGAGACCACAGAGGTTCCTGACCAGGTAAATCCAGGGTCTCAAACACTTATCTTATACAGATAGGCTAAAAGCCATGTCCCTCTACTCTGTCTCATACAGACTGCTCAGAGGTGATCTGTGTCTGGCATACAAGGCCATTTTAGACCCAGACTTGAAGGGACTTGTTGCATATCCATAAGACAAACTCCACTGCATGCAAGGCCTTAATCTGGTCTGTGACATTAATAGAACTTACTGGTGGGATAATTTGTGTCTGGAAGACTCCCTCATCTGTGGAATAGACTCCCTCTCCATGTCAAGTTGAGCATCTCTCTAGCCCTCTTTAAGAGGAACCTGGACAACTGAATGGGAAACAGAAAATATACCCCTTGGATCCCACCTTTGTCCCTGCTGGATAGGGGAAACAGGTGCTGACTTTGAGGGAACATGGGTGAAATTCTTGGCTAGGCTTATAAAGGCCTTTGGTCCAATAGCCAATCCTATGAACCTATGAACCCTCCAGTAGTTGTAGTAGTCGAGGTGGTGATTTTGTCACCTGCCAAGAGCTGACAGATTTGGTGGAGAATATAATGAAAAGTGTCCAAATAGACCATGTACAAAATGTGTGTCTTCTTCACATTGCCAAGACAATGTCACATCAAGCACTGACACAGGAAACTGAAACATGAAATAATGATGACAGTCCTGGGGGTGAGGACTAGATTCTCACTGTTCTCAGGCTTGACATGGGTGCACCTCTGATGTCCTCTACCCATCCCCAGTCATGGCGTCTCCCAACCTTTTGTGTCCATCACCATCTTTGTCTGTCTTATTTGTCCTGTATGTCTGCACCTGTTTTCTCATCTAAATTTCCTATCTGACCCTCAGATTGTTTAGCCCATTCCTCAACATTCCTCTCCCTTTGAAAGTTAAAAGAAGTAAAAAATGGTCAGCTGTCCCAAATAAAAAAATAATGACTCATACATAGGTCTCCACTTCACTTAAGTGTCTTCTTGACACACTTAATTTGGTAGAACTGGCTATACAGCATTATTCTTTTGTTGTGAGACCACAGTGCAAGCTCAGCAAATTATGTCTACACTTCTACATTTATGTTGTGAAGAGGTGGATATGTTTTTTTCACACAACCTTCCTGCAAATTCCTCTATTCTGCCCCCCCCCCAAAATTTCACCACTTTCCTGTCAACCCCATTTTTACATGTTTAATTTGGTCAAAAAATAGAATTACACACAACACATATGATCAGAAATATCCCATAAGGAAGCCTTCACTTTTTCCCTCAGCATTTACACAGACTTTGGCATTACTCACCAGTGCAGAGTGATGGCGAATGTTTGTTCATGTCCTTTGGCCTTATCGGTTGTTACCATTGCTCGTAGTTATTCAGTTATCCTCACCCAAAGGTGCTTAAACAAGATGCGTTATTAGAATATAGAGTAAAGGCAGATTACAGTTACTGTAATAGTTGTTTGACAATTGGATGTAGCCAAGTGCAAGATCCTCTGTGAAGTGTTGACTTAAATCAGTTGATTGAAGATTCATTTTTGATGATTGTATGAAGGGTTTAATTCCAGATGGATGTCACACTATTTCTTATTATGATGTTATTCTTCTATGATATGTTTCATGACACATATTTTACTTTTTATCCAGTTAAGCATTTGCCAACACATCTATGCCCATAAGGAAAATTTAGTAAACCACCCTTAATCTACTCATGTCTTCATCAGGTTTTGCCTGTCCTATAGCTTCTTGATCCCCAGATTCATCAGTTACTGATACAGAGCATGACAGATGAATAATGAGGACACACCATAAAGATGTACATTAATGACCCATAACAACACCCTTTCATAGAAGACTTTATATCTGTCTCGGAATTCACTCATTCTCTCCTACCCCATTTGTACTGTTACTATTCATTGGCCTGATGGATATAAAGGTCATGTTATATCATTGTCAGACTGCCAGTACTTTGAGGAAGCATTATGCCTTCATCTCTCTTTGGCAGAATGTGTAATCACTGTCCCTTCAAAGATGTGAATTTAACGTGTTTGAAATATGACTTCTTTGATGGAGTGCACAGATAATGATCAAGTCTGTGAACTTAGTTTTTCACCTTAATAGTGGTTCAATACAGCATTAGTTGAAACTATTACTGCCTGTTGTTATAAGTGTCTTTCCTGTGAATGAGTTGCCTATGTATCTGTCTAATACCCTTCTGTTTTGTCAGTGGTAGTCCTTAGCATTTGAGGGAAGTTTGGCAAAGAGCAAATGTACTATGTGATGCTAAATGTCATTGCAGATGTTAATGCAAAATGCATTGAGTGTTTGCCTGACACCACATAGTACACCCAGTAAACGTGTGATTTCCTTTGAAGCATATCTCATATGTAGTAGCTATAACAGATCATTTCAGTAGTTATTACACAAATAAGTTGGCCAGAAAACATATTTAAAATAGTAATTCCTAGATATTCTTAAAGTCATGATAAAAAGTTACTGCAATAATCACATTCTGACATGAATTGCAAAATGATCTGCTTACTAAAATCAAACACTGCTTCAACTCTACTTTTTTCATTCAGTTAAAAGACTTTACCCCTTGTGCCACAGAGAAAGCTACATTGGTGGGTGTTGTTTTTCTACTAAGTAGTCTAGAGTTCTGACAGTCGTGCATCACCACTAAGTCTGTTTGTGCTACAGAAGGCAAACCAAATTAAAGTCTTTCATTTTGTCCTTCAGCATAGAACACTGTTTGTTTGCAGTCTAACAGCACACAAACAAGGAAGACAAGCAGAAGCCTTCATTTTTTATTTCAGCTTTGGAGCTAACATGGAAAGGTAAAATTCAACATGCAGAGCACCACTGAACATTACTAAACACTGATACTTCATGGTGCCAGTTTAACATATCAAAGTATAATAATGCCTGCACTAACACTCTACTGACATCTGCACAAATATGTTTCTCAGCACTGAGCTTTAAAAAGAGACTTGAAATAAAAAAATAAGCATTGCTACTGGATTATATTACTTCATTAAATGGGAAATTGTTTAATGCACCCATGTGAATATGCTGAACTGTGTGGTTAACTGACCACTTCATTCTGGACAGATGGATCTGCACTGCAGCACTGACCCTTACAAATTATATACAACCACATACATCCTTGAAGCACATAAATCATAATTTTTTTACCCCTCCTGCATTGGAACATTAAGTATTGTTTGGTATTGACAGTCCACACTGCCAATGCATGAGCACATACCATTGGTAACATTAATACTATTCATTAAGTTTTAAATACTATCATCATAACCCAATGATCCATGAATGATTCATTGTCCATTCTCTGTTTCACAAATGTGTGTATCCCATATATGTGACAGGTAGGTACATTTCACTCTCAGTTCTGTGGTACACATTAATGACTGCATAGCTGACATAGGTCAGCAGTTTGTATGTATTATTGACCTTAACATTGCACTTACTCCATCATATCAACAGACATGGATTTGCAGAAAATATTCAGCATCGCAATATCTTTTCTGACACAGTATGAGAAGCTAATCCTATCTATACTGCACTGTCACAGTGTAAAAGTCAGATAGCTGCAGTGGTGCTTACATTAAGTACTTTGTCCTCTAGATTGCATAGCTAGATAGTTAGGAATTTCTAATCTCACAGCAGGCAAAAAGTCTGTGTGCATATGTATGGTGTTCTATAAATATGACTTTATGTACTGATGACGCACTAGCCTAGAATTAATTTTACACAGTAGGGAGAGTCCACATGAGTGTCAGATCCCTCTCCTAACATCATCTTCTGTGCAATGCATTGCTGATATCATGTTCTATAAAGTGCACTCACATGCGACAAAAGTCAGACTTCTGTGGTGGTGCTTGCATTAAGTACTTTGTCCTCTAGATTGCATAGATAAATAGATATGGATTTCTAATCTCATAGCAGTCAACTTGTGTGCGGATGGAGTTTGTAAATATGACCTTAAATATTAATGGCCTCAATAAACTAGTAGTCGGAAATTAGTTTTACACTGCAGGATGAGTCCACATCAGTGTCAGACCCTTCTCTCAGCATCATCTTCTCAGCAACTCAGCGCTGATGTCATCCTCTATAAAGTGCACTCTCACACTATTGAATTCAGCCTTCTGCAGGGCACTTGTATTAAGTACTTTGTTCTTTTGATTGAGTAGCTACATTGGTGAGGGACTCTAATCTCATGGTTTTGTGTGTGTGTGTGTGTGTGTGTGTGTGTGTGTGTGTGTGTGTGTGTGTGTGTGTGTGTGTGTGATATTTTGTAAATATGATGTTAACTACTGCTGGCCTCTATAAGATAGAAGCCTGGAGTAAAATGTATACTGCAGGGTGAGTATACATCAATGTCAGACCATTGTCCCAGCATCATCTTCTCAGTAATACAACTCTGATGTCATCCTCTATAAAGTGCACTCTCACACTTTTGACTTCAGAGTTCTGCAGTGGCTTTTCCATTAAGTGCTGTATTCTCTAGATTGTACACCTAGATAGGTAGGGGGTTCTAATCTCACAACCATCAAACTGCGTGTGGGATTGTGGGGCCATTTCATCAATGGAGGATTAATTCAACAGGCGTGTTAGTTTGACTACTGCTCATGAAAAACATTTATATGGTCAGATCAATCCCACATCCCTTTTTGCTCTGTCCACAAATGTATACAGTCTGCAACACGCTAATGAGGTTATTTAATAATGCACTCTCACACCACTAGATTCACACCACTCCTTTGGCATGTGCTTATTATACACTTTTATGTAGATTGTGTCAATCGATAGGTAGAGAGTTCATATACAGCAGTGAGACTCTCCTGACTGTGTCTGTGTAAATGTAAATGGATGCAAGAGTATGTTACATGTCTTAGTATTCACAAGATTTAGAAGTCCATGTAGGTGCAAAAGTCATTTTTGCACACACATCTCCTTTGCATGACACAGCTAATGTCATCCTTTCAAAGATGCAGGGTGGCTCACATGCAATCAGAGTTTTCCTGAAGTGCAGGTATACAAATGCATACTGTCTGAAACACACTTATGAGGCTATCATTTCAATAATGCACTCTCACACCAGTAGAGTCAGACCTGTCCTGTGGCATGTGTGTATAATAGACTTGTGTGTAAATTGTCTCAGTTGATATGGAGGGAGTTGGAATACATGAATGACTGTCATCTGTCATTCTGTGTTTCTTCCACTTACTTTGTAGAACAGGCTGCAAATACATGTTTGAGGTATAACTATGCAATGTGCGTGTACTGTGCAACCACTTTTTAGCAGAAACATGAAGTTAATACATAATGATGATGTCATCCATTGAAATGTGCAGTGTCACAGTCATCAAATAAATCTGTATTTGCACTTGTGTTTCAGCAAACCTTTAGATGCCTGTGATGTTAGCCATATAGCTCAAATCCTGACATACTGCTTACAGTCATTGTACATGTTGTTGACAGTGTTGTCACCCAGATTTGCTATGTTCACCTGTGGATGTTGTTTCTTGTTACAAGTGTTTATCCTACAGTTCCTTTTGAAAGGCTTTATTGAAGACTGATGCTGTCATTGGAATAGATTGGCATTCCATCCCAGTTATTGTGAAGCACCTCCACAGGACTGAGTACATGAGACAATGTAATGTATGTTGTTGCCTAAGTAAGGCTTGTATTATAAGATGGGATTACATCCATGTTGGACATAATTGTTGTTCTACTGTCACAGTGACAACAACAGGGTGATATAGGTGTGGATGGGTATACTTAGCATCAAGGAATGTTGTCTGACATACAGCAAGATTCTATCTGAGTAATTACAGGGACATATAATCCTTGATTCTTAACCCGATGTACTATGGCACATTTAATGATCTCACTATGGTGCTGATTTCCTCATTACTTAGGTAAGTGCTCCAAATTAGTGTTGAGTGACTGTAAGAATTTGTGTTCTTAACTGTTCTGCATGAAAGTCATCCCCCCAATTATCCTTTGTACATATAGAGTGGAAGAGGCCTTCCTCATTAAATTTAGAAGATAAAAATTATGGGCAAATACAGTACAGATGATTGAATGAATTCACATACGTGAATCTTAACAGCTGTGATAACAGTTCCACTGTGGCAAATGATTCTATCATAGGGTTTAATTTTGTGCAAATGTACTTATGTCATACAAAAACATTACATCACATCAGTCTTATCCCTTGATATGTTGCATGAACTCATGTGAACATAGCTTTGGATTTCATGGCAGGAGACATTTGTTCTGGCAATGTTATGGTGAAAGTGCAACTTTGGCAAATACATTGAGTCCTGTGGTGTACATGTCTGTGCTCCAGTTCTTGGGTGGTATGTGTACAGATATACAGAGAAACCTTCCTTGACCATGGAGCATTGATATAGACTTGATCACAATCATGTGCACATGTGCATACTCATTTAATTGACATTAGTCTGACATGCAGATATGACATTCTTTATCATGGATCCTTTTCTTAATTTACACATTCATTTGATTTGTTTGTGACATTACCCATTGCTACCTCTTGTAGGATATGCTGATAATACACAGCTCTGGGGAATACATTGCATCATAGTGTTGTGTTTACATCTGTTTTTATCTGACTACACAATAATTGTGTCAGGCAGAAGTACCGTATATGTCACATTCTACTACCACATTGGTAACATCACACACACGTATATATGAGAAGCATAATTATTAGAATACTGAAGTGCATAATTCCCTTCAAGGATGATCCTCCTCATGCATGTGTTAGGCTTACTACTGTGGTGTACCCATTTAATACACAGATTAGAGTTAACAATAATGAAATTGGTTTGATCCTTGCAAAAGGAGATTGTGGGTTCTAAGTGATTGCTATTTTCCAACAGAATGCATGCTGTGCAAATACCCCATAAGGTATATACTGTCCTTCTGAACTGTCATCTCTACTCAGCATGTCAGTGATATTTATAATGTGATGTAATTTCCCTCTGTTACAATGTTAATTTGTGTAGCTGTCACACCCTATAGTATAATATATGCTTTTATTTACCCCTATATTTGCTTAGGAGGTGTGACCACCATTAATTAGTATGACATACATATTGCAAAACTTTATTATTACAAAATTATTTTTGTGACATATGCATATTCTCAACAATTATCTTACTAGATTTTGAACATTCCCCTCTTACATATTTCTGCATACATTTCTTTAATTTCTGTGCATATTACCCTCAGTACACTTTTCTTTTACGGTAACCCATATATAGTAGTCACTCTTGCTGTTTCCCTCGCTTCTTACTTATTTTTGTATTCATATGTATGATTTATGTGGACAGTGCACTCAACAAACTTCCCCTGCTTGTGTATAGCTTTCATTACTTGTCTTATGTAGCTCTTCATGCTGTCCATGCGAGCATGTTTAACAGGTTTGTCTCTAGGCAAGCTTGTTTGTTTACTGTGTGTGCTCATATTGCACAACACATTTTCCTGGCTACCAACACTGTTGCTGGCCACAAAAACTTGTTTGTATTTGTGTAAGCGTGATGTGCTGCTAGCATATGAAATTAACGCTGCTGCTCATTGGACTAATGTAAACATTGTGTAGTATTTGCATAAAGCCTACACAATTATGCATGCCTGCCAAAGGTTTTCCTAGCTATACTCTTCTAACAGAGCATTTATAGCTGCATAGTCTGCTCTGTACTAGTTATTCTTATTAACATTTATATAACTGGCATGCTCAACTACTAAACAGATCACAAAGGATGGTTATAGGATAAGTGACTCCTAAAGAGTGCCCTACAGTAACATCCCTAAATTCAGTTTCCCATGTGGATGTTACTCAGTGGCGGATGATGCCATCAAATCAACAGGGAGGGAGTGGAGCTTCAGGAGACAGTTGAATGGGGTGTGGTCAACTAGAAAAGGGTGGGATTAATTTAACAGGGCTGAGCGATGTTACACCGGGATCAACACTAACCATGCTTACCATTTTACATAAAATAAGTGCTCAATCACTATTGTACTTGCTGAATAGTCTATCAACAAGTGCTAGACTAAATTGTATTTCAGAGCTAATGAGGTGCTTAGGTTATGCTATAACAGCACAAAACTTAAACACCTCTAAACATTAAAACAGTAGTTGGTCTTGACTGCAGGATCTATTATGAGTACACATGATGCAGTAAACCCACATTGTACTATCTGTATTCTGTACAATGTCAAATGAAAGGTAAGGAGATTTGGAAATCCCACTGTTCTATCTTAACTCATTGTTCACAATTCAGGGTCACTCCAGTGCCTAATGTGCCAGTGGTTCTGTGATACAGTGAGATGATTTCAAAGTTAATACAGTTTGCTATTACAATTACTGCAGCTGGAAGGCAGAGCACAGTGCTATATGTATGTATAGGTTAGTTTGAGGACTTACTTATGCAGTATGCTGCAAATGGAATTGCAAAGGAGGTCACCGATAGACGTAAAGAAAATTTTTTCCCTCTTTTAGGGAGAGCGGCCCCATGTATTAACATAGAATCAAAGAGTGTATGGGGTACAAAAATTTGATAAGTCCTTTATTATGGAGTACAGTGGTGACTCCAAGATGTCTAGAGACATTATTTTGAATGAATGGAGTAAGTTTACTGAATTTACAGATTTAACTTCATTAAAAGCAAATGTGCTTAAAATTGTTTACTGGAAAGGCAATAACCTTAAGGACATTTTGGAAAAAAGAAACAAGAGGTTTAACAGGAGTTAGTAATAGAAGACTAGGTACCTATAAATCTGGTCAATGTGCATACATTTTGAATGAAGGGCAAATGGTCATCCTTAGTAGGAAATCTGAGATTGTAGTGGACTCATTTTCCAACTGTAATTCTACTGGGGTTGTTTACTTAGCCTTATGTGGGCCCTGTGGGCCATTCTATATAGGTAAGATGGAGAGGAAGCTCTGTACTCGAATATATGAACATAATCATGACATCTGTAATAAAAAAGAAACAAATGCCCTTTATAAACACGCCAGATCCTATATTGAAGTCAGGTTTAGGTTTTTTGTAATGGAGAGGGTCCCTGTGGATTTGAGAGGTGGAGCATGGGAAGCAAAATTAGAATATTGGGAAATTTTCTGGCAAATAAAACTTGAAACTAAGAGCTTCCCAGGATTAAATGGTCACATTAATATAGTCCCTCTGATGAAATGAAGGGCTGCCAAGTTACAATTTTATACTTAGTGGTTTTGGTATCATACTGTAACATATTGTATAATGAAGTTTGGTTAACATTGTGGCCTAACACATTTTTATCAAGTTGTGCGTTCAGAAGCTTAATATATATTTTTTTAAAGTTTTTTTAAGAAATAGTATTTTAATATGTGTTTAATATTAATTGGGGGATGGGATTATTGATTTTTTAACTTGACTGGTTAATTGGAAAGATATTAAAGTATTTAAGGGTTTTTTGTGTAAAATGGAGTATCTGATGAAGTCTTTGATAGACGAGAACGTATTTTTATTTGTGGAAGCGTTAATGTGACTATGTGGTTTTGACTATGACCATATTAAACCTTGTTTTAATTTCCGAGTGCGATGCTTTCCATTGGTGTTTTTCAAGGATATCAGCAGTTATTCTGACCTCCTTATAAAAGTGATAGTCATCATTACAAAGCTTACATACCCAAAGAAATTCTGCATAAGGTAAGGAGGAAATAAGGTAGGGGATGACCACTTTTTTCATGTAAATATCCCCCCCCCATCAATAAACGTCCTATGAATGGTAGTCTGTATCTTTCCATTACTCTGGCCTCTCAGTTTAAGTCTGAAAAAGAGACTTGCTCACCTAACTGGAGACCATCAAATGTAAAATTAAATTTGTTATTTTTGTAGATAGTGAACTGAATGCAATTGGAAGTATTTAATTACATGAGAGTTTTAACTGAATAATTGTATTATTATCTGCCTTAGATTTGTATATATACTACTAGTTTTGTGGAAATTTTATTACTCCTTGAATGCTGTATGCCTAGGTGCTACACTATTTAGTCTCTGTACCCTGGTACCAAAACAGTGCTTGTAGTATGGTATGAAATAAGTGCATCTGTTGTGTTCTCTGGGTATTTCTTAGGTTTTTTACTTGTAGCTAAAGTTTATTCATCTATCTTTATTTTGTGCAAACAAACCAATGACTCTTTGGTTGACATTTGTTATAGTCTGCATTAACTCTTTTCCTATGGAAATCACAGCCAATGCATTTATTCTTTCCTGCCCCATAGTATTACGAAGAAACATTTAAATTTTTTTCAGTGTTGAGAAACACCTTTCTGTCTCAGCAGTTGACATTGATGTGATGACTATCAACAACACAATGAAAGTCTCTGAAACCACTCTAGTCAAAGAGTTGTATACAAAGAATTTTAACTTCTTGACTGCACTGCCAATTGCTGCAAATTCTTCACAGCAATGCACCACTCTAAGTTCCATTCTAAATTGTCCACTCGACAGGAATGGATAGTTTTCTGTTGTTGCTGTGAGGAGAATTTCTGGAAACTGTTTTGTGTACTCTGAAATGTTTTCAGGCAGTAGCAGCTGAGAAGTCTGAAGATGCCCAGTTTGTTCAAATCACGATGTTGTCTGGAACTGCATGACAACAAATACTTCCTTTGCAGCAATAGACAATGTCTGGTGCAATTGTTGGGATCCTGATGGCCCTTGTCTATGTCATGCCAGGATGTTCTCTGTCTGTAGGTACTGTTCTGCAGTGCTGTCAAAATTGGATCTGACACTGTCAATTGTATTCAAAAATATGTGTACTTCCCTTTCAACTTTGATTGCATCTGTGGTATGACACTGAAGTTGCCTGTACATAATATCTACATGGGGCATTATACAATGGAAAATAGTCAGCCAAAACTTAAAATCATCATCTTCAAATGTTCATATTAGCCCATTTTCTTCCTGTAAAGTTATTGCAATAGATGTAGAGCACTTGTTCAGATAATAAAAAACACCCTGACACCAAGTCTAAGTTTTCATACTCTGTATTTGCAGTACAGATATTAAAATCCCACCATGTTCCAGGCATTCCGTAACATGCATCATGCTACTTTATTGTCCAGAGCAGCTTGTCTTTGAAATGAACATGAGAAAAAGGCTGGAATCTCACCAAGAGTGAAAAAATGTCCTTGCTTCAGTATTATGTTGTCTGTCTGTTTGCATTACCAGATTAAGTTGGTGGGCATAGCAGTGTATGTCTTATACTGTAATTTGTCTCTAGTTTTTTAGTTTTAGTTTTAGGTAGCACAGTCTCTGATTACACTGTGGTGTTAAGGGGGAAGGAATGATTGTAATGCTTTTACTGCTCTTAACAGAACCACCCTCTGTAACCACTGTCTTGCTCCAAATAGCTTGATTTTATATAAATAAGGAATGTGTTTGATGCTTGTCGTTATACTCAACTAGGATCCCTTGTTTGTGTGTTTCAATAAAGGATATCCTATTTTTAACTCAACTGTGGACTACCTACTATCTTCTATGCATGCGTTAGCAGTTTGATTTTTATTAATTTACTAGATGCTTAACATAATTCATGAAGTGAACTTCACACCCTCCACACTACAATGTTTCTTCTTGGTTTGTTTTTGACCCAGTATAGGTTACATAGTGGGTTTTCTGAGACTTTGAGGGCTACTACAAATTTTTATTTTTGTAATTAGCATATGTAATTTTCTGCGTTATGATGGCCTGGACCCCATGCTGAACTCCATTCATAATAGCTGCATAATCTGAGCAACCACTTTTTTGTGCTGGTCTCCCACTACTTCCTTCAACTGTTCACTTATCACACCAGCAATATGCTCTGCAGCCTTTACTATCAAATGGGCAATCGGATTTTGTTCGATTTACTTTAGTTTGAAATGCCCCATTCGATAGTATCGAAAGAACAAACATATAAATATAGAAATGCACAACAGTGAATGCTGTTGTGACTTTCCACAGTTTAATGCAGATTGTACTGTAGTGGGGACTGGGAAATGTACCCTTTCCCTCACTGTAGTGCGATCTCGGAGTTTGCATATATAAGTAGCAGGGGTTTTATGGGGGTACAGCCCCCCCCCCAAATGGAGGGTGCAGGGGGGCAGTTCTTTACTTTGTGTTTCTCAGTACTAGCAGTTACAGCAGTGTTGTGAATGTTCAAATTGTGTCTAATTTGAGCATTCTCCACTTCCATGTTTAACTTTTTTGTCGGTCACTGTTATTGTTTCTACGGTTCGTTGAAATGATAATAAACCACTCTGCAGTCTGTCCAGATAGTATGAAATATCCTCAAAAATGTTCCAGCACCTGGCTATTGAAAGCATAATGGAACACAATGGCAATTTGTCACAGCCCTGCAACATCAATGGTTTCATCTGCAATTAGTGCTACAAATTTTGCAGTCCGAATCTCTTTTTATTTCTTCTATGCATATTGTTAGTATGCAATCCAGAAGTTCATTCTGAACTGTTTTTGATGTTCCTTTAAAAACAGTAGGAAGTTTTGTGTGTCTTGCCATCTTCTGATTGATCCTGCATCTACCAGTCTGCAGAACATTTCAGCACTCAGTGAGTCTTCAAATTCATCATGGCATCTCAAAATACTTCTTCTTCTTCAGTACATAGCTTGATGCAGTCAATTAAAAGTGATAGCACATTCTGGTTTTCTTCTTCTTTCTTGTTGGGTCTTTCTACTGATAAGTAACATCCAGTACTTAACTGTGACCTAATATCCACAGTTCCCAACACTGCTAGACTCATTTGGTTGTCAAAATGTTTATCAGACTGTTCATGTTTTCAAGCCTTTTCTACCATTCTCTTCAGGTCATTCACATCCTTTGATGTCCAGGTAACCTCTCTACCAAACAATAAGCATGGGAAGCAGTACAACGGGCTTGTTTCTTCATTCCCACAGACCAAGGTGTGCGTCTCCTAGACTGAGCTGCTGAAGTGTGTATGTTCTTAACCTACTTCTACCATGTGACTCCATCTTGAGATCAAGTGTGGGGTTTCCAGTCCCCAGTCCTCTTGATTCTTAACTTCTCATGAAAAGTCAAGTTTCTAATATTAATATAGTTTAGAAAGACCACTGTAACTGTCTGCTCGTTCATTCTGGTGTTGTGCTGGCGGTAACTCTGAAGTAAACATATTACAGAAATGATTAACTGCCACTGTTTACACGTTAACTACAGATTCACATTTAGTACTCATTTCATCAAAAAACAGCCCCCCCCCCCCATGCCCATGATGACCTACCTAAAATATACGGCTTTATCTTGCTAGGATTAAAAAATATGATAATAATGCTTCCATTCATTTTTTTTTTGGTGCACATTCTGTCACTTGCATTCATCTTGTTTCTCCAAATACACATTAGTCCTGAAAAGCCAGAGTTAAAAGAAAAAAAAACAGGGCCATTAATTTCATCCTCAAATAGTCACCATATGAATTGCCCACTACAATTTCTACTTTGATCTTGCCAGGATTAAAATAACAACAATAGATTTGTGTTAGTTTAGTTTTGCTGCATAGAAACAGTAATCACAGTCTGTATACCTGCCTCTCTGCCCCAGTACAATTAATCTTGCAAAGCCAGAATTACAACAGTAAATGGAAGGGGCCATCATTACATTCATACATAGGCATAATTCCCAACCCCAACTGCCTACTAACAGTATCTCATTTGAACCTATAAATTTAAAAACAAAATGAAAAAAAAAAGATGGTTACACTAATGTATTTCTTTGATGTAAACATTAGCCAAAGTTCAGCACTTGTAGTCACTCTATCTTATGCCACCATATAGCAGGACCAGTCATTTTATTCTCAAACACACAGCACCCTCTCATGCTCATTAACTATCTAAGGTAGGTGGTTTGACCTTGCCAACATTAGTAATGCTTTCATGAATCTATTGATGCATACAAATACAGTTTGTATTCCATCTTGCTTCAGCCAAATACACATTAATCCTTGAAAGCCAAAATTATAACACCAAAACAGTGCCAAATATTTAATCCACAAGAAAGCATCATATAAAGTATCTGCTTCCTTTGCCACTTCCAGGATTAAAATGAAAATAGCAACGGTTGCATTAAATGTACAGAAACAGTAGTCACACAGGCTTGTATGACAGTTGACTTTACCCACATACACATTAACCTTGCAAAAACATAATTATAACAGTAAACAGCAGGACCTGTCAACTCATTTCATTTACAAACAGCCCCCCCTCCTCATTACTGAACTAAAGTATCTGCTTTGATCCTGCCAGGATTAAAGTAGAAATAATAGTAACTACTGGGTTACATACTTGCATTAATTTCATTTTATTGACAGAAACATTAGATACAACTCATGTGTGCCAGCTCACCTTACACAAATACACATTTTGTTTTATTTATTTTACTTTTGATTACCTAGTTTGTTCAACTGGCTTTAGTCAAAACAAACTTTTCCAACATATGTCCAAGGAGAAAAGTTCCAACATACTACAAATGTTATGAAATAATATACATTAAAAATGACTCATGCATTTGATAAATTAGATTACATTAATCTGAAAGCACAGCTATTACAGTCGTGCAAATCTGGAGTTACAACAACAGTAAACAGCAGGTTTAGTTGTTTTATCCACATGTAGACCCAATCTCCATTACCCACCCCACCCACAGCATCTGATTTGATCTTGTGAGGTTTAAAAATGAAAAAGGATAAAAGACGACATTTATTAATACATGTATTTTTTTCACATAAACAATAACCAGAGTTCATAGCTTGTGGTTGATTTTACTTCACTCAGATGTGCATTACTCTTATAAAGCAAGACAGAATTACAACAGTTTGTTTGTTTGTGTCTTTCGGCTTTTCCCGGTTAGGGGTTGCCACAGTGGAACTCCAGTCCACTAATGATTGGCAGTAGAGTTTTACATGCTGGCTTGCCAGGCCTAACGCACAACCTTCAATGAAGGAACGCCCGTTCATGCATGTCGCCACACAGAAGAAGCTCTGAGAATCGAACGGGCAATGTCTAACTGTGAGGCGACAATGCTACCACGGCACCACCACCGCAGTACAAGCCAGAATTACAACAGTAATGCCAGTCATTTCATCTGCACATACTACAAATATCCCTCATCCTGATTGCCTATCCACAGTATCTGCTTTGAGCATACAAGGTTTAAAATAATGAAAAGAGAAAACAACAGTAACATTTCTGTATTTCTTTCACATCACATAGTCAAGAGCTTGTAGGTGATCTTACTTTAGTTCACCCATACACACTGTAGTCATGCAAAATTAGAGTTTCAACAACAAAGCATGCACAAACCAGCCTAATCTAGCTTGACTGACCCAGCAAAAAGATATTAGCTAAAAAAAAAACATTCATCCACAAATAGCTTCCAAAGCACATTGCATACCTAATATCTGTTTGAACCCTGCCAGGATATTTTATGAGAAAAAAAGACATTCACAGTCAAACAGCCTCCAAAACATACTGCCTCCTTAGTATCTGGTTAACCCTGCCAAGATATTATATTAAAAAAAAATCATCAGCAGCTCCCAAAATACATGCCTCCTAGTCCCTAGTGTCTGTCTGACCATGCCAGGATATTGTTAGAAAAAAATAAATCACAAGCTAAACAGCCCCCAAAAACAGCCAGTCCAGAGCCCATTGCACATTCATCCACAAAAAGGCTCACAGTCACTGCTATTGCCAGGCCCAGGGGGATATCAGAAACAAAATATGATATCCATCCAGTTAGGCACCAATCAACATACAGAGTTTCTATAAACACAATTATTTAATGAAACATATCTGTTTGACCCTACCAGGAAAAATGCATGAAGTCAAGTGTATCTTCTGGTTGACCCTGCTAGGAAAAGAAAAAGTACATAAGTTTTAGCTGACTGACTGGTAATAATTATTACTAAGCCAGTTAGTTCATAATTCAGTGCAAGCATTTTTTTTCTTTTTCTTTTTGGTAGCCTTGACTTCTCAAATTCAATCACTCACATTTCCAAAAATTCCATAAAATATTGATCTTAAAAACTGATCCAAAAAATAAATCTCTCTTTTGGTCTGACAACTCGACTCTAACTACACAGGTGCACTTAAAATGCGAGAAGACAACTTCATTGGGTTCCCTTCTTTATACACTTTTGTCAGAAGCTGTGTCACATACACAGATTATGAGACAGGCTACTGACCCTAACAGTTCAGTTCCCAACAATATTCCTGTGGTTAAAACTGCAATGACTTCTGAACATCTTCTTTTATGCGCACCTACTTTCTAATCCAGACTGCTTTCAAAATAGTTCAGCCCAGCTACAAGACAAAAGTGATCTTTCTTTTTTTTATAAATCAGAACTCAGCTCCGAGTTCTGCAAAATGGTCACACTTGCATCTTTGCACTAGTGAGTTATTACCAGTGCTATATATGTAAGTAATTTTTTTTTTTTTTACTTTTTTTGTTTTTATTTTCCAAAGTTGGGGGGCTGCAGCTCAGCAGTCCAGTACTATGAGCCACCCCAGAGCCCACTGCTTGAATATCTGTTTTGTATTAAATATTATTTTGTCTTGTAGTAAACTGAATATTCTGCATCACTGCCATAACTTACAGGGGGCGGCCACGGTGGTGCAGTGGTTAGCATTGTCGCCTCACAGCAAGAGGTTCTCCAGTTCAATCCTTGGCTGGGGTGCCTTCTGTGTGGAGTCTGCATGTCCTCCTGTGGTCACATGGGTTTCCTCCAGGTGCAGTGCAGTGGTTAGCATTGTCACCTCACAGCAAGAAGTTCTCCAGTTCAATCCTTGGCTGGGGTGCCTTCTGTGTGGAGTCTGCATGTCCTCCCTGTGGTCACATGGGTTTCCTCCAGGTGCTTTGCTCTGCATGTCCTCCCTGTGGTCACATGGGTTTCCTCCAGGTGCTTTGCTTTCCTCCCAAGACATACTGCAGGTGGATTGGACAAAAAAAATGGCCCTAGGTGTGAGTTTGTGTGTGTGTGTGTGCCTTCTGTGGAAGGTTGGATGCCAGGCTGGCAACTTGACACTGTAAAACTCCACTGCCAGTCCTGAGCATACAGGTGATCTACTGGGAAACACCAAAAGAAGACTGCCGTAACTTACAGGGCTAAGAGGATAGTACAATCAACCTTATTTATGCCTTTTATGGAATCTCAGCAGATAATGGGATCATTTAGGTCTCTTGACAACAGTGCATTTCCTCTCTTAACACAGTCCATAAGCTTAATTCCCAGTGATTTTTGTCTTCACATTATATCACCAAAGTATCTGACTTTTAGTTTTATTATTATATCTTCCATTTAGTCTGGATGCAGTCCATAGGCTTCTAAAAGTTTTGTCCAAAATCACAGTTAAAAAAGGCATTGATTTTCCATTCCTTTCTTATTGTCTAGCTGTTGCAGTCATATAATATTGTGGGAAAATGTATGATTTGACTGCATAGACCTTCATAGGTAACATGATGCCTTTGGTCTTTAATGTCTTATGCAGATTTCTCATAGTCTTCTTCTCAAGATGCAAGTATCTTTAAATTTCATGACTGAACTTAGCATCCATAGATCATTCAGCCCAGGAAAAATACAAGAGCAGCAAGCAAATGTTTGTGCCTGATGCTTTCACTGTTATCAACGGAGTCTTCAACTCCTCCTCACGTTCAGCCATCAAAGTAGTATCATCTATATGTGTTGTGTGTGTGTGTGTGTGTGTGTGTGTGTGTGTGTGTGTGTGTGTGTGTGTGTGTGTGTGTGTGTGTGTGTGTGTATATATATCTATATATCTATATATAGATATAGATATAGATATATATATATATATATATATATATATAGAGAGAGAGAGAGAGAGAAATATGTGTATATATATATATATATATATATATATATATATATATATATATATATATATGTGTGTGTGTGTGTGTGTGTGTGTGTGTGTGTGTGTGTGTTTGTGTGTGTGTGTGTAGATTAATCAGTATGAGGAACATTCCTCTTAATGAGGTACACTTGAGAGGTATTCTCAAATTCTTAACAGTATGTTAAAACAATGTAATTGGCATCCATTACAAACTCTACAATTAGACCATGCAGTTGATTTCTTCAACAGTACTTTTACCAATGCCCTTAATACAGTCACTCCCATTAGAAAAATTAGAGCTAAAGCAAACTATACCCCATGGCTAAGTAGGAGCGTAAGAGCCTTATTAAAGTCCAGAGATAAAGCCTGGAAGATCTGGAAAAAGAATAACACTAGTCTAGCCAAACAAAACTACCAACAACTTAGGAATCAGGCCAAAAAAACAAACAAAAATTGATAAACAGAACTTCTTCTTAGGTATCCAAGACAAACACTCCAAAAATCCCCAAATGTTTTGGCAAGCTATCAATTCCCTACTAAAATCCAGCAAAACTACCACTCCAACTCCCAACACCACCACTAATAATGATAACATAGCTTCTCAATTTAATCATCACTTCACAGAATCTATTCTGTCATTATCTGCCCAACTATCCAAGAACAACTCTATACCTACCCCAACCACGTCCCAATAATATACCTTCATTTATTCTCTCACCTGTTCCAACCTCTATAATTAAAAAACTACTCTTAAAACTGAAACCTACCCCTCTTGCAGCCGATGGTATACCCGCTAACTTTCAAAAAATAGCAGCTGAATCTTTAGCTTACCCTGTCTCAATTCTTATCAACCACTCTATACAGGAAGCCTACATCCTTCAACTATGGAAAGTCTCATATATTATCCCTCTTCACAAAGGCAGCAACTCCTATGACCTAACAAACTACCGCCCCATTGCTATCTTACCTCCCCTATCTAAGCTACTTGAGAAATGTATTCACACTCAAGTTATGCACTTCCTGAATTTACATAATCTCCTCTGCATCACACAGCATGGCTTCCATTCAAATCATAGCACAACTACTGCACTTCTCTTTTTCTAATTAAGTTAACCAACTTAGAAACAACAACAATTTTGTATCAGCTATATTCTTAGATCTCTCCAAAGCATTTGATATGGTCTCACATACCATACTATTAGACATTCTATCCTCCCTGTCTTTTGCCCCCTCTACAATTGCCTCATTCAAAAAATATCTGTCAGGAAACAATCTGTCCAATGGCAAAGTGTGCTATCACCTCTACTGCCAACTACCATAGGACTACCACAAGGCTCAATATTGGAGCCATTATTATTCTCCATTTCCACCAACAAACTACACACCTCCACCTACCATACCTCACTTATACAGTACACAGATGATTCAACGCTAATCTGCTCAGCCCCATCCCTAACAACTTTACAGCAATTTACCCAGGAATGCTTCAACTCCGTGGAAAGATGGATTACTGATATCCAACTCATCCTAAATCACAATAAGACCAAATTACTCCTTTTTACCCCAACAAATCTAAAACTTCTCCTCTTTCCTTCACTATCACCTCCAGTAATGGCACTGTAATTTCTCCCTCTCCCCATACTAAACTCCTTGGTGTAGAAATAGACAAAAATCTTCACTTTGATGCCCATATTTCTCAAACTATCAAAAAAAGTTCATAAAAATATGGGAACTCTATACAGACACAAAAACATCCTATCAGATCAAGCATGAGTCGCCCTAGCCCAAACACACCTATTGTCTACCCTAATGTATGCAGCACCAATCCTAACCCAGGTCAGGAAATTGGAGCTAGACAAACTTGAATTATGTTACAATAAAACTGCAAAATTTGCCATTAACTCCACTTTTAGAAGCCATCACTGCCTAGCCCTAAAGGAACGGCAGTGGCTAAAACTCCCTCAATTACTTAGTTACCACCAACTAGTTCTTACTTACAACATTGTAAGGCATCCTCACAAACCTCCAGCACTAAACCAACTACTGACCCAGTACTCAGCAAATCGTCCTCTCCGTTCTACCAACAAAACTCTCCTATGTATCTCAAATGCTAACAACACTACTGGCAAAACTCTATTCTCCTAATCCATAGCTAGAAAGTAGAATAACCTCCACATAATGTATCTTCTGCAGCATCTATAACACAGTTCAAAAACTCACTGAAGTCACAACTTATAGATTCTTGGCTCTGTCCATGCATTATATAAATACTTTCCTTCTCTCTTCCACTCCTTCTCACCTTCCTCACTACTTCTTACTTCTTCCTCACTATTTCTTTCATGCTACAGTGTTGGAAGCTCCTCAATTGACTGCCATCTGGGGCCAAATTTTTCTGCAATTTAAGCTTGCTAAAAACAAATCCATTGTAGATATGTATTATTTCTTGTGTGTTTTTGCTTGTCTTATGACCTTTTGTAATTATTGTTTAATTAATGTGGAGCTTTTCTCCCCGGGCCTCTGCTGTAAATGGACCTCGTTCCAGTCAGACATCCCCGGTCAACAAATGTAAAATAAAATAAATGTAAAATAAATAAAAATAAATTAATAAAAGGTATGTAAGTTACATGGAAGTTACCCTTAATATTGTCAGTATTCTTGAAGACAGCTATGTTCTTTCCCATGTCATTACTTTATTCCAGCTCCTTGCAGTGCTCATTTAAATATATAGTCTTATCATTTGCTATTCTCTGGAATACTGCATGTACTGCTTTTTGATCTCCTTCTTTCTTCAGCTACTTTAAAATCTTTTGCAGGCAGTAACATTGACTTCTTAATCTTATAACTATTTGAAATACTTGTTTTATTGTTGACCTCTGGACAATATCACAGACATATCTATAGTTCTTCAGCACTGTATACAGCAGGTCAAATCTGTTAGATCACTTCTTCAACCCCACTGAATATTTATTTATTTATTTATTTATTTTACATTTGTTGACCGGGCTAGTCTAACTGGATATATGTCCATTTTCAGTAGAGGCCCGGGGAGAAAAGCTCCAAGGAAAAAACATACAATTTAATAGAGAGTAACATCAAAACAGTTTTATACAGCAATAATTATACAATAAAAGCAGTTTTATACAGCAATACATTTTTTTTTCAGTTATAATCTACTCTTACTAGAAACAGGTCTTAGAAGGGTAGTATACTAAGTAGGTTAAAGTATACTACATTTACATTTTACATTTGTTGACTGAGCTAGTCTAACTGGATGCATGTCCATTTCCAGTAGAGGCCCGTGGAGAAAAACTCCACGTATTTGTACAGAGTAAATAGATGCTAAAAGAATAGAAGTTATACAGTGTTGTCAAAAAAAATAAAAATATTATAAGATATTACAAGAGTTTTAACAAATACTGTATAATAGTAATCCAGTTCTTTAAGGTACAGAGATAACTTTTACTTATATACATAAAATTTGTGTACTATAGGATATATTGTTAATTTGTAATAGGTAGGAAATGAAGGAAGGGTGAGAAGAGTGAGTGGGGAGGAAGAATTAGTCAGGGTTAGTACAGGTGCATAGCCAGTGATTACTGAGATATAGTTTTAGTTGTTTTTTAAAAAGAAAAAGAGAAGTCTGAGCTGTGATGTCGGAAGGAAGTTGATTCCATAATTTTCCTACAGAGTTGTAGAATAAGGAGTCACCTGCTGAGTTGTTGGATTTAGTAGTATTAATCAGAAGTTTGTTTGAGGAACGTAGATTTTTGAGATTGTTATAAGGTGTGATGAGGCTAGAGAGTATAGGAGTGTTGCTAGGTTGATACAGGGTCTTATGAGCTATTGTAAGCTGGTGAAATTGAAGCTGGCTAAGGAATTCTAGCCAGTTTAATTGTTTAAGATTAAGGCAGTGATGTGTTCTGAAAGGAGAGCCTGTAGCAAATCTAGCAATATTATTATAGGAAGTTGTTAGTTTCTTGAGGTTGTTTTTTGAGATATTAGTATAAATGGGAGCGGCGTAGAGCAGAGTGGATAAAAGGTGAGTTCTAGCTATAGCAGACCTAGCTTCTGGAGTAAGAAAGGGTTTGATTCTGTACAGGGATCCCAGTTTCTTATTAATTAATTTTATTGTAGTGTTTATGTGTATATCAAAGTTTAGATTGTTGTCAATTGTTATTCCTAGCAGTTTAGTGGTAGGTTCAGGTGAGATAAGGGTACCATTATTAGAAGTGAGATTGAAATGTAAAGTAATGGACTTTTTGGTTGGGCTGAAAAGTAGCAATTTAGTTTTTTGGGGATTTAGAAGGAGGCAGCGGTGGGAGAACCATTGTTCTACAGTGCTGAAGGCGTTTTGGGTAAGGGACTGAAGTTCGGTTGGTGAGGTAGCTGAGCAGATTAAGGTAGAGTCATCTGCATACTGAATGCAGGTTGAGTATGGAATAGCAGATTGCAGGTCGTTAATGAAGATAGAAAATAAGAGTGGGCCTAAAAATAGAGCCTTGTGGGACACCGAGGGAGATTGGGAGGTGATTAGATAGTTCATTGTGCCAGAGTACAGCCAGCTGACGGTTATTAAGGTAGGATGTAAACCAGTTCAAAGATAGAGAATCAAGTGAAAGAGACTTAAGTGTATGCAGGAGAAGTTGGTGGTTAACCATGGCAAAAGCTTTGGATAGGTCAATGAAGACAGCTGATGAAAGACAGTTGTTGTTATGGTTGTTATTGATGTAGTTTGAGAATGATAGCAGGGCAGTGGTGGTACTGTGGAAGGGTCTGAAGCCATGTTGGCAGTTAGCAAGTAGGTTATTTTGGAGAAGGTAGTTGAGAATTTGTTTGTGGATACATTTTTCCATAATTTTGGCTATAGGGGATAATAATGCTATGGGACGATAGTTGGAAAAGTCATTGGAGTTTCCCCCTTTATGTAGTGGGATGATATGAGAGATTTTCCAGATTAATGGGACATTCCTTCGTTTATAGATCTATTTATCAGAATGGAAATAGGGTAGGCAATGGCCTTAGCTCCTTTTTGCAAGAATTCTGCTGGGAGTTTGTCTGCTGATGGGGAGGTAGGTTTTAACTTTTGGAGAAGGGAGGAAATGTATGAGGTAGAGACAGGTTGGGGGTGGAATTGAGGGGATGGATTAGCAGAAGAAGTGAGTAGGTTAGATATATCAGGTGATAGGTGGCCAGCTAGAGTCTGGATGGTATCTGTGAAGAAAGAATTGAAGGAATTTGCAGTTTGTATTGGATTTTTGGGGTTAGAACCTTGATGATTAGGTGTAATCAATTGACCTGGGTGGAGAAGATTATTAATACTAGTCCAAAATTTTTTTGGTTGTCTGAGAGAGGTTTGCTGTAGTTGGAAATAATAATTCTTTTCATCTAGCAGGATGGCTCTTTTTGTGCTGTTTCTATGTTCTCTAAAGGTTTGATGGTCTATTAGATTCTTAGTAGTACGCCATTTTGTCCAGTATTTATTTCTAACTAGGATTTTTTGTTTAGTATTGTTAGTAAGCCAAGGGGCTGGTTTAGCTTTGATTCTAATAGAATGAGTCAGAGCATGATGACCCAGGATGGCTAAGAATGTAGAATTAAAGTATTCCACTGCTTCGTTTAGAGGGAGAGTTTTTAATGGGGTCCAATTACATTGATTGAGTTCTGCTTGGAAATGTTCTGGGTTAAAATGCTTTTTTGAGCGTATTGTTCGGAAGGTGTTAGGGAATATTATGCTAGTTTTATGTCTGATAATATATGTTAGAGAGTGGTCACTGAGGTCATCTGGAAGGATACCTGTTGTGTAGGTTTGCTGAGGAGTGTTGGTAAGTATCCAATCTAAGGTGGTTGCTTTGTTATTGAATTTATTGGTTCTGGTGGGGGATTCTATAAGTTGTGAAAAGCCATAAAGGTTAATATGGGTGGTGGGGTTGGTATTTGTACAGGAATTCCAATCAATGTTGAAGTCCCCAAGAATTATGGTTTCTTGTGGGATATTGCTAGAAAGCCAGCTGAAAATATACTCTACAGTATTACTGTTGTTCTCTGGGGGAAGATAAACACCAATGATGTTTATGGCTTTACTTGTATTTAGCTGTAGTTTGGAGAGAATTATTTCTGCACTAGTGTTTATGGGTAAGGTAAGATTAAGTGTACTGAGTTGTAGCTCATTTTTATAGAGGACTGCTACTCCTCCTCCCTTTTTGGAAGTACGGTCGAGTCTGATGATATTATAGCCCGGAGGGGTGATTTCATTGTCTGTAATGGTTGGTTTTAGCCATGTTTCTGATAAACATAGAATATCAAATGGATGGGCCTGTAAGAGGGCATGAAGTTGAGCAATCTTGTTACAAATACTGCGTATGTTTAGATGAGCAATTAAGAGTGAGTTGGTAGGTTTGGTAGGTGAAGGGGTTATAGAATTGTCTTGTTAGTTATTTGTAGTGGTGGGGGGATTTTTAGGGCCAGGGTTCGGGTGGATGTCACCATCTAATAGAGACTGAAGGGGTGTTAAAAGTTTAGGTTGTTGTGGTTTGCAGTAGAAATAAAATACTTTTCTAGCTTTTGGGTTAGAATATTTAATATGTGTAAGTCGATGATATTTGCCTAATTGGTAGCTGGGTTTGAAAATGATATTTAGGAAGTAGTAAGGAGAAAATTCTGTAGTAGATGAGGTGTGTTTGGAAGGTAATGGTAGGGTATTGTTAAGAGAATATTCATAGAAGGTAATGAGATAAGTGGTGGCTAGAGGGGGTAGTAAGAAAATCCACATTAAAATTTGAATTTTGTGCAGGATTATGGGGATAGACATTCTAAGGATGGTGAGTTGAATAGAGAAAAGGGAGGTAAGAGATAGAAGTACTGTAGAGAAATAATAATGGAGTAGGAGAGAGGAGAAGGAGTGATTAGCGATGGATTGATTGGGCGGGTTGTGAGAGAAAGGGGTTGGGTGTAATAAATTATATGGTTTGTATGATAGGTGCAAAATTTGGAGGGGTGTGTTCTGTGGGTGGATAAAAGTAGGAGCACTGGGGGGGTGGGAATAGGGGGTAGGGTAGGGGAGCGGAGTGAGCCCAGAGGGCGAACGGAGTGGGATGAGACAAGAGAGAGTTCTGTCAAGGAAGACAATCAGTGAAGTCCAAGAAATTCAGCAGGTAAGTTTGGAAGAATGGGAGTTTGCAAGAGAGAGAGAGTGAGAGGAAAAATCGCGGCTGGTAGGAAGAGATTAAGGCTGGTAGAAAATAGCAGGAAAAAGGATACGTGGAACGAGGAGAGATGGTAAAAGGTCAGAGAAAAAGCTGGGGACAATGACCTAGAGGTAGGATTACTAAGTGTATAGCAAATTGGAATACAATAGCTTATAGAGTGACGCCACCTAGTGGCCAATAAGTTAATTGCAAGAGCAAGGGCTTCTATAGATGATGGCAGGAGGTCATGGCAGGCTAAGTGAAAGATGGAAATGGACCAGATAGAAAAGATAGGTAAGGAGTTAGAAGAAGGAATACATCAAGGAGATTAATTAGGTGGGGGGGGTTGGCTGCTGGCTACTGGCTACCTTGACTAGGATGCTTTGACTAAGCTAGCAGTAGCTAGAACATTAATCAAGTTATATATAACACGTAGTTATAACAATACATACTTTCACTGGCTTATAGGAAGGGTAAAATCTCTCAGGGAGCCAGTAGCTACTTCTTTAGTTAGATTTTATTTCTGTGGCATCCAGCAGATTAAATTCAGTTGTTTGGTGTGGGGGCAAACTGAAGCACACAGCTGGTAATAAAGAGAAAGAGAGGAAAAAAAGGGGGTGAGGCATGCAACACATACAACAGGAAAATCAGGTAAAGGCTATTCTTAGATATACAGCATGCAATGTAACATTCAAAGAGTATTCTTGTTGGTGTAACAAAGCTCATATGCACTCTAATTCAGTATTACATTCTAATAGTATTCTTGTTGGTGTATCAAAGCTCTTATGCACTCTAAGCTACAATCTCATTCAGCTAATTGGAGTAAACACAGAGTTGCAATTGCTAATTTAAATAGGAAAAATCCATAAGCAATCAATTAAATTACACTGTGTGATTAAGTATATATGTTGCAAATATCAGTAAACTGTGCTGAGATATGTTGACTAAAACAAAAACATTCCTCTCTATACCTGCAAGGGAAATATCACTTTATAAGTTCAGCGTTCAATAGCACCATTTGAGAAAGTCCCTGGTGTAAGTCGCTTTGTAAGCAAAGCTAATACAGCACAGAGAGCTTAGGGGACAGAGTATGATGGATATCTCTATGTCGTAGTCTGGAATAGACTATATAGTACTTATGTAAGCTAAATGAGGGATTAGTTGTAGTCCCAAGGGCAAGTCGTCGTGAAAGCTTGGTCAGTACAACGCTGTGGACCCTAGGGCTATGTATATTGAATATATATCAGTGCCACACATCTAAAGGTGCAATTAATTAATTCATATGGAATATTGTTTAGCTGGTATCTAGTTGACCTGGATGCTTCTCAAGATTTCTATAATATGATTCCAAAATTTGCATTGAGAAGCTGGTGGTCTGAGCCATAGTCAGCTCCATGTCTTATTTCCGCTAACTGTATAAAGCTCAAATTTAAGGGAGAAGAGGATGTTTGATGTTTGCTCTTTTGTATTGTCACCCCGGGATTCAGCAAGCTATATTTTCCATGCAGGAACAGTGTAGGGGCTCCTGCACAGAAAACAGCCACCGAGCGATTCAGGATAATGCCATTTTCACTTGCATGAGCGGTCCTACTCTTTTCTAGCATGGAAAACCAGCAAATATGCAAATCACCTTATTTGCTGATGAAAACCCTGCAAATGAGGTGATTTAGTGATTCACCAAGCTGCCAGGTCTTTGTGCTAGAACAGTGTCAGTGCAGAAATGTACTCAGAAAATAATGGAGTACATTTCTGCAACTGACAAAATGGAGGCATGACAGCTCATGGAAAAGCATGTATTATGTACATTAGACATGCCAATGGCCAAATATAGGACCATTGGCATTAAAAAGTGATTAATTATTATGAAAATTAAACTTTTTTTTCTTTGGCTGATCTCAGACGTTTAAGCATAGGGCAGTGGCACGCAAACGGATCGTGCCGAAAATAAAAAAAAAAACGTGAAAACTCAAGTTTAAGTTAATTCTGCATTTTGCCATTATAGTCAATGGTGTGCAGAATGTAAACAATACCAGGGAGAACTGGTTGTCAAGGGGAAAGGGTCTGTTTTAGTGTGGTAACTAATGGCCTACACACTGTGGTATGCAAATGAGGGGAGTTATACTGAATCACATATTTCTTCAAAGTGTCAGCTAGGACATAACCATGTAGGTGCAGCAATACAACAGTGCAAGTGGAAGAGCTGAATGACTTCATAAGGGGGTGTGTCATGCTTGCTGTAAGCTCATTGGAGCTCTGTGCCCTGTGTTTGGCCTTGGCTAAGCACAGCTAAGGAAGGGGGGTGTTAGATGTGCCTGAGCAGTGTGTACATAGCCTAAACAGGGGTGTGTGTGTGCCATGCACTGGGTTTTATGCAAAAAAAGAGGAAATGGCAGCATTGTTTACATTTGAGTACTGGGTATGCACGGTGCACCTCGGGACTTAAATAGGGAGGAACTGGGAAAGGAAAACAGCAGTAGGAAGGCAATCAAGGAAAAGTAGCATAGCTGGCTGGTGGAATGTATCAGAATCAGCCAATTACACATGCAGCAGCCCAGCACACTACTATAAACTATGCAAACACCTTTCAGACTGGTTTTTCCCACAAATTCTACACCACCAGTATACACAGATAGGAGATTTTTAACTGGCAAAACTAACTAGAAATGTTAGCGGCTGCTGCGTTTTAATCCATCAATATGTGCTAGAGACTGAGGGTGGTGAGGAGGAGAATGCTGACATCCAACAGTGAGGAGGAGGAGAAGAAGAGTGTACAGACACAGGGTAACCTACCAGGGCCTACATGAGCTGGAGATAATGAAGCGCTATAGGGTGGACAGGGACATTCTACAGCAAATCATCGAGCTGTGCTGGCAATGCCTCACACACAGAGCTAACAGAGGCGAACCCATCCCAGTGGATACCAAGGTATGTGTAGGCTTAAGAATACTAGCCACAGGTACCTTCCAAAGACCAACTGGGAATATCATGGGGGTCTCACAGGCATCAGCATCCAGGGAACTCCACCAGTTCCTGGATGCCATGTCAGCATATATCAGTGAGAACATATATTTCCCCAGCAGCCGTGATGCATTGACCAGAAGAATAGACTCTTCCACCATATAGCAGAATACGCTGAGGTAGTTGGTGTTGTAGAGTGCACGCACATACACATCAAAGCACCACCTGTTGAGCAGGATAGGGCCTATATACACTACAAGGGCTTTCCCGCCATCAACTGCCAGGTTGTGTGTGATGCCCAGGGATTATCATGAATGTGTGTGCTGGCAGCCCTGGAAGCTATCACGACTTCCACATCTGGCATTGCTCACAGCTGTATCAGGGGTTTGCCAGGGGGGGCATCCCATATGGCCATCTAGTGGGGGATGCTGTCTATGCATGGGAGCTGCGGCTGATGACATCCATCAGAAATGTACACACACCTGAACAAGAACACCATAATGAGGCACACGCACAAACCAGGATCATTGTAGAACGTGTATTTGGGATGCTCAAGTCACATTTCTGCTGCCTTGACAGATCCGGTGGAGCCTTGCAGTACTCTCCAGCTACATGTACACAAATGTTTATATTATGTGCCATGCTACACAGTAGGATCCTGCGGAAACTGCTGCAGCAGGAACACAGGCCCCCACCATTGCCAAGGCCAGCACAGGCACAGAGGGACTTGGAGGAGGAACTTCCTGAGCCTGCCCCTGTAGGCAGAAGGAGGCATGCCTAGTATGCCCAGGCCTTGGAAAAGAGGCAATGCATAGCACACACACTGACACTGTAGGGATCCAGGGACTGATACCTCTCTCCAACTCATGCATACGGGAAAAGTGATGGCAAACATGACACTACCTGTGCTTTACCATGTATAGTGAGTGTACTATGTGTATCTGACATAGTCAGGCCCCCAGCACCGTCCTCAGTACTGGCCCAGCAACATGGTAAGTCACCTTTCCTATCAATTACTGAATGGATTAGTATGTTCTGATAGTTGTATGTATGGTATGGATGCAAGCATGCAAGGAAATCGGGTGGCTGAATGGGATAGCAGCAGACAGCTATATGGGACAGCAGGAAATCCATAACAAATAGTTGTACTTGTGTCAACATACTAGGCAGTACTACACAAGGTGACAACTCCCACCGCAGTACATGTGATGGCCCAAATAACTGTGGGTGTCAATACGTCACACACATGGATGTCATTGAGGGTCACATACCCACCACCAGCCTCATTCAGCAGGACAGGTGTAGATGACCATAGAAAAAGGCCGGGCTAAGGCCCACAAATGATGTCAATGGTGAACATCCTCCCTCCAGACCTACACATACATAATACAACAGGTCTGGCAGTTGCATTTTAGTTCTGAAGGGTAAGAAGTCTGAAACTGAAATCTATGCCATTAAAATCTAACATGTGTACGCTACTGATATGCCTCCTTTCTGCATGATAGGTCACAATACAATATGAAATGGAAGCCAACAGAGTAATTGAAATACCAGCACAGTCATTGCAAATGTTTAAAGTCCTCAGGTGTGCACCCCCCTCCCCCCACAATCCCATGTAGAAATGTAGTAACATGTAAGTTTGAGGAGTACTATCACTGGAGCACAGATTGCCAGAGCTGTTCCAATCTATATTGTTTGATGTGTGCAACATGCAGAGGGCAGTGTGGTAAGTTTGTTGTGTGTTTAATATTGCCTGGAAGTGGTCAGCATGTTGGCCTGGATGGTTGTGCTCAGTGACCTAGGTACAGTACAGTGGTCAACAGGCCCATGTTCCAACAACTGCAGTGCCAACTACACTGCTTCTCAGCTACACCCATGTCAGCAGTTGTACATACTCACTCTCCAGATGTCAATATTGGTCACTTTTGGAAAGCTGGACACACCATGAATGGCAGCCAATACATAAAAACAGTAGACAGGTGGAAGTAACCTACACAGAGTGCATATAAAATAACTGTCAACTGCACATGACTTTGGAATTATACATAGAGGTTAACATCACATTAGTTGTCCCTCTAGTATAAAATACTGGTAGCCTGGCCAATCATTGGCAGACCACAAAATGTACAGTTATAAAGTAATGACAGGATGCCCATGTTCACACACAAGTCAGCATAAGTGGAATGTCCCAGGTATATCTGTAAATCGATGCCAGTAGCTTCCATATCACACATACACCCAGCTCACCCCACCATCAGCCACAAGTTTATCACAAGTCATATCCTTGCTGTAGGGAATGAGTACAGCATGAACCCATCTCTGTAAGGGAATACATACATGATGCTGCATGCTGAATAGGTTCCCATGCAGGTGTATCCCTAGCTGTAAGCAGCAACCTGCCTACATCCAGACTCATGGATCAGTATGAACAGGAAGGACTGTCAGGAACATCTCAACCACTTACCACTGTCACCCCAGGGTAAACCACTGGCTTGCAGCCTGGGAATGTATGAGTGACAGAATGCACTGGAGTGCTACAGATGCCCTGCAGTACTCTCACATGGCCTACAGTCCTCTGGCCAAGGCCCATGCCTCACCCATAGTGCCAATGTATGGAATGTCAGGGGGTCCTAACTAACAACCTAACACAGTAAACAGAAAACAAATGCAAGGCCATGCTGACAAATGCCAGTAGCATGCCTCCCCATTTCCTACCACAAGGACTATGGACCAGGCCATAAGTACTACTGGGATAAAGGCCTGACTATAGGGATACCTCTGAGATATAGGTTCATAGGTTCATACTAGGCTATCTGCCCTAGGGCATTTATAAGCCTAGCCAGAATGTGTTTGGCTTTCGCCACTCATTTTAAATTTATTTTGCTATGCCCTTTTTCGAGGTTAATATACTGTGCCTCTGTCTAACAGTGACACAGAAGTGATACCCGGGGTAAACCTACGATCTCCCATCCACTCATCAAGATTCCTCTTGAAGAGAGTCAATGAGGGACTCTGCCTAACCTGGACTGGGATTTTTATTCCAGAGTGAAGGGAGCCTCTGGGTTATGAATCTGTCCCTCCAGCATGTCCTATTTATTTCAGTGCTGAGGTTCAAGTCTCTCGAGCATGTAGCTCGATGGGATTTGGATTTTCTGAGGTGCAGCATGTCCATTAATTCCGGGTTGGACATGGCTTTATACGTCAGGCACAGATTGCCTCTGAACAGGCGGTATGCCACTGAGTAGAGCTGGAGTTTCTTTAACCGGGCAGCATATGGCATCTGTTTGAGCCCTTTGATCCTCTTGGTGAGGTAGTTTTGGGATCTTTCCAGTTGCTGCAGGTGTCTGGTAAGGTACATCCCAATAGGGGCATTGTACTTAATTATGGGCCTGATGAGGGATGAGTAAAGAGGCATGATGACCTCCCCTGATCTAGATGTGAATCCCTTCATGATTAGGTGGGCTATATAAAATGTTTTTCTAACCACTTTGGCCACGTGGTTGTCAAATGAGAGATTGCTATCAACTTGGGTCCCCAGGTCCCTAATTACTTCTTCTGTACTTAATGGATTACCACCTATGTGCTAATTTGTGGGCACTTTGTTTTTGCCAAAGGGGATGACTATACACTTTTGGCATTTAGCTTGAGGCCATGGCTCTGGCACCAGTTGTCTGTTTCTATGAGGCCCTTTTGGAGGATGCTTGTGTCGGCTGGAGAGTCGATTATGGTGCCCAGTTTGCAGTCATCTGCGAACTTGGTCAGCCACAGTCCTTACGTGTTGGCCTGTACCTCCGAGAAATATATACCGAACAAGAGAGGTCCCAGGACTGAGCCTTGTGGGACACCACTTGTAACTGGTTTGGAGTCTGACATGGCTCCAGCAATTCTAACCATGTGGGTTCTGTTCTTGAGCCAGTTTGCAATCCATCTAGTGACATAGGGGTTTATATTTAAGCTGGTGAGCTTATCTATAATGCCCGAGTGGGTATTGTATCGAAGGCTTTTGCGAGGTCCAGGTAGGCTGTGTGGACCACCTTCCCTCGTCAATGGCCTTGGTGACTGTTTCAAAGAAATCAACCAGGTTTAAGAGGCAGGATCTGCCCTTAACAAAGCTGAACTGGGTAGGATCCAGTGTTTGTAGGTCCCCAATATCTTTATTTATGAGGTCCATGATAATCCTTTCCATAGCTTTGCAGACCAAGCTAGTCAGGCTTATGGGGCAATAGTTTCCAGGATCCGTTGAGGCACCACCTTTATGGAGAGGGACCACTGTTGCTGTACGCCACTCTTTGGGCACATATCCTGTAGTAAGGCTGAGACTGAACAGTAGTTTTATGTTTGGGTTTAGCTCTTCTTGGAGTTCATGTAGGACGCAGGCCGGGACACCATCTGGTCCCATTGATGCTGTGTTTTTTGCTTTGGAGAGGGCGGCTCTTACCTGAGCATCTGAGATGTCAGGGGGGGGCAGCACTCTGCTGGGACAGATATTTGCCCTTTTGGTGGGGAGCGGGTGGAGAAGTTTGCGCTGAACCTGTCAGCTAGGATTTTGGCAATGTCTGTGGGTTTGGTGTATTTTTTGTCATTTTGGACTAATTCTGAGCATATCTGGGAATTACCACCCAGGTTCCTAACATAACTAAAGAAAGCCTTGTGATTATCCTTAGTGTCCTGTGCAATTTTTCTCTCAAAGCTGGCCTTAGACAATTTTATGTGTGCCCGTAGTTTTTTGCTAATACTGATCAGTGATGCCTTCCCTTATTGGGATTTTACTCTATCATTTAGTAGCTTCCTCCTTCTATTGTATAGTTTGTTTATGGCTGGGGTCCACCAGACAGGACATCTGCCTTTGGAGGATTGGGTCTTGGTTTTATTTGGGATCGCATGATCCATGCATTCCTGAAGGTGTTCATAGAATGCATTTATAAAGGATTCTGCGGTCTGGGCCAGATTTTCCACAGGCCCGGGGCTTTGAAGGATTCCACCTCAGTTTTGAGGAGTGTGAAATTTGCTTTAGAGAAGTTTTTCACTGTGGTTTTCTGGGCAGGGAGTGGGGTCGGGATGTGAATATCCAGTGAGATTAGTTTATGGTCTGATCTTACCAGTGAGGGATACACTTCTGGTCTGGAGCATAGAGTCCCCATGTTGGTGATGATCAGGTCCAGTATGTTTTCCCCCTTGTGGGAGTGGTAACAAGTTGTTCCATAGCATTTGAGTTTATAAATTCTAGGAACCTTTGGGCTAGGGTGTTGGAGCTAGAGTAATGCTCCCAGTCTATGTTTGGGTAGTTGAAGTCACCCAATATAATGGTGTTTGGAGAGACCATCATATTTTCCAGTGTTCTCAGGAAGCCCGAGTGGGGTTCCTGGGTTTGGGAGGGTGGTCTGTAGCAGGCTATAAACTGGAAGGCAATTTTACCCACTGTTAGTTGCACATGGATAGTCTCTGATGCTTCGTGCTTTGCCACCAACCTGGAGGTGTGGGTATCTTTGATGAATATCAATACTCCCCCTCCTTTTGTGGTTCGGTCCAAGTTTTGGGGCCAAAAAGCATGGTATGAGGTATAACCTGGTAGTGCTGGAGTGCTCTCGGGAGCCCTGAACCAGGTTTCTGTTACTGCACAGATATCAATGTTCTCCATGCTAAGGAGAGTTTTGAGTGCGTGCATCTTGAGGTTTAGACTTCAGGTGTTGAGTAGCATTACTCTTAGTTTCTTATCCCTTGTGATACCTATGGAGGTAGGTTTGTCTTTTGAGCCTTGCCTAAAAAAGGCACTATGGTGGTAGCAAGAGCCTTTGCCAATATCCGAAAGCCCAGGGGTGACAGGTGCAAGCCGTCCCTAGCGAAGCATCGTGGCTTGTCGAGCATATCATCCCAAGCTGACAGGCATTGGATCCCCTTTGAATGACAGCAGTACTTAAGCCAATTGTTGAAATTGATCATCTTGTCTTCATATTGTGGCATCATTCTTGGTGAGGGTAAGATGCTACTCTAGGTCAGGGTCATTCCGGCCTGGGCTACATGCTCAGAGAGCTCCTTTATGTCTCTTTTCATGTAGTCCAGGGAGGTACGTCTCAGGTCATTCACACCAGCATGGACAATGACTGAGTCATATTTGTACTTGCCTTGGAGTGACATGAGTGCTTGTGTTATGTGGCGGATCCTAGCGCCCAACAGGCTGCTCACCGTGACCCTCTCCTTGTTCAGCCTGGTGAGCGGGACGTCAGTGTGCCTGACGATAGAGTCACCTATTACAAGTGTATCAGGTGTGTTGTTTAGTCTTAAGGGCTGTGACTGTTTGGCACACTGGCTTTGTGAGATATGTGTTGCACGTGTTTTGTTTTAGGGTAGCGGCTGCTTGGGTGTCTGCTTTGGAGGTCTCTGCTGCTTCGGCAGATCTTTATTTAGAGCCTCTGAGTATGTTTTTGTGTGATTATGCGTTTGGTTTGCTGTCGTGGTAGGTCTATGTGAGACTGGAATTGTAGTGAGTGTGGTTTCCTTCACCTCCTGACTGGTTATGCCAGTACTGAGTTGAGAGAGCTTAGCCTCCAGTTTGGCTATATGGTTGCATCTCTCACATGTGTTGGAATTTGTTGGGAGGAGGAGAGGGTTGTCTGTGTACAAGAGGCAGTTGTAACATTGCCTCAAGATTCCCAGATTCACCAGCTGGACCAGAGAGGAGATTGACAACTGACCTTTGGACATGCTAGAATAATATTGGGAATTCCTTAATAATTGAAAACCAGGGCCAGTGGGGAGTGAGGGTGTAGTGCTTTTAATTTTTAGTGCTGACTTATATAATTGCTTTAGTGAGCAAGTGCCAGGTAACTTAAGTGCAATGTGTTACAGGTAACTTAAATGCAAAAATGACAAACAGTAACTTTCTTTCAAGTGAAACAAGGAAATAAGTACAGTAAGCAATGCAGATATCACTAGTGATCCACAGAAGCTCTGAGAAGTGGCGTATTAGGTGGAATTAGCATTCCAGGGAAATAACAAGCAAACAAACAACAAGCATATAAACAAAGCTAGATTCAGCAGGCCTGGATCTAGTCTATGCTACAGCAAACAAGGTGTACCAATTTCAGTAAGATACAGTTCAAATATTCAGGCACTATAAACCTTTAACCAGAAATTCCCAGCTCAGAAGGGCAGAGTCCAGCCTCTTCTCCCACAAGAGTGCAGACCCCAAACCTTCTTAATGTAAAATAACTGACCTGAAGCCCAAGTGCTTAAACCAGAACTAATGCACTTTAAGAATAACAGACACTAGGCTCTCAATCAGCAGTTCCCAACTTAGAAGGATGAAAGCTACCTGTCCTGCCACCACAGTGCATGCCACAAACCTTCCTAATGTAAAACAACTGGTCTGAAGCCCAAGTGCTTAATCCAAAAGACTTAGAATGATAGCTACACTTTAATCAAGTTACTACCAAGCAGTAATAAATACAATTGAATACTTTAGAGAATGCCTGGATTAGTGCTCAAGTTGCACAAACAAAGCTAGATCCAGCAGGCCCGAATCCAGTCTATGCCACAGCAAACAAGGCGTACCAACTTCAGTAAGAAGCAGTTCAGATATGCATGCACTATAAGCCTTCAACCAGAAATTCCCAGCTCAGAAGGGCAGAGTCCAGCCTCTCCTCCCACAAGAGTGCAGACCACGAACCCTCTTAATGTAAAATAACTGGCCTGAAAGCCCAAGTGCTTAAACCAGAATTAATACACTTTTAGAATAACAGACACTGAGCCCTCAATCAGCAGTTCCCAACCTAGAAGGATGTAAGCTACCTGTTCTGCCACTACAGTGCAGACCACAAACCCTCTCAGTGCAAAACAACTGGTCCGAAGCCCAAGTGTTTAAACCAAAAGGCTTTGAATGAGTTACACCAAGCAGTAATAAATACAACTGAGTACTTTTAAGATGATGCAAAAGTAAAAAAAGTAGGTAGAAACACAAGTACAGTAAAAGCAGATGATTTTTTTTTTTTCTGAACAAGTGCTGAGATCAAAGAAACAGATTTGAGTGCTGAAACTAGAAAACTGGCTAGTTATAAGAAAAAAAAACTAAGCTAGAAGGCTTCCCTCCAACACAGAAGGGCTTGGGGGCTCAGAAGCCTACAAATAGTCTATACCACTTAACAGGAAAGGCAGGAAACAAGCTTAATTTTTTTCTGTTTCCCAGATGCTCTCTTTGTACACAGTAGGAGTGCCTGAAATCAGAATATGATCTCACTGCACTCAGTTGAGTGAGCAAATGAGATGGGCCCAGAAGGAGTATCCAAACACAAATTTACAAGAGGGGCAGGCAGTTGCAAGGCCACTAAGATTAACACCAAAACAAAACAGAGAGGGTGGGTGAGACTAACTGAAGAGCAGAGTGAAAACTTCCAGTTCAGTTAATATTCCTTCCACACAGTTAAAATCAATTTAAATACTGTATTTTTGAAAAAAAGAGCAGATAAAGGTACTTAAATTCTCTTATATGTCCAGTTGAATATAGCAAGTTCTTAGCTGGCCAAAGCTGAGGTTTTTAAGCAGAAAATATTTCACACTGTACCACTTAAATAGGCAAGGACAGGAAATCAAAGAATGTGACTACCCCCACACCTGTAATTACTAGCAAATAACAAAATTCAGCAAACACTGACTAACTTCCAGTTCAGCTAGTATTCCTTCCACACAGTTAAAATCAATTTCACAATGTTAGGAAAAGAAGAGAATAACAGAGGGGGGTGTAAAAGCATGGATGTCATGGAGTGTGTGAAGTCTGAAACTCTAATGTCCACCCATACTACCCCCTGACTGCAAACCCATGAATAAATAGCCACAAAACTGCTTGTAAACCACAATGTGAAGGTAAACTGACCAGATATATAAGTCCTGCCTCTGGATAACCTGGGTGTATCTGTACAGCTGAGAGGTATGGCCCCAACAGGATATGGCCATTTCGACAGAGAGAATAACATTATGAAGCCTTTCTCACCCAGTACACATCCCATTGGCCTATATCACATGATGTTCTGATGTCATTCACTGTAGAAATCCCTTTGGTTAGTCCTCAGACCTATAGTCTCAGTAGTGCTCATGATAACTGTGTAACACTACAGTACAAATAACATAAATTTAGCAGTTGTAATCTCAGTCCTGTCAAATGTAATGCTGTGTGTGTGTGTGTGTGTATTTCTAGATGAATAAGTAAGAAAAAAGGATGAACGTGCCACCTCTTGCTCTCAAATATTTAAATAACTGAAACACTCTTAGTACAAACCACAGTTTACATGGAAGCTTGGTAGCTCTTACAAGAACTGTTGAGCTGTTACAAACAGCAGTTTAAACTGAAGTTTGCTAAAACTGTTGAGCTGTTAACAGCAGCTGAAATACTTTTGATACAAACAGCAGTTAGAGTGGAAGCTTGATAGCTCTTACAAGAACTGTTGAGCTGTTAAAGACAGTTAAAGCACTCTTGATAAACAGCAGTTTAAGTTGAAGCTTACCAGCTCTTATAAGAACTGTTGAGCTGTTAAAACAGTTAAAGAACTCTTGATACAGTGATCTAAGTAGGAGCTTCCCAGTTCTAATTAGACTGTTAAAACCTCTTTATTATATAAAACGAATAGTAAAACAAACAGCAAAATACAGGATAAGCGCTTTTGGTTATGCTTAACCTTCTTCAGATCCTGTTAAAAGTAAGAAAGACTTCCTTTTTATATGCAAAGCATTTGCCACACCCATTCTGAAGGCATCATTCCTTAAAGTGAAAGTTTAGATTGTATTTACTTTTTATTTCTCAGGCTTGGCTCTTTTAATATAGGTTTTAGGAGTACTACCCCATTCAGTCCTGGGCGATGATCTGCTCTCAGATCCATAATCCACCTTGCTACTTCAGCTTCCATTTTATTCATTAGGTCACCACCTCGTATACTTTCTTCAATGTTTTCATAAAGCCATAAATCTAAAAGAATGGTTCTCAAATCTAGAGATATGTTGGTAGAGACAATTAGTTTCTACCTTGTTTCTTATATCACATAGGTGGCGAAGAATATGTTCCTTGAATTTTCTGCTCGTTTTACCAATATAATAAGCTGTGCAGATACTACAGGTTGCAACATATACTAGGTTCCTGCTGTTGCAATTCACTAGGCCTTGGAAGGTATATATCTTATTTGTTACAGGATGTATAAATGTATCTTGTGTGTTAATCCAAGCATATGCTTTACAGAAACCACATTTGCATGTACCTCTGTTATGTCTTGTAGGAGCAGCCTGAGTGATATAATTTCTCATCTCTATTCCATTTTTTTGGTATAAAAGCCTCTTTAGATTCTTTTTGTTCTTAAATGCAAAGCTGGGTTTTTCTCCTACCAGTTTTTAATTCTACTATCTGAAGTTAAAATCGGCCAATATTTCCTAATAGTGCCACATATAGCTACATTGTCTGTGCTATATGTGATCGTACACCTTACTTTGTGTTCTTTGGAGCAGCTTTCTTTATTCTGCTTCATCTCTTGGTCACTTCTCTTAGAATAATGAGGTCTACCTTTATGTTCTCGTATTCCCAATATTTGCTCTTTGCCTTTAGTAATATTTTTTTTCTTTATACCCTCTTTCCATAAAGTTATTCAACAGTTTCTCATGTTGCATCAAATAAACGTCTTTGTTTGTATAAAGTTTAGATACTCGTACTGCTTGATTGTCCACTATATTGTGGAAAATATGTCTGGGATGCATACTTGAGTAGTGTAGCATATGGTTATGCCACATAGGTTTTCTGTATATCATTGTTTCAATACCTCTTATAGGATCTAAACTCAGTTTCACATCAAAAAATTCTATTTTATGACATGAGCTTTTAACCTGGAATCTCAGGAAGGCAGTTGTCATGCTCAAAAAATCAATGAAATTGTTAAATAAAGTTTCACTTCCTTCCCATGCAATAAATATATATTCCACAAATCTACTATACATTAGTAGTTTGTTGGTCCAAGTATTTCTGGTGTCATCCAACCATACCTTTTCCCATTGGGAAAATACCAGATTAGCATAGCTATTAGCGCAGGGGGTCCCCATTGCTACCCCCATATCTGCCAGTAATAAGTATTGCCATAAATAAACACATTGTTTTCCATTCCCAGTTCTAATAAACTGCAAATTAATGGGGTATTAGACAAAAATGGACTAGCAAATTTCCGAATGGATTCTATGCCAAACTCATTTGGTATGCATGTAAATAAATTATTTACATCCAAAGTTACCAAAAGCAAGTCTTCAAACGAGCATCTATTTTTCATACTTCCATGTAGATTTTGCAAGGTCTGCTGTGTCTTTTATAACAGTATTTGCTCTGTTCAATAGCTTCTTTAATTCATTTTCCAAATAGATAGATAGTGGCTCTGTGACCCAGCTTCTTCCTGCTACTATCGGATGCATCAGTTGTTTGAGGCAGTCTTTGTGTATTTTAGGCAGTCCACTAATTAATGGTACAGTTGGGTGAGAGACTTCAGAAAAGTCATATAGCTCCTTAGTTATCATCCTGTTCATTAGCATCTCATATAAGCTATATTTTACATTATATATCAAGACATTTAGATCTTTTTTGCTTAGCACTAAGTATGTTTCTTTTTTGCTGAGCAGATCTTCCATTTTAGTTGTGTAGTGACTGGAGATCATCACCACAATAACTCCATCTTTATCTGCTGGTCTTACCACAATATCTGTTCAATGTCTCAGTTCATTAAACCCTTGGAACTCCTTTTGGGTCAAGTTACGATATTGCTTAGAGTTATTCCCTTGCCTGTTTTCATATAGCTCTTGTTCACAAAGTCGAATGAACATTTCCACTGAAGGATGAATAGCAGGAACAAAGCTACTCGTTTTTTTTATATATACTTCTCTTGACATCATCACCATCTTTACTACCAAATATATGCTTCAAAGTAACATTTTGACTAAAACACTTCAAATATGTTACTATTTCATGTAGTGGTGATAGTATGGAGGGTATGAAACTTAGATCTTTCTCAAGTACACTTAATTGCTCCTCACTTAGCAGTAACCCAGAAATGTTTACTACGAGTGAGACTTTGTGGTTATCTAATTCACTTTTCTTTTCTTTCCTCTCTCTGCTTGCTGATCTTGGGCTCCAGAATGTTTTTGTCTGTAATAAAAAAAGAAGTTGTTGCATGAGGGGTACATGTGTTGATCTTTTTTTTTAGGTATTATTCCAGTCATATTATCAGAAATCGAAGGCGTTGCTGTTTCTCCTACTTCAGTCGTAGGATCTACTTTCTGTGTTTGTACCACAATTTCACCTTCTTCTTGATGAACTAAACAACCATTCTTTTGTTTCTTTGCCACTGTATCATATGCCTTATTAGCGTGCACATCAACCTGCACTGCTAGTCCTCGTATATTTTCCCCTGTTTTTTTATTATTATTATTATTGTTGGTTCTGTTACTGAGCTTCCTAAAGGGTCTGAACCCTTCTTCCGATGGTTCTGTAACCAACTGTTCTGGGGCTACATCTCACTTTGTTGATAAGTTTGTGCCTTCTCGTTCTTTTGGCCATTCAAATAAATGGCCATTTTTAAATTTTTAGTCTCTAGCTAGTTTGCCCCATTTGACTATATTAAGTATAGTATCATAGGCACCCAATTTTTCTTGTAATGTAATCAGTTATGATAGATTTCTTTCTGTCAGATCCATTTCTTCTAGTTCTCTTTGTTTTACTTCAAGCAGATTACTAAGTTCTTCCTCATGGGGCTTAAAAAAACTCTATGAGAAGTTTCATATAACTAAAACTTGCTTCAATATTCAACTTTGCCATTTTGCTAGCAAGTCAGGATATGCATTGCCATAACTTGGCATGCATCTAACTCGCAGTCCCCTAGGAATTACTTGATGATGAAGACAGGCCTCCATATGGAAGCGCTGCCATTGTAAGCATTTCAACTTATATGCAGCATTTTCCACTTCCTTGAATACATCAACAAAATTATTCTTAATTTCCTCAACAGAGCTCACCTCTATTTCATTGCTTTCCAAGTTCAACGTTAATAGTGGATTCAGTGCACCTAATTGAAAGTTTGTAGCCGTCCTTTTGTTTACAGCTTCTAAAGAACTGTTTCCGTTTAATAAATTCTCCATATTCTACATGCAAGCAAAGCAGTGTGGAGTGATAGGCAAATAAAAGTACTAAGCACGACGAGCAAATCACACCACTAAAGGCTGTTCAAATAAATATATATGTGATTTGCTCTTCGTGCTTAGTATATGGAGAAAAGAAGGGTACAGACCCTTTAGGAAGCTCAGTAACAGAACCAACCAACAGTACAGGGTGAATTGTGTTGTTTCCTCTGAGACTCACAACATATGTGGAGACACAGTTGCAGTTGAACTTGATGGTGTGGATATGTTTGATTTGTAGTCATAGTCAGCCTTAAAGGAAGTCATCAGTGAACTTACATGCTTGCTCAGATATAGGTGGACTTGCTTCCAAGTTGTTGTCTGCACCTATGTGGCCCTGCACAGCCAATGTAGCAACCTATTATGTGGTTTGTATATTGCTGCTGTCCACCAAAGGGGATTACTCTACCTTGGTGGTGGCTGGTTATGCAGGTCAGGTACTGCTGAGTCCATATAGCTACAGAAGATATAAAGAGTACACACACCCCTGTTACAATGCCTGGCATTTGTGCAATTGGAACATGACAACACAGTAACTCATTTCAAAACAATTCCCACCTGTAATGTGATCTATAGCCTATAATTCAATTGAAAGCATAACAATCTGGTCTGTGAAAACATATGGAAATAATAATCAGTACAATAAGCCAATTGAATCAGTGTGCACACCCTTAAACTGGCATGTTGTATATGCACCTCGTGAGATAGTTACAGCATTCCTTCATCTTGGTTTGAACTCTAACATCATGGCACATCTTCACTTGGTAATAGTTGCTCATCTTCCTAGAAACACATTTGATTGTATTTCAATGGAATTGTACAGGTTAGGGGTCACATTCAAGATGAGAAACATTATGAAATGATCTTCTGTGGTTTGATTGTCATACAGCACACAAAACAGGCATTCCATCAGGGGTGTGTACACTTGTGATATCCACTGTATATAGGTGTTGATATAGCTGGTAGTGGTAGGCATGGACAGAGGGTCATAACACAATTGGACACTTATCTTATTAATACCTGATAATCATTCCTACTCTAGTACCCATATCAGTGTCAGAGCAATGCAACAACCAGTAGCTGTACACATTTATGTCTGTTGTGTGCACTGACCCTGATATTACACACATGTGCAACATGCACAAACTATTTACCTGACTACTTGAAACTCGTGATTAGTTTTGTGCTGTCCAGCTGAACATATGCACACATACATGTGCTCAGGGGATACCTGGTATACCTTTCTGTTCAATGTTAGTATGGCACATTGTAATTACAGTCTTGCTGCTCAATCATACTTCTCAAACTGTTATAGCAGTACATCTGGGCAATAGCACACATAAATGGGTGACAAAAAGGGATATCGATACTGATACTGTATTAATATAGCTGCACCATACATTAGTATGTTTATTGCACAGTAGGCTTTGACATCACTGTGATAACCTGGAAGATGTCCAACAGTCATAAGTAGGCTATTATGTTACAATGCCATTGCTCACAGACCTTCCAATGGCTTAGCTGACATAACACAGGTATATGTGTATGTGACTCAGATATCAGTCACAAATGTACTTATAGGTTCATAGGTTCATAGGTCTGTACTAGGCTAATGGACCTGGAGCCTTTACAAGCCTAGCCCATAGGATTACCCTGGCATCGTACCACCCAACCTTAGTTCCTAGTGCCTTTGTCGAGTAGGGCCACTGGAGTGATCCCTGGGGTGAATTTTCTATTTCCCATCTACTCATCAAGATTTCTCTTGAAAAGAGCCAGTGAGGTGCTCTGCTTGACATGTATGGGAAGTCTATTACATAGCATTGGCAGCCTCTGGTTTATGAACCTGTCCCTCCAGCATGTTCTGTTGATTGTGATAAAGAGGTTGAGGTCTCTGGAGCATGTGGTGTGGATGGACTGGGATTTCTTTAGATGTAGCATTTCTAACATAGCTGGGTCAGACATGGCTTTGTAAGTCAAGCAAAGATCACATTTAAGTAGGCGATATGAAACAGAGAATAGTTGGAGTTTTTTGAGTCTGTCCATGTAGGACAAGTGTTTAAGGCCTAGGATCCTCTTTGTGAGGTACTTTTGTGACCTCTCTAGTTGTTGCAGGTATCTAGTGAGGTACATGCCAATGGGACATTGTACTTGATGATTGGCCTAATGAGGGAAGAGTAGAGGGAGACAATGACCTTTTTCTTCTTGGATGGAAAACCCTTAGTAATGAGATGTGCCACATAGAAGGGCTTTCTGACCACAATGGCAATGTGGTGGCCAAAAGAGAGGTTGCTGTCAACCTGTGTTCCCAGATCTCTTATAATGCCTTCTGTGTTCAGTGGACTACCACCAATGTGGTAATTTAAGGGAACCGGGTTTTTCCCAAGGGTGATGATGATACATTTTTTGGCATTGAGCTTAAGGCCATGGTTCTGACACCAGTCGGTGTCAATGAGGCCTTTCTGTAGGATGTTAACATCACTTGGGGAGTTAATAATACCTCCCAACTTACAATTGTCTGCAAACCTTATCTGCCAGAGTCCCTTTGTGTTGGTCTGGACTTCAGAGAAGTAGATACCAAACAGGAGAGGACCCAGGACCAAACCCTGTGGGACTCCACTCATGACTGGTCAGCAATCTGACTTGGAGTCAGCTACTTTCACACTGTGGGTTCTATCTGTGAGCCAGTTTGCAACCCACCTAGTGATATAGGGGTTGATGCCTAGCTTAGTGAGTTTTTCTATGATTCCTGAGTGGGGAATGGTATCAAAGGCCTTAGCCAAATCAAGGTAGGTTGTCTGAATCACCATGCCTTCATCCACAGCTCTGGTGACTGACTCAAAGAAGTTGACCAAGTTGAGCAGGCATGATCTACCCTTCACAAAACCAAACTGTGTAGGATCCAGAGTTTGTAGCTTCCCTATATCCTTGTTTATTAGGTCCATGATAATGCGTTCCATAGCTTTGCATATCAGACTCATCAAGCTAATTGGGCGATAATTCCTGTGGTCTGCAGTCGTTCCTCCTTTGAGGAGAGGGATGATTGCAGCAGTGCACCATTCGGTAGAGACAAAGCTTGAGGTGAGGCTGTGATTGAACGGGGCACACAGGTAAGGTGCCAGTTCACTCTGTAGTTCATGTAGAATACAGCCAGGGATATTGTCAGGTCCCATAGAAGCTGCATTCGTGGCCTTGGACAGTGCTGTTTTAACCTGTGCAGCAGTAATACTGGGTGCCTGGCAATCTACTGGTATTGTGATTGTTCCTTTGGGGGGTAAAGTTAGCACTGAATGTGTTGGCCAGTATATTGGCAATATCTGTTCACTCGGTATAGGAGGTACCATTGTGCAGTAGCTCAGAGCAAATCTGGGTATTGCCATGATGATTCTTTACATAACTATAGAAGGCCTTGTGGTTGTCTTTACTGTCTGCTGCAATTCTGTTTTCATAGCTAGCTTTAAAGTATTTGATGAGGGATCTCAACCTTTTGTTGAGGCTGATAAGGGAGTTTTTCCAGTCTTGAGACTTCGCCTTATTCTGCATCAGTTTTCTCCTTCTGTTGTAGAGTTTGTTTATGGCAGGGGATTTCCAAGGTGATTAGTTTGTGGTCAGATCTAACCAGGGAGGAGTTGACTATTGGTGTAGAGCAACGTTCACCCATGTTAGTACTGACCAGGTCAGGGATGTTGCTACCTCTAGTGGGGGTAAGAATGTGCTGGTCCAGAGCATTGGAATTAATGAATTCCAGAAAGCATTGGGCAAGTGTATTAGTACATGAGTAGTTTTCACAGTTAATGGAGGGGTAGTTGAAGTCGCCCAGTATGAGAGTGTTAGGTTGGACCTTAATATTCTCCAGGGTGCTAAGGAACATGGAGTGTGAGTCTTGGGACATGGTTGGGGACCTGTATCAGACTACAACCTGAATCGCTGTCTTACCTAGTGTTAGCTGCACCTGAAGTATCTCAGATGCATTATGTTGGGCTACCAGTCTGGAGGTGTGCACATCCTTTATGAATATGGAAACACCACTGCCTTTGGAGCTTTGGTCCAAGTTCTGGGGCCGAAAGGTGTGGAATGAGTTATAGCCTGGTAGTGCAGGGGTGCTTTCTGCTGCCTTGAACAGGTCTCTATTACAGCACAAATGTCGATGTTCTCCATTTTAAAGAGTACTTCAAGCGAGTGCATTTTGAGATTTAGACTCCTAGCGTTGAGCAGCATAACTCTCAGATTCCATTTGTTTGTAGCTGTCAAGGTGGTAATTTGGTCTTTGGAACAATGCTTAAAAAGGGCACTAAATAGGATGGCAAGAGCCTTGGCCAGTATCTGGAAGCCCAGGGGTGACAGATGCAGGCCATCACTGGCAAAGCATCAAGGTCTGTCAATCATGTCATCCCAGGTAGACAGATACTGGATCCCCTTAGAATGACACCAGAAACTTAGCCAATTGTTAAAATCAGTCATTTTTTGCTTATACTGTGGTATCATTATGGGTAATGGTAGGATGCTGCTAAGGGCTAGGGTCATACCCGCCTGGGATGCATAATCCAAGAGCTCCTCCATGTCTCTTTTCATGTAGTCCAGGGAGGTACGTCTCATGTCATTGACACACACATGTACGACAGAGTCATATTTGTACCTGTTGTTGAGGGACCTGTGTGGATGCATTATGTGGTGGATCCTGGCACCTGAAAGGCAGATGACTGTTACTTTCTCCTTATTCAACCTAGTGAGTGGGACATCAGTGTGCCTCACTGTCGACTCACCTATGACTAGTGTGTTGGGCATGTTGTTTTGCCTTAGGGTCTTTGGTTGTGTGACACACGGTTTAGTGTCCAGCAGAACACTGTACAGTTGAATGTCATTAATTCAATATATCACATGCAGTTCAACACACATGTCTGCAACAGAACTTTACTATGCACATACCATATATAGGTCTCTTAGCTTTACAAGACAAACATGTGTCATACTCATACTCACAGGTAACATGGCTATGGACAACATCCCATTAAATGGCCTAGCAGTGGTACAGTCACAACTGTTTGACAGACACCCCCATGGTTGTCATATATGTGCTGTCCTCTCCCAGGGTAAGTCAGGCTCCTGAGCTGTGATCCTACCTTGCAACTTCTCAGAACATCACATCTGGACAAAGCCTAAAATGATGGAGGAAATAAATAGGGACATACTTTAAATATTCCTGTTACAAACATAGGAAGGCTTTAGAATGATACATTTTGCATTACTGTGAATATTCTTAAGGATGTGGAGTCTTAAACTCAAATGTTTGTCATTACTTGATTACGTAAATCCTCAGCTATTTGCCAGAAAAGTACAGATTTCAGGAGAAACAGACAAAAAATATGATTGGAAAATCTGGACATTCTGTGAAGATCTGTACAGTTGAGAATTATGTCTGTGATCTCTCCCACTGCAGAGAGGGCCAGATGCTATGGCCATAGCAGCTGCTCAGCAGGACATTAGTACAGCAAGCCTTGTTGGGATATATATTCCTCCAAATCAGATTTCCCATTATTACAGACCAAGTACTACATTCAATTACATGCTGACATGTTCCATGTACCTTTTTTCTTTCTTCTCTTTTCCAGTTTATGTTTTACTTGTTTTCTCTACTTCTCTCTCTCTCTCTCTCTCTCTCTCTCTCTCTCTCTCTCTCTCTCTCACTCTCTGCTCTACATGGATAGAGCTGGTTTGAATAGGTGGCAGCATGGCTTTTGTAGGTGATGCTCAATACCAGGTGATGGCCTGTGCACCTATTGAGGTTCCTCACTTGCTAATTGCATGCAGAGCAGCTGTGTAGTTCTTCCAATAGCCAATGTCATGGCAACACACTCCTATAAATGAGTACTCCATGTGGGCATTGGCCCTTTCCCTTACTTGTGAGGAAGACTTCATGGAGCTGTGTGAGCTACTACCTCTTACAACAATACTTGTGGAGACAAGCCAACTATAAGGTGTAGAAGGTTCAAGACTTAGGGACAGAATGTGAATATTGCTGTTATATGTTTGGAATACTGCTAGTTTAGCAGGGTTTGCCTGCACATGCTACTTCTGCATGGGTTTTAGTCAGACAAAGTTCTGCCTCTGCATAGCTCTTAACTGTAGGGCCATCCACATAATGACCACAGGTAAGCCTGTTATGTTTGGACTGTTCCCCAGACAGGTGTTGTCCTTGGCAAATCAGTGGCATACTCTGGTGATTGCATTATGTAAACGGTAACATCCATTTCTTTTTCTGACTTTATATCACTCAGAAAAGATATGTTACACCAATCTCTGTAACACCAGCAACTTATTTGGTGTATAACAGCAATATTTCAAGTATGACCGTGTATGTGGACCTCTATCCACCAATTATGTCAGGCTTTGTCCAGATGTCATACAGTAGTAGGTTGATAGGTATACTAGTCTATCATTATGTACTGCTGTCATTCCTGCTGAAGGAAAAGACTGGGAAACATGTTGAAGTTTGCACATTCAAGACATTGGTGTACACAGAATGCTTTAGATGCCCTTGTAACATATTTTATGTAGGTGACAGTAACACATATTTTAAAACTAGGCTGTTAGAACATGTGAGACATATTACTGATAAGAAAGATGACAGTTCTATAGCTGTACATTTGAATAAATCTTACCATGGGGACAGTAGTGGGTTCCAAGGGACTGTTTTTGAAAAATTCTGTTCCTCAGTTTGATGAAACATTCATAAAATGACAATTGTTATGTACAGACTCAATGTATTAACATTAACTGTGATACGTTATCCCATAGGGGGTTAACTGAGAAGAGTAATTTGAGACTGTGTATTTAATTATGCAATTAGGTGTCAATTGCTTCTTGTGATTAAGGCATGTATTTCTGGTAATGTTTTACTGCTTGAAGGCTTTGGACAAGACAGGGTATAATAAGCATGTGTGAATTACTGGCTGGTTGTATTTCACTTTTCTATGTTCAGACATTTTATTTGTTTTGCTAAGAGGTTGTTGTATGTCTGGCCATTGTGTATGGCCTATCGTGATTTTGTAGCAGTGTACTGTTCCCTTATTTATTTGGACTGTGGGGGTGGTGCAAATGTGAGGGTCATGGCTGCTTTTGTATCCAGCTGTGCATTCTGCCCCAGTTATGGGTGGTCTATCAGCAGCATATGTTTGAATGGGCATTTTGGGACATGTATGCATATATATATATATATATATATATATATATATATATATATATATATATATATATATTTATATAGGTTCATAGGTTCATAGGTTGGTACTAGGCTATCAGCCCTAGGACCTATACAAGCCTAGCCATAACAATTCCCTAGCTATTTATATATATATATATATATATATATATATATATATATATGTGTGTATGTATATGTATATGTATATGTATATATATATATATATATATATATATATATATATATATATATATATATATTGATCTACTTCAGTAGATCAAACTTTTACAAGTTCGAACTATATATGGCCGAGACCATATGCTCGAACTCGTAAAAGTTCAAACACTGAAATAAAAACACATAAAACAAAAAAACACAAAACTAAATGTCTATAGCCCCCCCACACCCCCTTACTTAAATATACCAACTCCGAGATCACACTACATTGTGGAAATGGGAAATCTTCCCTTTCCGCTCTGTACAGAGATCTGCATTCAGTCCGATTAAACTTTTACAAGTTCAAACATATGGTATCGGCCATATGTAGTTCGAACTTGTAAACGTTCGATCGTCTGAAGGGACCTATATATATATATATATATATATATATATATATATATATATATGTGTGTAGATCAAGGACTATTGAATAAAAGTTCAATAGTCCAAATCCACAATCAACGAACACACTTTAACGAAAGCACTTTCACCGAAAAAGCGTTTTCGGTAAAGTGTATTAAAAATGCATTACATTTACGTTTTTGCAGGGGGCAAGCCCCCCTGCAACCGCATAGCCCCCACACTATAATATTCTCACCCCAAGTTCACACTACAGTGGGGGAAAGGGAATTTTCCTTTATCCCCAACTGTAGTGTGATCTCCACAACAGGCATACTTACGCAAAAGTGCTTCTTTGGTGAAAAACTATTTTGTGCAAGTATGCCCGGCAGAATCTGTTTTGGTGATGTTGCACTTCAGGGATCCATACAGATCCTATATATATATATATATATATATATATATATATATATATATATATATATATATATCCATACATACATACATACATACACACATATATGGATCTCCCTACATATCTCTCTCTCCATGTATGTTTCTATTCAGATATATATATATATATATATATATATATATATATATATATATATATATTGATACCAATCCTTACTAATTGCACAGTGTCTCTTCCCTATTGTAAACTGGCTGTAAATAAGTGTGTATTTGAGAAAACATCCTAAACACATACAGCTGAGGTGGCTTACTAGTAAATTGCTTTGACTATGATGTACAGGGTCTTCGGTTTAAGACCTACAAGGGCTTGTTTATTTTTATACTAGGCAGAAAAAGGACTGTTGGATACAGAGTGATTAAGGCAGTTTTGAGCAGCTTTAATTGTGTTTGCATGGGTTTGCTTGATGGTAAACAGTGCTAATGTATGGTTAAATGAACTGAAACCTGCTAAGCATAGCTCAGCCCCAGTAACCAGTGATCACATTCCAGTCTGATAAAATAGCAGGGTAATGACATCTTTAATAAATGTATTTAATGTCCTGTACATAACATGCTTCTATTTGCTGTCATTACAGTAGCAAGGGTTGTGACTATACTGTATGGAACACCTGGATATACATGGGTAGTACCACAATCTTTTTTCTTTGTATTTGTTTCATACATGGGTAGTATCCCATGTTATTTGCAGTCACACTTGCATGTTACACCAGCTACAGTGCACTGGCTGACAAAAATCATTTAATACATATTGTATCATTACGTTAGTACTTTTAACAGTGCTTTTCCAAGTAAGAGTAGATTGCAGATTGTAGTACTAGAACCATACACCCATGCATGCAAAGCTGGGACTCTGAGTACTGGCTATCTTGTTCTTGATTTTTGAGCTGTATGTTTTTATGTATCTCCTATTGGATATTTATCTGATATGTTGATATTAACTGTAGACTACTATGTTTTTTGAACATATCAATGAGGACTGCTGTCATATAGTAATGGCATACCTTTCAGTTTCAGACATCTAGCTTTCAAAACATTCATCCTAATGCATAACCTGTTGGCTGTCTACTTTCTGTCTGTCCTCTATACAGATGTGCAGATGTCAGGTATTGCTATGGCCTTACCACTATGTAGGTGCCCACATTGTATTGTTCTGTGGGCTTGGACACTGCTGCTAGTTCCGACATATGGGACATTCCTTAATGTGGGCCTTGCCCCTTTTCCTTGCCTGTGTGCAGGACATTAAAGAGGTGGTGGCCTACAGATTCACATTCAGTGGGTGGCAATACATCACAGGATAGGACATGTGGAGACAGCCAAACAACATGGGGGACATATCCCCATATTTGTGAACAGTTTCTATGTCATCAGTGCTGTTATACACATGGTGGATTGATAGATTGACAGGGTTTGTGTGGACATGCATTTAGTGAGTGACTTCACGACTGGCAGTGATATGTCTCTGACATACCTCTTCACTGGCTCGCTGTCCACAGACTAGCCACATGTCTGCCTGTTATGTTTTGTCTGTTTCTCAGACATTTGGTGTCCTTGGTAAATCAGTTGTGGACTCTGGGGAATTCAGTCAGTAAATATTCACATCTATTGGTATTACCAACATCATTTTCCTCATAAAGGATGTTACAACAAACCCAGTAACATCTGCAACTGTCTCAAGGTATGACAGCAGTATGTCCAATCTACCCCTGTGTTTGTGTCTCTGTCTCCAAATGATGTCAGGCTTTGTCCAGATGTCAATAAAGTGCAGACATATTTATTATCATTATTTCTTAACTTCATTCCTGCTACCATCTCAGTGATGTAGTTACCATCTCAGTGATGTAGTAGATCCACAGACATCTCAGGGAAGAAGCCTTAGATTTGAGTCATAAGCCTGTACATTCTGAGGTGAACTGTACATATGAGTGGCCTGTGCATGTCTGGCCATTGTTAACAGACTGTCATGATTGTGTACACATGTCATGTGTACATGTTATTTGGGCTGTGTATGGAGGGGGTGGATGTAAGTGTAATGGCTCCTTCTTTATCTGATTGTGGATGCTGCTTCAGTTTCCACTGATCTATTGTATCTGTTTGTAGGGGCAGACTGAGGCATGTCCTGTACCAAGGTCAGGATTCAGAGTACACTGACAACTGGGACTCTATATGTAGGGCTAGTGTGTGAGTGGCAAACTATGATGTATTTGTTCACGCAGTCTATATACTCTACTGTTCACTTGACTTACTGGTATGTGACTGTGACTGTGGTGATGTTGGTTGTGGGTATGCACTTTCACACTGGCGTATGTTTGTCACTGCTGTTACATCCCCATAGTGCCTGATATATTTGCAAATACACATGGAATTACCCATAGCAGAGATACTAATTCAATTACTTGTGCTATTTCAGTAAATATATATTAGAGCACACAGAAAGGTGTTACTACAGCAACTGTGTTAGCTTATCTACACCAGTACTTCAGATACATCCCCATTTTCATGGCTTCCACTCACCACTTTGTCAGCCTTGGTCCAGATTCATTGCAGAATGGGGTCTGAGCATACCTGTCAACTGGCTGGATTGTTTCAGGATGCCCAGGTTTATTGTGCATATTTCTGGTCTGTTTTAGAGATTATTATCATTTCTCTGGTAAATCACTGTAATGATATGATTGTTGTCTGAAAATGAGGACATACATTTCATTTACCTACCTCACATCCATCAGAATATGTATGCTGAAACAAACTGTCAATCTGTCAAGAAGAGTACAGGGGGACAATGTCCTCTTCCTTCCTGGATGCTAATGCGTTAGTACTGCGATGTGCCACATAGAAGACCTTTGTGACCACAGTGGCAATATGGTGGTCAAGAGACATTGCTGTCAACCTGTGTACCCAGATCTCTTATAATGCCTTCTTTGTTCAGGGGACTACCATCAATGTGGTAAATCATGGGAACAGGGATTTCCATGAAGGGGATGACAACACATTTTCTGACATTTAGCTTAAGACCATGGCTGTGACACCAGTCATTGGTCTCAGTGAGGCCTTTCAGTAGGATGCCAACATCATTTGGCTCCCAACTTGCAATTGTCTGCAAACTTTGTCAGCCAGAACCCCTTCATGTTGGCATGGACTTCAGAGAAGTTGATACAAAACATGAAAGGACCCAGGACAGAACCCTGTGGGACTTCACTTATGACTGCTCAGCAGTCTGAATTTGAGTCAGCTATTTCCACACTGTGAGTCCTATGACCCAGTTTGCAACCCACCTAGTGATATAGGGATTGATGCCTAGCTTAGTGAGTTTTTGCATGATTCCTGAGTGGGTAATGTTATCAAAGGCTTTGGATAGATCAAGGTAGGCTGTATGTGCCACCTTGCCTTCATCCACAACGTATGTGACTGATGGCAAGAAGTTGACCAGGTTGATTGAGCAGGTATGACCTACCCTTCACAAAAGTAAACTGTGTGGGATCCTGAGTCTGAAGATTCCCATATCCCTGTTTATTAGGTGCATGATGATGCATTCCATAGCTTTGCATAACAGACTTGTCAAGCAGTTCTGGCGGTATTTCCCCGGGTCTGTAGTCACACCTTGTTTGTGGAGAGGGGTGACTGTAGCAGTGCACAATTCAATACAGACAAAGCCCAAGGTGAGAATGTGCTTGAACAGGGCACAGAGGTGAGGTGCCAGGTCACTCTGTAGTTCATGTAGGATATGAACAGGGATATTTACAGGCCCCAGAGAAGCTGTATTCTTGGCCTTGGACAGTGGTGTTTTAACCTGTGCAGCAGTAATACTGGGTGCCTGGCAGTGTACTGGTATTGTGATTGGTCCTTTGATGGGGAGAGAGGGATAAAGTTTGCACTCAGTATGTCAGCCAGTATACTGGCAATGTTTGTTGGCTCAGTCTAGGAGGTACCATTGTCTAGTAGCTCAGAACAAATCTTGGTATTGCCATGGAGATTCTTTACATAACTGTATGAGGCCTTGTGGTTGTCTTTACTATGTGCTCCAATTCTGTTTTCACAGCTAACTTTGTAGCATTTGATGAGGGATCTCAACTTTTAATTGAGGGTGATAAGGGGTTTTTTTCTAGTCTTGGGACTTCACCTTATTCCACATCAGTTCCCTCCTTCTGTTGTACAGTTTTTTTTATGGCTGGGGACCACCAGATCAGCTTCCTTTTAACGGAGGTGAAGGTCCTGGTTCTATTGGGTATGGCAGTATCCATGCATTTGTGTATGTGTTCATAGTGCATTGTTGCTTGATTCAGCAGTCATTCAACTAGTCTCCATTTGTATGGCTGCCATGAGGTTAGCCACCTCTGTTGTTATGAGGACATAGTTAGCTTTGGACTGGCTTTTCATGGTGGTTACCTGTGGAAGGGGTGGGGGAGGGCTGTGGATTTCCCAAGGTGATTAATTTGTGTTAAGATGTAACAAGGGAGAAGTTGACTATTGGTGTAGAGCAACAGTCGCCCATGTTAGGTCGATGTGATGGGCATGTGCATCGGTACATGAGTAGCTTTCCCAGTAAAGGGTGGGGTAGTTAAAGTCAACCAGTATGAGAGTGTGAGGTTGGACACTAATATACTCCAGGGTGTTTAGGGACATGGAGTGTGAGTCTTGGGACATGTTTGGGAACCTATAGCAGGCTACAAACTGAACCACTGTCTTACCCAATGTTAGCTACACCTGCAGGATCTGTAATGCATAATGTTGTTCTACCACTCTGGAGGTGTGTGCATCCTTAATGAATATGGAAATAACACCACCTTTGGCACTTCAGTTGAAGTTCTGCAGCCAGCAGTTGTGGAATGAGTCATAGGCTGGTAGTGCAGGGGTGCTTCCTGCTGCCTTTAACCAGGTATTTCTTACAGCACATATGTCATTGTTCCCCATTTTAAGGAATACTTCCAGTCAGTGCATTTTCAGATTTAGACTTCTAGTGTGCAGCAGCATGACCCTCAGATTGCTGTCATATATTTTTGTATGTATATATATATATATATATATATATATATATATATATATATATATAGGTTTACTATTAAAAGGTTGAACGGCACTCCTTCGAATGTCGATACAACGGAAGGCGAAACTGCTAATGAACTTGAAAAACAATCTAGGAATGGGTTTCAACATGGGTCGAGGTAGGGGAGATGTTTGTAGTTCAGAATAATACGAACACCTACCTCAACCCATGTTAACACCATTCCTAGATTGATTTTCTGACTTCGACATTCGACATTTACGACCTTCCGGTGTCGACTATACGACATTCGAAGGAGTGCCGTTCGACCTTTTAATAGTAAACTATATATATATATATATATATATATATATATATATATATATATATATATATATATATGGATGTATTTATTCACATTCATATATATATATATATATATATATATATATATATATATATATATATATATATATATATATATATACATATTTATGTGTGTGTGTGTGTGTGTGTGTGTGTGTGTGTGTGTGTGTGTGTGTGTGTGTGTGTGTGTGTGTGTGTGTGTGTGTGTGTGTGTGTGTGTGTGTGTGTATGCATATATGTAGATATACATGTGGATGTATAGCTCTCTATATATGTATGTATTATGTATAGATTTGTCCATGTATATGCATCTCCATACATAGATACATGTATATATAGAGAACCTGACTGATTCTACAGACTCCTTTCCCTACTGTTGAATGACTGTACTAACTGATATGTTGGGAATATCATTAGCATGTTCTAGGGCTCAGATGGTGTAATGGTACATTGCTTTGATTGTAATTTATAGGACTCCTGGGTTTAAAACTTGGCAGGCCTTATTATTTTGTTGCAAGGCAGAACAGTTCTGCTGGGTAGGAAGGGATAAGAGCAATAATTAAAGGAGGTCCCTAGTTTGGGCCCCTTCACCCCCATTTAGACAGCCTTTGGACATATTTGTTGAAGTAAGAGGTTCAGAGTGTGGATCTGATGTCCGATTGCACTACATACACACACACACACACACACACACACACACACACACATATATATATATATGTATATATATATATATATATATATATATATATATATATATATATATATATATATATATATATGGGTCCAGGACGATTTGCTGAAAGCACATTTCACTGAAACACATTTTACTGTGCACAATTCACTGAAAGTTCAATTCACTAAAAACACAATTCCCTGAAACACATTTCACTGAAAGTTATATATGGTCTTTTCCCCACTGTTGTGTGACCCTGGAGTTAGTATATATAGTAAGGAGGGGTGGGGGGCACTACCCCCCACATCGGGAGTGTGGGGGGCATAGCCCGCCACCTATTTTAAATATTTTTAACTATATACATGGATACTTGCAATTCCCATAAATTACTCTTTTCTGAACTTAATATATATCCAAAATATGTGAGGGGCTATGCCCCTCCCAATGTGGGGGTGATGCCCCCCCTACCCCCACATCGGGGGTGGTGCCCCCACCCCCCTTACTATATATACTAACTTCAGGGTTGCACAACAGTGGGGGAAATGCCATATATAACTTTCAGTGAAATGTGTTTCAGTGAATTGTGTTTTCAGTGAATTGAGCTTTCAGTAATTTGTGCACAGTCATTTGACATTCAGTGAAATGTGCTTTCAGTGAATAGTCCTAGACCCATGTTTTATATATATATATATATATATATATGGTTCGGCATCCTCGGCCGTGCTTTCATCGATCGGTCGGTCGGTCTTCTGTCTGTCTTCTCTTCTAGTCATCGATCTTCTGGGGCTGTCGATGTCTGAGTCGCTACCGGCATGTCGTTTGAAGTGTCGTGAACCATATATATATATATATATATATATATATATATATATATATATATATATATATTTTTTTTTATACATATGCCTTTTTAGCATTGTCTGTTTACTGTCACCATTTACAGGGATTTTTATGCTGGTTCATATTAGTGCTACATTTATTATTGCTATTTAGAGTGTATAGTCAGACAAAAATGTGATGCTTTTTTTTTACTGCTCAATATATATGTAGAGCTTGGTGATTAATCCATTCTGTATATGCTTGCTTGCATTTCTAAACTTACTTGGGAAGCTAGACTGGCTTCATAGACAATTCCTTTTGATATCTGATTCACTGTAGTTGCATTTAGTATTAATAAGCAGAAACATACAGTTGCTGTTTGTTTTGTACACAAACAGCAGAAACACAGCATTTGTTACAAATTCTAGCCAATATCTTACCTAACTACAGTTCTAATTGGTATTGGTTAGCAGAAACATACCTGCTATCAGTAAGGAGAAACATACAATTTTTTTTATTTGGCATCTGCTATTTGAAAAGCTGAAACTGTATCTGTTACCTAACTACAGTTTCCATTTTATTAGTTAGCAGAAACATATAGTAAGGAGAAACATACAGTTTATTTGGTATCTGAAAAGCAGAAACAGTGTTAATTGCTAACTCTAATCTGCATCTCAACTAACTACAGTTCTAACTGGTTTTGTAAGTAGAAACATGTTTGGTATTTGTAAGCAGAAACATACAGTTGTCTATTTGGTATTTAAAAAGCAGAAACCCGCACTGGTGGTGCTGCGGTAGCATTGTCGCCTCACATTAAGACGCCGTCCAGTTCAATTCTCAGCTAGAGCATCTTCTGTGTGGAGACATGCGTGGATGGGCGTACCTTCGTTGAAGGTTGTGCGTCAGGCCTGGCAAGCTGGTACGTAAAAATCAACTGTCAATCATTAGCGGACCGGAGTTCCACTGTGGCAAAAGACACAAACACAGCATTTGTTATCTTACCTAACTATGGTGCTACCTTATCCTGTTAGACTTAGTACATTGTTAAATTTGTCTGTAATGATCTGTCTAGGAGCCATTTCCTATTCTTTGTGATTCTTTACTCTTACCCAGACATTTATCTATATACCTACATATCGTACCATTTCTTGTACCAACTCTCTGTCTTCTGATAATCCTTCCATCACTCTCTGACTAATATCCTCTACTCTCCTAATTGTCTCCATTTCTCCTAGAACTGTGCTACTCACTTTCTGCTCACACTCTCTTTTTTTCTCTTTTTACACTTTGCTCGGGCCATCCACAAGCCTCGGGATTGCGCCCCCCTCCCACCACCATCACCACCACCACTTTCAGTTCTGAAGCAAATTTCAGATAAAGCCCAAATCAGCCCTTGGAAATCTCAGCTTGCAAACACAAACCTTCCAGTAGAATTAATTATTAGGTGAATGTCATTGAATTTGTTTCTAACAAACTTCTCTTACTTTGTGACCATCTTTGTGAGGTGAGCACAGCTGCATTGATCTCCATTCAGCTTCTAACTTGGAGAGCTTTAATGAAGTTGGCAACTCAGTAGGAACATACTCTACTAATCCACCCTTCTTACCATAGCTGGGTGGAACGTTTAGATAAAGCATACTCCCCATTCTATATTTCCAACTTCCCACTCCCTCCTAAGGAAGCTAACCACAGATTAATTATTATTGAATCTTTAGGCTAAGCTACTTTCTTGCTCAGTCAATCTCTTGCTGTTACTGATAGGTTTCTGAAGCTTTAGGTTCTCTTGCTCTAGCCTGCTCCATTCACCCTTCAGGCTCACTCCACTCCCCTCCCTTCCCCCAAATTTCACCTGCACCCAGTGCTCCTACACTTATAGCCCATATATCCCCACCTCCTCCATAACAGCCTATTACCATTCCTCAGTCATCAGATCCACTCCCACTTCCACACCACACCCTCTATCTCACACCATGCAAGGCATACTAGGACTACTGCTACTAACTCTCACCACTCTAGCTTACACCACATCCATACACTCTAACATACCAACAAACAAACACTACCTACCACATAACACACACCCACACACACACACAACCTCACACAAATATAATAATATGCTCCACAATGTTTAACAACTTATTACACTACATACACAAAACAGCAACCACACTCCCTCACAAAAGGCTAACAGTACCCAAACAAACACAGAGATATAGCCTATGTTATAAATCTCACACTATTCCTCAGAAAATGGCTACTAATATCAGGGGACATACACCCCAACCCAGGTCCAAGCAACCCAATCCTATTCCAGAAACACATGTCAGACCTACTTATTATCAATATAAACACACGTAGCATACCCAACAAACTACATGACTTTCACACATTCATATCTCACTACTTCCCAGACATACTAACTGTTACAGAGACCTGGCAAAAACCTGCCACACAAAATGAAGACATTCTTCCCCCAGGCTATAATATCCTAAGGCAAGATAGAGGTACCAAAAAGGGAGGTGGAGTTGCACTCTTATTTAAAAATATACTCAACTGCCAACCACTAAAAACCCCACTTCCCAAATTCCAGAATGCAGAGACATTAGGCTCCATTATGGCCTTTAAAAACAAAAAGAGAATCAACATCCTCTGTAGTTATATTCCTCCAGGAAATAACTCACCTGTAATAGAACAGATACTACAATGGGCCACAATCAACCTTCCCCAAGAAACCATCCTGATATCAACATCCTCTGTAGTTATATTCCTCCAAGAAATAACTCACCTATAATAGAAGAGATACTACAATGGGCCACAATCAACCTACCCCAAGAAACCATCCTGCTATCAACATCCTCTGTAGTTATATTCCTCCAGGAAATAACTCACCTGTAATAGAAGAGATACTGCAATGGGCCACAATCAACCTACCCCAAGAAACCATCCTGCTATCAACATCCTCTGTAGTTATATTCCTCCAGGAAATAACTCACCTATAATAGAAGAGATACTGCAATGGGCCACAATCAACCTTCCCCAAGAAACCATCCTGCTATCAACATCCTCTGTAGTTATATTCCTCCAGGAAATAACTCACCTACAATAGAAGAGATACTACAATGGGCCACAATCAACCTTAACTCACCTATAATAGAAGAGATACTACAATGGGCCACAATCAACCTACCCCAAACACCATCCTGTTATCAACATCCTCTGTAGTTATATTCCTCCAGGAAATAACTCACCTATAATAGAAGAGATACTACAATGGGCCACAATCAACCTACCCAAGAAACCATCCTGTTATCAACATCCTCTGTAGTTATATTCCTCCAGGAAATAACTCACATATAATAGAAGAGATACTACAATGGGCCACAATCAACCTACCCCAAGAAACCATCCTGCTATCAACATCCTCTGTAGTTATATTCCACAAGTAAATAACTCACCTATAATAGAAGAGATACTACAATGGGCCACAATCAACCTACCCCAAGAAACCATCCTGATATCAACATCCTCTGTAGTTATATTCCTCCAGGAAATAACTCACCTATAATAGAAGAGATACTACAATGGGCCACAATCAACCTACCCCAAACACCATCCTGTTATCAACATCCTCTGTAGTTATATTCCTCCAGGAAATAACTCACCTATAATAGAAGAGATACTACAATGGGCCACAAACAACCTACCCCAAGAAACCATCTGCTATCAACATCCTCTGTAGTTATATTCCTCCGGGAAATAACTCACCTACAATAGAAGAGATCAACATCCTCTGTAGTTATATTCCTCCAGGAAATAACTCACCTACAATAGAAGAGATACTACAATAGGCCGCAATCAACCTACCCCAAGAAACTATTCTACTAGGCGACCTAAACTTAGACTGACTAGTCTGCAACTCCAACAACCCCTCAAATCATATTAACTTATTTGGATTCTCACAACTAATCCAAGAACCCACCACAGTAGACAAAAAATCCAATAGAACCTCCATTCTAGATTGGACACTAGTTAATATCCCCACAGAAAATTATCATGTGGGCTTCTCACCTGATACATTGAGTGACCACTGCCCCACATTCCTTCTTCATAAACAGGCAAAAATACCCAAACCCATGCTATTCAAGGAGACTAGGGATGAGCACAATTAACAGTATGCTCCAGCAACAGGACTGGAATCCACTAAAAACTCTACCTTTAGACCAGGCAGTTGATTTTCTTTTAATACTACTTTTATGAATGTACTAAATATACTAGCTCCCATCAGGAAACCCAGGACTAAAAACTATGCCCCATGGCTAAAAAGGACAACAAAAGCCTTAATAAAAGCCATAGACAATGCCTGGAAAAACTGGAAAAAGAATAACACTATCCAAGACAGACAGAAATATCCTGAACTACGAAATATGGCCAAAACCCAAACAAAAGTAGATAAAAAGAACTACTTCTTAGACATCCAAAACAAGCACTCTAGAAACCCCCAAAAGTTCTGGCAGGCCATCAATACCCTTCTAAAACTGGGCAAAACCACCACCCCATCTCCCAAAATTCTGTTAATGATAGCAAAGTGTCAGAATTCAACCATCACTTCACAGAATCTATCCTCACACTATCTATCCAGCTATCCAAGAACACTAAAACCACCCCATCTGTAGAGCAAATTAACAAACCCACCTTCACACTCTCACCTGTACCAGCCTCCTCAGTTAAAAAGCTACTCTCTAAACTAAAACCCACCAAACTCACAGCAAATGGTTTACCCACAAACTTTCTAAAATTAGCTGCAGTGGACACGTGTGCAAAATGGACAGCTATGTATGGGCGACATTTTTTGGGAACAGGTTGCCTTTTCTTATTTTTTTTTAAGGTGAGGGTGGGATGTTGGGGAAGAATAATAGGTATATTTGGGAAGGTAGGTTTGGTAGGAAGACAGACGACAGACAAGACAGCATACAGGGGAGGTATATGACACATGTGGGGGGTAAAGACCTTGGTTGTGGAGGGGTGTTTGGTAACCGGAAGCCCACGAGTCCCCAAATGGATACAGTGGGACTGAGGTCCCCACCCATGGGCAGTCACCACAGCACCTTCATGGCCCCAAAGGTGGTTGTGCTGGGGCTGAGCAGGAGGGGCAGGCTGACCCTCTAATTGTGCCATGCTGCCCTCAAGCTGGTGTTCCTTCTTATAGCTAATTTATGCCTTCTCTTACCTGGAAGACCTGTGGAGGGAATGTTTATTAACACTACCTAACTGTTTCTACCCATATCCACATAGTCAGGATTACATATGTTCACTCATACTGTGTGTGTGTGTGTGTGTGTGTGTGTGTGTGTGTGTGTGTGTGTGTGTGTGTGTGTGTGTGTGTGTGTGCTACTGCTATACTCTGCCTTGATTTCTATTGGTCACCCTGGTTGTTGGTAACAGGGACTGGTAGCTGTGACAGCATGACACTTTTGAACATTTCTTGGGGGAGACCACTTGGTGTATGTACTTATCTTGCTGTCATTTGCAGCCTTGGCTTGGACCATGGGTGTTAGACACAGTATAACTACAGCCTTCTTATAGCTACTTTATACCTTCTCTTGCCTAGAAAACCTGTGGAGGAAATTTATGTTGACACTACCTGACTGTTTCTACATATATTCACAAAATCCTAGTTGAAATTATGCATACAGCTTACTACTACTCCCAGGATTAAAACCATGGCTGTTTCTGCTAAAGATACAACAAGGTCATGCTTCATCAGAACAAGCTATTGAGAAACTGCTGTTTTTTTCTTGAATGTTTTCTGTCTAATTATCTCTTGGTTGTACAATCTGACCTTGTGATTACAACATTCTTTTATATACATTCCTATACATACCTTTTGACATAGCACAGTGTGGAAAACAGTGGTTAATACAACATTACTATTCTGATATCAGATCTTCATGCATGAAACATTTCAAGTCATACAACATCAGGGTAAACACAACCAGTCTGGGGTTTCCACTTTTACTGACAAATACTTACACTTTTATTGATATATATAACCTACATGTCACTATTACTCTCCTACTGACTTCTTCAGTCATTAAAAACCATACCCATTTTTAAATACTGAAGGTGACATTCTACTACTTTTTATTTATTTGCCCTACATAATACCAGCTAGATTGTTACTCACCAGCCTCACAACACAGCCTTAGCAGCCTGCTGGTGTGGGTTTCCAAGTTCACAGCCCTCTCATCTGCAGCTGTACAGGAGATAAGAAAAAAACATTTATGCATACCTATCCATCACATACACAGGCTGGACTTTATAGAACACTTATTTTGACTGATACTTACACATGGTTGGAGCATTCCCCACCCTGGCATCTTGGACCATCTGGTCCAAAAGGTCCCTCTTCCTCCACTTCAAGTCCGAGGGATACCAGTGGCAGTGGTAAGATCTCAGGTAAGTTGGTCCCAGGCCTTCGCTTTGTACTGGGAGCCCTGGTACTGGTCCTGCAGCAGTCACCCTTCATGGTCTTTAATGAGGAGTCCGACCATGACCCTGGACTCCTGAATGCTCCAGTGATGTGCCCGAAAGCACACACCTTCACCTACACATGCCATAGTGCCTACAGTGGGGAGCTACAACTGTTTATGAGCTGTATTCCCACCTGCGAGGTTTAAATAGGGCTAATTTCCCACCCTTTAATGTGATTGGAAAGTTTTGAAACTGCTGAGCTTAGCTAAGCACCGGCCAAACCCGCTTAGCAAAGATAACCATTGCTTAAAGGGGTAGATGCTAAGCCCTGCTTACCAGTGCACAAATCCACTTAGCTATGCTAAATCTTGCTAAAACTTTAAATTTCACTGACACCTCACATTTAGGGCTGCTACACTACCCTGGCTGACATGTACATAATAATTTTCACTACCTATTTATGAAAAATACATTTTAGTTGTGTTTCACATATGAAAATGCATGGACAAGCTGTGGGGTTTGAACCATGACTGATTGCATGTTAGACAAATGCTCTAACCACTATGCTATTTCAGTTTTGCAAGTTATATTGTGTACATTTATATTTAAATTCTTTTTATGTTTAAATTCTGCTATGCATAGCTGTGCGATGAGCACACCCGCTCAGCTACGGTTCAACTTTATTGGTTTAATAAAAAAAAGATTTTGAGGATTTAAATAACATTTAACCTTTCCTCACTTTAGGTGTATGCCTGCCATAATGGGGGAAAAAGGCACAACACTAGGATAATTTTAGCACTTTAAAAGTGCATGGGATAACGGCTTTTTGTGTTAGCATGTATTTTGTGAGGTGTATGGGAACTCAGGCATGTCAGTGTTGTGTTTCTGCTATTTTATTTCTTCATTTAACATTTGTTGACCGGGTAAATCTGACTAGGATGGGAAGCCTATTTTCAGCAGAGGCCCGGGTTGACATGCTTCAGATGCATGTCTGTGGGATGCATTCTGCGGATATACTGCACAATTGTGCAGTATATCCACAGACAACTGTGTTTTTGCTTTTAAAAATGCTTTAACAGCACTTTCTGAGTGAAAGGGGCATGTTACATGTGGAGGCACTGCTGTAACACACCCCCTGCACTCTTTCACGGATTGTGTCCATGTAGGTGTTACAGCAGTGCACCTTCATGAATATGCAAGGAGAGCTACTGTGCTGTATGGACACAATCCATTCCGTGCAAGAATAGTTTATTCTTGCCAGGAACGTTACTGAATCCCAGGGTCAGTCTTTTATTTTTATTTTTGGCTTTTCTGAACTCAGCAGTGTGAATCCTGGCATTTCAATAGACAGCCTAGTTTTCTTTATTTTTGCATTCTACAATAAGCCAGTTTTTCACTTGATGTGTGAGCCTTCTTGGATTAGTTAGTTTGTTAATGTGTTTGAAAAATGGGTTCAACAAATTACTTCTAAGAGCAAAGCTTGGGAAGTGACTGTCTGAAATACATTTTGAAAACACATTAAGAAATTTCATAATTCTTTGTAATAGATGGGAACTTGTAGCTGGCCTGATAAAGTAAACTTTAAAAAGTGTAGGAGTTCAAAGTGACATCTTTAAAAGCTGTCACATACTTCCTGCTGCCACACAAATGGCTGTCAGAACCTAAGTATACATCTATTCAAACAGCTTTAAAAAACAGTTATACACTTCCCTCTGCCACACTTATTTGTGCGGAATTGTGAAGTAAATTAGTAAAGTACAGCTTTCAAAGCTGTCAGGTTTCTGATCTGGTTCTATGATGGCTGACATCTTTGTGGCAGTACAAATATCAATAATAACAAGGTTCTTATATACAAACCTCAGCATAATTAATTTGTTACAAGTAGGTTCCTAAATATGACCGTTGCCTCAACTAAGCTACATTTTCCCGATTTGAGTGGATGGTTCATTTACTACTGTATCATGCACTTTTCTTCTTTATTACAGATTTATGGACCTTAGAATATAGAAATTTTAGCAGAATTCTAAAATATTTCTAAATTTTATATATATATATATATATATATATATATATATATATATGTATCTATATTTTTTTTCTGGAATTCAGAATATTTGTTTATAAAGCTAACATATTATTTTATTTAATCAAACTACAGAATCTCTTCTAGATATACACAAGCATATTAAAGAGTTTATCTATGTAGTTAATTCTAAGAGACATGCTAATAAATGTATTGCTATGTTGTTAAAGAATGTCATGTAACTTTCATTTATCAGAAAAGTAACTGTTATAGAAGAGTAGGTTTCAAGTATCAAATAAAAATCAGCAAGAACTCAAAGGAGTGGTGCCTGTAAATGTGAGTTTTTCATGTGAATACATAATTGTGAAGCTGCAATATTTATTCACTCAAATATGGGGGAAATATCCTTGCAAACAATTTGCTAAATGCATACATCTTAATTTTGTGTGTGTGTGTGAGTGTGTGCGTGTGTGTGTGTGTGTGTGTGTGTGTGTGTGTGTGTGTGTGTGTGTGTGTGTGTGTGTGTGTGAAATGTGGATCTACTTTACATGGTCGACATTTCACAAAGCAGAAGACCATATGGCCAATGCCATAAAATCAACTTTTGAAATGTTGATCATGTAAAAAAAAAAAAAAAAAAACCACAACAATCACTAACCTAACCACTGGTAGCAGGGGTCAAGCCCCCATGCACCCCCCACACCCTCCAAAACGTAAATACACCAACTCTGAGATCACACTACAGTACAGCAGATGGAAATATTTCCATTCCGCACTGTACGGAGATGCCTGCTCTGTGTGGTCGACATTTCAAAAGTTGATCATATGGTCTCGGCCATATGGTCTTCAGCTTTCTGAATTGTGAAGGGGACTCATGAAATGTATATATTTATATACACTTTTACATTCCACGCATGTTATATGGGGATAATGATAAGTATATTTCACATGGGGGTACATGAGCATATATTAACCATTAAGAAAGGTAAAAAAAACTTGATTTTGGCTAAGTATGTTTACATGTGGGTAGCCTGAAATTTCAGGTGTGTAAGGACTAACAGTTAATAACTTAGCTGAAGATTACAAAAACAAATTGCTGCAGTTTGAACTAAATTGCATTTACAATGTCATTTCCCAAAGCTCATAAGCTGAAAAGGGTTTATGATGGCAAATCAATAGCAGTTTGTTGGATTTACATTGTCACAAAATGTTTTCATTGAAAGTCACTTTCAGCAAACACCAAGGAAAGCATTTATGCACACCCCTCCTGTGGGAGAAGATGCCTATACAACCCTAACTTAGATGCATAAATTCCATGGTCATATGGTCAGCAATAATGGGAAAAATACATATTCCATGGTTACTGAAAGTAGCTTTCAGCAAAAAGGTTTTCTGGTATTGTCAAATGGGCAAATCACAATTGATCACCTGTCTGGCTCTTTAACAAAAGTACTAATATTAAATGCACCCTTATGCTAAGGTGGCTTAAAAAGTTTAAATATATTATTTAACATGTGAAAATTGCCTTTGTTCTGTGACTGATTACTAAATTTCTGTTATTTATTTAAGTCTGCTGTATACCTTTAAAACATAATGAAGCATGTGATAAGAAAAGCTTGTCATTTTGTGTCTTGTGGTAATTTTAATGTATTTCTGCAAGTTTTAGTTTATTCTTGTTAGTCTTCATTTTATTATTTTGTATTTATAGTTAAAGGTTACACTGATTTAATTTAGTTTAGTGTAATCATTAACCTCATAATTGTGTCAGGCTGGAGGACAAGAATAAAGTGCTGGCTGACTATCACACAAATATAAAATCCTTTGACTTTTTTCCTGTTTATATCACACTCCCCTCTTCTTCTAGCAAGCATAGGGAAATGGCAGCAATACAAGGCCAATGGCAACTGAGACCATTCAAGATTACACCAGTTTAGCAGCATTGGACAAATTCAGCCTGATCAACACCGTATTTTACTTGCCTCATTAACTTATATAAGAAACTTGCAGGTTTCCTTCATATGGTGTTCTAGTCACTATTCTGTTAAGTTACTTCTAGCAGTATTGTACAGTATCATAGTATCATACAACATTGTTACTCTGTTATATAGATGCATGGATACATTATCACTTGGTAGTTCATGTGTGGTCTTATCTCTGGCTGTATAAAACACAGAAATCTTTTACTCCTGTTACTGTTTTTGTTAACTTCTGCTCTTAGATTGATTACATTATGACTCAACTCTCTGATTTCAAGTTTTCTGGAAATTAATGAATATCTTGACTATATTTGCATACAATTAAATGGACTACAATTACTGGGGAAGATCACGTAGAATTATCATGAGATGAACTTAAAGTGGATTTTGTCACTTGATATTGCTTTTCAAAACAAAATACAGTGTGGCCAGTGATACCAGTTTATTGGCTTATGTAATACATTAAATCATCTGGTCATAAGGATAATAGAAAAAGATAAACATGGGTATAAAACAAGAATAAACCAACTTCTGAGGCCCTCAGTCCCTTACTGGATAGTGTACCTGACAGCCCATACTGTTCAGCTTATCCAGCTTCCATACCAAGTGGTATACCCACATTCTCCCTTGGCCAAGCTGGTCTAATCACTCCAGTGCAGCACTGTAGACTGCTGACTCACCATAGTGACTAAATGGCCCTGGAAAGGAACAGGGAAATATAAAGGGAAGGAAAGATGGCAGCAACTACCCAAGAACTATGGGAAAAAGAAGGGGGGATTTCAGTCAGCCTCAGTTGTGAAGTGCCTGCCCTCAACTATAAAATAAATATGAGAACAATAGAGATGGAGAAAAGGAGACAGTGGGTTTGGTGAAGATAAAGTGATGAGCAGCATCTTTGGGGACAAATATATCCGCTAGGCAACTAAGCTCTGGTCTATCATACCCATTTCTAGAAATGAATTACAAAGACACAGTGCAGTCAATGTCACCACTTTATTGAGTGATATAATCCAGCATCCAAGCTAAGTGGCTCACTCTAAGTCAAGCATGCCCAACCATCCCAGTGCAGTATTGTAGACTACTTATTCATCTCATCATGAATTTTGATCAACTAGGAAAGGATGGAGGGAACGTAAAGGAGGAAAGGCTGCAGAGCTACAGCCCACCTGATTGGGACTACACAGCCTGTTTTGTCCCTTTCGTGGACATGTGATACTGACTGCATAAAACAAATGAAGACTGAAAATACCATTCATTTTCCCAAGGAAGAATTATATACAAAATAAGCAACATAAATACTGAAAGAACATATACTTATATTAAATCCTCAGTGATATCCAACCATTTTTATGTATGTAATACTGTAAATCGAGACATTTTTAAATCTTTCAAACAGTTGCTTATTCAATTATTTTATTTAAATATTTATTTGTGTACCAAATTATACAAAAACTTCTTTTAAACAAGATAACAAATGCAAGTTAAATAAATCTCATCAAGCATTACACAGATGAATACCATCCGCAATGTACCACACAGGGTATCTGTCCACACATTCCTAGGGTTCAATGACAAAAAAAAGACATTAGGCTTCTCTGGCCACCCTCTGGTTTATAAATTTTTGCACTAACTCTGAAGCTGAAAAATCTTACAACAGATGACCAAAGCAACTCAGAATGTTGAAGCCAATACTGAACTGAAATTAAATCTCTTCAAATCCTTAATAGAAACATTGCTTAAGAATTCTATTGATGGCATTGATCCCCAGATGCATTATTAGAACCTGTAGTTGTTTTCACTAAGACAGGAGATGAAATAACATCATTTTATATTACCTCACAGGAGATGGGGTCAAGGCCCATATTCACACTGTATGGAGGAACTACTGCTCAGTGCTGCACATGAAATGAAAGAATCACCCACAACTAGCATGCATCTGGCACCTGTAAAATGAAGTGATTAAGGTTAACCAGTCAAACAAAACCTAAACTAGGTGTAAAAATGCATATAATGCAAGTTAAAAGTACAATGGAGGGCCATCTACAACTCATCTTGTTTTCCACAACCAGCTGTCCATCTCTGACTAAGTCAGAGGCCCTCTCTATACTGAGCAAATGTGAAGAATAACCTCAGGATAAAAAAAGCATTGTATAGACAAAGCCTTTTATAATAAAACATACAAATCTCTAGGCCTTACAGCAGAACCATAAGGAAAACTAAAAAAACAAGTAGTGAGAGGAAGGGTTCCAAAACATTTCATAGAGGGTCAGAAACCAATGAATGAGAAAAAATAGAGGAAAAGATGCTCCTTCCAAAATGAACTGCTAATCCAAGCCCCACTGGTCAGTGTTGGATCTGGAAATCTACACAAAAACAGCATCATGTACCAATGTTATATCTGCCCAACATAAACATAAGAGTTCACTAACCTGAGAAGCACCAGAATAAAGCCATGCTAACAGAGCAGCCCACAAAGGATAAGTACTATAGTTAGAAACCAATAGACTGACACCTTTCAAAATCACATGAAACAAATTCATGCCAATGGGCTGCATGGAATATCTGGACAAGCCCCTTTTTCATTTCTCAACTCGTTAACATTTTGCTGATAATCCAAAGCTTTGAGTAATTCTGGAGCCTTAACATTTTGACTAACAAGCTGAAGGTTGGCAAGTGAATTCTTACAGCCTTGGGTAATTTGTTCACGGTACATCTGAAAGTTACAGAATGAATGAAAAGGTAGGGAGACCACTTCTTCTCTTTCTTGATAACCATCTGCAAAAAAATGAGTAGAGGGACACCTCATAATCTTGGACACCCCAAATATATATAGCAAGATGTGGGCTAGTCTTTACCAGACATCCAAAGCTACTATGGGATAGGAGTTAGGGCTTCTAAGGAGTTTTTGGCTAGCTGCCAAAATCTGGGTATCTAGAAATGAGAAAGCCTATCATCAATAATGTTGTGGCCAACAGAAATGTGCTTGGTAGAAATAGCAATAACTGAATCCATTTTGATCTAAATATTTTTTAGTCAAATCTTGAATTACTGCCTGGTTGGTTGAATGAAATACTGTCCAGCTACCCTACTATACTTTTATTAGAAAATACTCCTAACAAACCACTACAGCTACCTAGATGGGCACGAGTTTCAAAAAAGTGGTGTTCTTTCTCTCTATGCAAAAGGAAGGTGGCCAGGGTAATGACAACCACCTTCTGCCAAAATAGGTCCCCATACCATGACTCCCTGATAAATTGGTAAACAACTAAAGTAAAGTAAAAAAAAAAAAGTAGATGAGTCCAAGCATCCTGACATAAAGAAACTCCACTGTTATCTGAAAGAAAAAAATGCCAAAGCTGGAGGTCTTTCTTTACCCAACTAGTCATTCATACCCTATGGTGCTTCTGATGCCCTCCTGTAAGTAAATAGGCCAGAGATCTTGTAAAGGTACTTAAGTGCTGTAGCCCTAAAGGCAAAGCTGATAAGGTCCATCAGCGCCATAGCATATCTTATTTTGACTTTTTATTATGCTAAAACTATGCTCATGGTTTTCCTAAGCAGACTCAGTTTAGCCTGAGGTAGTTTAAAAGTGGAACAAACCACGTCATTTTCAACCTTCAAAATCTCCATTGCCTTGAGTGGACCTTCTGTCTTGTCATCAATGAGAGGAACCTTACATTCCTGGCAAAATTAGCAAACTGTTTCTTACACACATCCATAAATCCAAGACAAATGTATTATCATTACTGTAAGGAAGCTACAACTACATTGTCTCTTAAACATTATGAAGGGGTAGTACTGTATAAACTAATCAGAGAAACAAACAAATTTAAACTTAAATGCATAAAACTGAAAGGATACAGCAAGTAAATATTTAAAATAAATGATAAAGGATGCTTTTAAGAAATTAAAATAAAGACACTCCTTCAACTAAACTATATGCATCCAACTAGATGTTCTTCTAGAGTTTCTTTTTAGGGTAACATATAAAATGATAATATACGTTTGATGTCATTGGTCATACGTGATAAGTTGTAACTCTTCACATGATTGGATATCATGGTTTAAATATCTTTAAATTGATGGAATGACAGATTCTAATGAAAGTTTTTTGGAGCAAAGGTAATTAATCAATGTTGATGTTCCTGCAAGTTTTTAGTGTTTGGTTGTTGGTTGCATGCTGGTGGACTCAGACTATATTTTTTGGATTGTACACCTTACACTGGTCACTGGACTACCCAAGTTCTGAGCTGCAATTGTCTGTTTCAACCACTTACCCAGTTGTGAAGTACCCATCCTCATCTCTGAAATAAATTTGAGAACGAGATGATAAACAAGCAAGCAGTAATCACAGGATAAAATATATCTGCAAGGTGAATAAGCACTTGATTACGTTAATTTTGAATGACTTTGTGTTTCTGTGCTTTCACTCTTCTTTATTTGTATCTACTAATGTATTGTTACACTGAGTAACAGACTGTTTCTGCGATTGTATGTGTGTAAACTGAAGTCAGCAGAATGGAAACATCAAAAAATGTATCTTGTTTTGTTCAATGAATTTCTGGCAGTTGGCACAGAGATTAAGTTTGCAAGCTTTAGTTCCTGCAGTACAGGGTTTGATTCCGTCATCCACTTTGCCTTCTGTATACCCTTGAACAAGTCACTTAACCACAGATTTCTCCTGGATCACCCCTGAAAACGTATGACCCAATAACTGGATCGGGAACAGAAAATACACCCCTAGGATTCCACCTGGGTCCCTGCTGGACAGGGCCATCGGGTGCTGACTTGGTACAAGGGCTAAATTCTTGGCTAGGCTTCTAAGGGCCTCAAGGCCAATAGCCTAGTAACTTCCTATGATCTTATGAAATGGGAGTCTGTGTCCAGTGGGCCTACAACAGATAGGATTATTTATTATTATTTCATACATCTGCTGTTGTTACTTTCTTCCTGTTATCCTTCAGCTTTAAACCTGTTTAGACATTGTTCCTGAAGTTATTTCATGGATTGTGAATCTTTATTCAAGACTATTAAGAACTTTTATATTGCTTTTTATTTTCATATTTTTACAGACAGAATATGTTATTAAAATATAAATATGAACTTTTGCAAATTGGCATTTATACTTAGATATGGATAATTATTATTTGCTTCCTAATATACATTATATCCTTAGTACACATTCTAGAAATAAGGATTTAAATATTTATTATTTCATTTAATATTCTTCATTTTTTAAAACGCTTAGAAATTAAGCACTCAGACTTGAAGTCAGACTTGAAGGAATATACTTCCACAACTACATGATAAATGTTAAGAAGTGTTTGGTCTTCCCTGTGCAACAGCCTATTACCCTGCCAACAGTGAAATGTTGCTCATGCTGTAGGATGCTTTCTGAAGCCCTCCCCCATCACTGGCACATTGATAGAGGCCATGGGTGAAAGACATACCCTCGGATTTACTATTCTTCCATGCAGGACTAGCTCAGTCCTGCATGGAATCGGCCGTTCAGCAGCATGCCATGCATATTAATGAAGGTGCAATGCATGAGCTGCTAATCTTACATGGAATGTGTAAGAGTGCAGGGGACGTGTCTGAGAGCAGAGCTCTCAGAATATACATGCCCCCACAATGAAGAACTGCAGAAAGGCCAAAGGAATGAGCAAGACTGCTCATAGGTGTCCGCATATCCCCAGCAACATTCCCCCACATGTACAACAGCAATAGTAAATACAAATCAAATAAACAAACCTTTTTTTTTATTAAGAATCCGATTAAAGCTAACCATAGGAGTGTGGGTGTGCCCATCGCTTAGTTACGGTTAATGCAGCTTAAATGGCTGAAGAGGATAACAAGGAAGATAGATGCAAATAAAGCAGTATAGCAATGGTGTAGTTGGCAGAGCATTCACCTTATGAGCAAGCATTCCCAGTTCGAATCCCACTACAGCATATTCCATTTTCCATGGCAAATCACATTATGACCAATATTTTAGTTGCATAACCCACTAAATAACATATATTTTCTGAACTGGAGTACTGCATTAAATGCACGTGAGGTGTCAGTGTCATAATGTTGCAAAGTCCCCAGATAAGCACATGTGCCCCATAGAGTATATGTACACAGGAATTATGGATACAAATGGAAGGTAAAATGTGTACTGAATGACAACTCCATACAGCTTCCAAATAACCCATCTTCCCAAGAACCATTAGATATTACTGTCTAAATCAGTGCAATTGTAAGCGGGAGTAAGCACTAGTAAGCAAGTGTAAGCACCAATAAGCAGTAGTAAGCATATTTAAGAATTAGTAAGTGAGTTTAAGCCCGTTTATCTGGGGGTAAGCAATGCGCACACAGGTTAAGCAATTTTGAATCTAAGTCTCTGTAAGCATATTTAACAGGAGGTTAGCATTGCCTACCCTCGTGCAAACCCACACAAAGCCACTTACAACTGCTCAAAAGTGCCTTAATCACTCTGTATCCAATGGCCCTTTTTCTGCTCAGCAACAAAATAAATAGCCTTTCAGGTCTGGAACCCAGGACCCTATACACTATAGTGACAGCAGTTAACCACCACACCATCACAGCAGTACATAAAACATATTTATCACTAAACAAGTCCTCACTATAGTAAAATCAAATTGAACCTGTGAAAGGAATCAGTATACAGTCACATGTTCTATAGCCCACTACATAACATAAATATGTGAAAAGGAGTACAGCAGTAAGCCCAGATGTGAGGTGTAATTGTAATAGAGTGTTGAATTCCCCAATAAAACACAAGGACACCATACAGTGTACATACACATGAATCATGGATCCCAGGCATATATATAAGATGTACTGAATAAGAAATCAATGCAAAAAAGAAAATATAATGCAAAGTCTAATGTAAGCAACGCTAAGCTTTGCACAGGCCAGCTTAGGAGGTGTAAGCAATGTGTAAGCCAGTTAACTCAATGTGCCCAGTGTTATACCCCTTTATTCAATGCCAACCTTAGGTAAGCAGGTTTTCCCATAGCCTAGCCTTTTCAAAACCGGCCAATCACAGAAAAGTGCAGAAAATCGGCCCTACTTAAACACAACAGGTGGGAATACATCTCTTTAACCTATCTTCTGTTGCTCTCGCCAAAGTGGAACTCTCAGTCCTGAACAAAGGACTATCCTTCATACCAGCTTGTGGCATGAATTTAGTTGATACCATCCTAGACATTAATTTGTTTGCCAGGAATACAATGTTGAAAGTTATCTATGATGATAATAATGGGAATAATGTTGACAGATGCATTTTTAAGAAACTATGTTGCTTTGTTCTTAATAATTCCCCTGCTATGAATGCCTTTGTAAAAATGTGTGAAGATGACCTTAGGAAAATGGCTACTTTGAGATCTAGTAATAGTTTTTACAATTTGACTATTAAAGAGAATGAGGCTCTACGAACACTAATTAATACAGAATTTTTAGTTATTAGACCTGCAGATAAGGGGGGGTGGAACTGTTGTGTTTGATACTGAAAATTATATGGCTAGGATGTTTAGCATGCTTCATGATGAAAAAGTGTACATCATATTACAGAAATTTCAGGTTAATGGTATTATCAACAGACTGAATTTCTATTTATATGATTTTCTCATGACTAACCAAATAGACTACAATCTTTTCAAATATTTTAGTGTAGAACATCAAACTATACCAACAATTTAATGGTCTTCCAAAAGTGCATAAAGATCCACAAAACCCCCACTTCGACCTATTGTATCAGGAAGAGGTTGGCTCACAGAGCCAATGTCTATGTATGTAGAAAAACCAACACAAAGTTGAATAAGGTAACTACTGTCCTCTGTGACAGCAAACAGTTCTTAGAACATCTTTATGACTGGGATGAAACTCAACAAGCTGTAGGTTTAACTGATGTTATCTTTGTTACTTTGGACGTGAACTCTTTGTTCACGGTTATTCCCAGTGATGAAGGGATTGAGAATGTCAGGCAGTTTCTTACCAAGGAGAGCAACTTCAGCAATACCAAAACCAATATGATATGTGCCCTTCTAGACTTGATTCTAGAGAATAAGTTTTTTTGTTTGAAAGAGAGTTTTTTTTTTCAGAAAGTGGGAGTTGCTATGGGCATGGCATGTGCCAACACATATGTCAATATTGTTTTGGGCCAATGGGAGAAAGAAATGTTTTTTACCTCCAACATGTACAAGCAGCACATTACGTTTTATAAATGTTTTGTGGATGATATCTTTGTTGCCTGGCATGGTGATGAGACACAATTAGATACATATGTTAGGTTCCTTGATAACACAACTGGGTACCTATCCTTCTCCCTTAGTCACTCCAAAGGTGAAATCAGCTTTCTGGATGTAACTGTAAGTAAAAATATGTTTGGTAATATCTCGACCATAATACATAGGAAGGTTTGTAGGAAGAACAACATTCTTCACCGCTCCAGTATGCATCCTAGACACATTGCTAAGAATATAGATAAGAACCAAGTCTTACGCTGCAAGAGATTACATACAGACAAGGAAGAATTAATGGAAGCCATGAGTTATCTCACTACAGAGTTTGTTGAGAGAGGATATAAGTAGTCTGGTATTGACAGAGCAATAGTGAAAGCAGATTCATATGAAAGTTACAAAACCAAACCCTACTATTCAGATGAGCATCTAGTGAATGCACTCCCAGAAAGGCAGATCTCCTCAACATCTGTGAATAGGCTATGCCTTACTTTTTCTGATGATGTCAACAAGACATGTGACATCATTAAAATGAACTGGCCCATTCTCCTTACTGACCCTGAAATCAGTTGTGTTGTCGGTTCTATACCCAGATTTAGTTTCAAAAATGGCAAGAATTTGAAAAAGAAACGTTGTTACAAACAGATGAAAATATGTGACAGGCTTGTCTCTCAGTGTAGAGGGACTTTTTCTTGTAGAAATTGCAGAATTTGTAATAGTATTTGGTCTACTTGCATGATTTTACACCATGTGCATCAGAAGCCTGTAGAGTTTTTATTTTATGCAGATTGCTTTACTAAAACATTGTGTATTTTGCTAAGTGTAATCTCTGTAGTGCATTCTACATTGGTCAAACCAATCGAACTTTAAAGGAAAAGGTAATGGAACATCTTAATGATATTAGGAACAGCAAGCTTACTAATGCACTAGCCAAGCATGTTTTAGATTGTGGAGACCAGAACAATTTTAAATTTTTGGTTTTGCAGAAAATGAATGTGAGTTTTAGAGAAAGTGACATTAACAATGAAACTGAATATGATGAATTAAGATGGATAGTGGACTTTAAGGCATACTTATCACCTGGCCTTAACAGTGCTGTGTCCTTGAAACCTCTCTCAAAAAAAGAGGGTTGCTTCACTGATTTTTAAAGAATTTTTATTGGTTGTTGGCTTTTATTTAAACCTTGTGTGCTAATTTATTGGTGTATTAAGGTCCGATGAAGAGGATTGCCTTGAAAGCGATTACCTAACTTTGTGTTTTGGAAAAAATTTCAAGTATTTTATTCTCCAGCCTACAAGCCTCTTTACTCAATCTTCCAAATAACCATCCTTCCCAAGAACCATTAGATATTATTGTCTAAATCAGTGCAATTGTAAGTGGGAGTAAGCACTAGTAAGCAAGTGTAAGTACCAATAAGGAGTAGTAAGCATATTTAAGCACTAGTAAGTGAGTTTAAGCCCATTTATGTGGGGGTAAGCAATATGCACACAGGTTAAGCAATTTTGAAGCTAAGTCTCTGTAAGCATATTTAACAGGAGGTTAGCATTGCCTACCCTCATGCAAACCTACGCAAAGCCACTCACAACTGCTCAAAAGTGCCTTAATCACTCTGTATCCAATGGCCCTTGTTCTGCTCAGCAACAAAATAAATAGCCTTTCAGGTCTTGAACCCAGGACCCTATACACTATAGTGACAGTAGTTAACCACCAAGCCATCACAGCAGTACAGAAGAATGATTTTTCACCAAACAAGTCCTCACTATAGTAAAATCAAATTGAACCTGTGAAAGGAATCAGTATACAGTCATATGTTCTATAACCCACTACATAACATAAATATGTGAACTGGAGTACAGCAGTAAGCCCAGATGTGAGGTGTAATTGTAATAGAGTGTTGAAGTCCCCAATAAAACACAAGGCCACCATACAGTGTACATACACATGAATCATGGATCCCCGGCATATATGTAACATGTAATGAATCAGAAATCAATGCAAAAAAGAAAATATAATACAAAGTCTAATGTAAGCAATGCTAAGCATTGCACAGGCCAGCTTAGGAGGTGTAAGCAATGTGTAGGCCAGTTAACTCAATGTGCTCAGTGTTATACCCCTTCAAACAATGCCAACCTTTGGTAAGCAGGTTTGCCCATAGCCTAGCCTTTTCAAAACTGGTGAATCACAAAAAGTGCAGGAAATCAGCCCTACTTAAACCCAACAGATGGGAATACATCTCATAACTGGTTGTAGTTTCCCATTGCAGGCACTATGACAGAAAGGGGAGAAGGTGTGCTGTTCTGGACACAGTGCTGGTGCATCCAGGAGTCCAGAGTCATGGCAGGACTCCTTGTCAAAGACCATGAGCAGAGACATCTACAGGGCCAGTACCAGGGTTCCCAATACAAGGTGGAAGCCTGAGACAATCTCACCCATGACCTCACCAGTGCCACTGGCATACCCCAAACTGGTGAGCAGGTCAGGTATCACTATGCTAACCTGAAGCAGCATAAGGGGGACCTCTTGGAGCAGTGGATCCAAATGGCTAGAAGGGCAGGGGCTGTCCCAGCCTTGTGTAAGTATCACTCCACTATGTGTGTAATAATTGCCAGCTCATGTATATTACAAATAGGTATGGCTAAATATTCCCGTTATGTTCTCTACAGCTGCAAGTGAGCAGGCCGTGAACCAGGAGGCACACAGAAGTCACCTAAAGAGGTTGCAACGTGAGGCAGGTCAGTAATACTCTTGCATGTACTGTCATAAGAAATAAATCTAAAGTATTAGTAAACTAACTGCCTGTATAAAACCTGTATTGTTTAAGGCAAGTACTGCATACACTGGAGAATATGGCAGGATGAGTCTCATATAGTCTGTATGTAAATAAAAGTGTAATACCCTGACAATAAAAGTCTAACTGCTTGACTGCATGTGTATACTCTGGTATCATATGGCAATGTAGATTTGCAATCATGTAATAGTACTGTTGTATTAAGCACTGTTACCCACACTGTGCATGTACTGTCATAGGAAATAAATCTAAAAGCATTAGTAAGGCAATTTACAGTATAAAACATGTATTGTTTAAGGCACGTACAACATACACTGGAGAATATGGCAGGAAGAGTCTCATATAGTTTGTATGTAAATAAAAGCATAATAGCCTGACAGTAAAGGTCTAACTGCTGGACTGCATGTGTATACTCTGGTATCATATGGTAATGTAGATTTGCAATCAGTTAAGAGTACTGTTGTATTAAGCACTGTTACCCACACTGTGCACCATAAATAGAATGTGTAGGAATGCCTGTATATGACTGATGTAATCCCCAGAGGCCAATTAGTACAACTGAGAGACACATAGAAAACAGTGAAAAGGCAAACAAAATCCAAATAGTACATGCAACTGAAAAGTAAACTGCTATATTTTTAGCACACGCAGCCATGGTTCGAATCCTGGCAGTGGTAGTAGTCTGCATACAGAATCATACCCCACAACTGTACAGATATGTCCAAAATGTCCAGTAAAGTGGCCCATATTGGCTGCATGTCAACCTGCCCCCTACGAAATCAGTGGGATGATCCCAGACATATAGGCAGCAAACAGGAAATACAACTGATTGACACACATCTATGAGAACAAAGCTGGCACACTAGCAATTCCCCAAAACCTTATGAGAGTAAGAAGCCACATATGTCCCATTTACACCCCCATGTTGTCAAGTTGTGGCCAGAGTGTGTACAGAAACAGAATGAGATGTATGTGCATAATAGTAATGTGGAATCTGGTACTGTGTGTGGCAACATTCAGGTAGTGCTAACAAACATTTATCCCACAAGTCTGTCAGATACCAGCACTGTGCCCAGAAATACAAGAATGATACCATGTACTGGTACTGTTTACTTTGGAATTGTATGGCATTGTGACTAATGCAGTTGCTCTGAATAATAAGGTATTACTCATCACTGTCTCCCACACTGTCCTACAAATTACAACTGTCTAGGAAATCCTGTATAAGACTGTTGTAATACAAGGTCAGAATGCAAAACCACAGGAGAATTATAAGACAGAAAGCAGATAGGAGATATACAGCAATATCTATATAGCACACACAACTCTGATGGACAGTGTTTAAGTTGTAGCAGATACAGCCATGGTCTGAATCCTGGGAGTAGAAGTAGGCTGCATACAGAATCATACTTCACAACTGTACAATTAAGACCAGAATGTCCAGTATATGGGCCCATACCTGCTGCCTGTCACCCTGTCCCCCTGCAAAGTCAGTGGGATGATCCCAGATGTCTAGGCAGCAAACAGGAAATACAACTGATTGTTACACATCTATGAGAACAAACCTGTCACTCTAGCAACTCCCAAAACTGTTATGAGAGTAATAAGCCAAGTATGTCCTATCTACACCCCCATGTTGTCAAGCTGTAACCCGAGTGTGTACAGTAACAGAGTGAGAAGTATGTGCATAATACTAATGTGTAATATGGTACTTTGTGTGACAACATTCAGGTAGTGCTAACAAACAATGTTCCCACAGGTACGTCGGATACAAACACTGTACCAATAAAAAAAAAAAAGCTTGATACACTGTACTGGTACTGTGTACTCTGGTATTGTATGGAATTGTGAGTGTTGCAGTTGCTCTGAATAATAAGGTATCAGTGATCACTGTCACCCTCACTGTGCTACATAATATAACTGTGGAGGAAAGCCTCTATAAGAGTATGGTAAGTCACTAAAGGTTGAAGAGGGCAATAGTCTAGATATGTCCCGGTTCACCTGCATGTAGTCAAGACATGGCCAGTGTCTGTGCAGAAAGAAATGGACAGCTATGTACACAATATCAACCTGGAATCTGTGCGTATGTGTAGAAATAGTTAGTGTTAACAAACATTTCCTCCACAGGTATACCAGGTAAGTGGTGCATACTGCAGGTAAAACCAGTTCATGTATAATGATGGCAGCCATATCACTGTCAAAACTAAGTTTATAGGGTAGTGTAGTAATACTTGTAAGGTACAGATAACAGCACTGACTAGGAAAGTAATGTGGACTACAGGAATATACTAGTTGTTAATTGACATCTTTCTCTCCCCCCCACCATATCTCCAACAATAAACTACATACCCACCTCAACTGGTATGTAATGACTTCACTGTTCCATTTCCATGCATGTGCTATATTGAAATATTCCAACATTGGTGACATGGTGCCATCAATGTACTTGCATGCTGTTGTTATTACTACTGTGGTCTCATATATGCTTGTGCTCCGTTTGCTATGCAACAGTTCCGTATCTGGTGTCTGGGTTAATGGAAATATCTATGCATGCTGTTATACCTAACCCTGGAATGTGTTGACTATTACTAACCCACATATGATGATAAAATTTAAACACTATAGCATGTTTGGGAAGGCCGGTCCCAGCAGACCCACCTGTTCCTCCTCAGCTGGCCATGGCATCGGGCAGCAGCACATCTTGGGCCCAACCTGGGACCTATTCGTCCAATGGTCCTGCACCACCTTTGGGTGGAACTGCCTCAGGGGATGGGGCTCATCACCCCAGGAGTGGATGCAGACAGGAAACTGTCACCCGTTGCCAGGTCCAGTTTGTGGTGCGAAACGAGCTCCACAGGGAGGTCAGAGATCTGCTACACCAGCTCGAGGGCCATGTGTCACAACTAGAGGGCAGCCTGGCTCTACAACTCAGCCCCCAGCACAACCACCTTCGGGGCTGTGAAGGTGCAGTGGTGACTGCCCATGAGTGGGGATCTCGGTCCCACTGTTTCCACTAGGGGGCTCATGGGCTTCCGGAATCCCAACACCCATCCCCATCAAGGTGTCCACTCCTCGCATGTGTCATATACTGCCCCTGTATGCATCTTGTTTGTCTTGTCTGTTAAGCTACCCAACCTACCTCCTGAAATATACCTACTATCCCTCTCCAACATCCCACTCTCATCTGAAAAAAAAAAAGGGCAATCTGTTCCCAAAAAAAAAAAATCTCTCCCCATACATAGCTGTCCATTTCACACAAATGTCCACTGGACACATGTAATCTGGTCTAATTGGCATCACAACATATTATTGTTTTCCTCACCCCTCTCTCAGGAGTTTGAGTGTCCAAATCTACCTCCAAAGTCAATGTATATGCACAGCTGTTGCTGCAGAAGAAATGCATAGCTATGGAACTTTCCTACACCCTTCCTGCACATCCCTAGCTATTTTCCCTACTGTCTTTCCCTCTTTGTGCCCCTTTTTCACCACTTTCTTATCAGCCCTTTTTTCTTTTCTTTTAAAGAAATTAGCGCAGGGTTAAGCGGGAGTAAGCACTTTTAAGCAGCAGTAATCAGGTTTAAGCCTGTTTGCGCAGGGGTTAGCAATGCCTACATAGGTTAAGGAATTGAAAAGCTAATTGAGTATAAGAAACTGTAACCAGTAGTTAGCAGTGCTAACTTCCACGGAAACCTGCGCAAACCCACTTACAATTGCTCAGAAGTACCTTAATCACTCTGTATCCAATGGATCTTGTTCTGCCCAGCAACAAAATAAACCACCTCTGCAAGGCTCAAACCCAGGAACCTGCACACCTTAGCCAAAGTGATTCACCACTAAGCCATGTCAGATACATAATGCTCTGATGTTTTCACAAACATATCATCCAGCCCAGGCATTTAACAGTACAAGGAATGTATTTCAACATGTAGATGTACGTGTGCACGCATATATATTAACATCTAAATAGATATAACATATGTAGATATATATATATATATATATATATATATATATATATATATATATATATATATATATAAAAATATATACATATATACATATATATATATATATATATATATATATATATATATACATATATATATATATATATATATATATATATATATATATATATATATATATATATATATATATATATATATATATATATATATATATGTATATATATATATATATATATGTATATACGGACATACATCTGTAGATAAAAATGGGAACATAAAAACATATATGTCCACATGTACCATTAATGGGGTTGAGAGGCCCCAAATAACATACATCTTGTATGAATAAATAATCCCACCCACACAGCCAAAACATCTGCCCTGCAATACACTACCAACTGTTACAGATCCATAAAGATGACTTGACACGACATGGGTACAAGATGTTAACAGTACTCCATCCCACCTGTATGATGTCAGGCTGGTATCAGTAACATATCATGCAGTACAGTCTGGCTCCCATAGGGAATGTACAATGTGGAAGCAATCAGCATCCCTAGGATACATATACACAGACACATATATGCAGATATATATATATATATATATATATATATATATATATATATATATATATATATATATATACATATATATGTAACTACACATACACATGCAGAGATATGTATAGGAAGATGCATATGTAGAAGGTGCACACAATATGGAACAGCCACTATTCCTACAGTTACCACCTTACCAACTGGACACTGTATGAGCCACCCATACAAATGACAATCGTTGCCTGCAACATATACCCACAGAGAGGTCATAGGATATAACACCACACACAAGTCTGCATACATGGGAAACCTTTATTTGTGTTCTATTACAGCTTTATAAGCCATGTCATATAGCTGTTTAGACACGGGCATCCATATAAACAGAGTAATGCAACTGTGAAACAGTTATACTTATACAGTAGTCTGGAAACGTTTACATATGTTACTGTCCAGGCCGAGGCCTTCAAGTAGTACAATAGTAAAGACAGACTGGGCCACAGGATACCAAACAATCAACAGTAAGTAATGCAGATGTATAGGTCAGCAGCCTCTATCTAAACTCTGTACACAATCCCTAGGGGGTAAAGACCTCAGCTGATACAATGGGATGTAACTGTTACGTAACAAGGCATAACTGACACCTTCACAATCACACTAACAAGCAGAACAGTCTGTATGGTAGAAGGCAGTAGGCCTGCATTTACCCAAGGTGGATTGTATGGTAATGTACATCCAGATACCTTAAGGCAGCTTACCCCTGATACCCCCACATGTTGTAATAGCCTAGGTTTGTTATGCTGCATCCCCCCTAGATTCAACAATACAGGGCCATATACCACTGTTACATACACTGGTCTCTAGAGTGCATAAGGGCACACATGTATTGTGTAGGTGAAGCCCACACATATATGGCCCCAACACCACAGTATGTTTGGGGGACATAACAGCAGTGGACTGATAGCAGGAATAGCAGCATGATGTACTCACAGCCCACTACATAACAACCCCTGACAGCATGTCATATGTGCAAATCCTGGTATGTAGGTGGAGGACAGAGGCTGGAACACAGGCCCATATGTGTAAAACTTTTGTCATACACTAAGCAAGTTGCTGGTGTTACAGGATAGTCTGCAACATACCCTTAGTCAGGAATATGAAGTTAGAAACAGAAATGGATGTAGCCATGTACTGATAGCACTCAACACACACACTGCCAGTGATATATCTGACACAAGACCTGTGTGGCGGACAAACAAAACACAATAGGCATACCTCTGGCCATCAAGAGGATAAGCCCATGGTTGAGAGCTATGCAGACAGACTGCATTCCAAGTTAAACTAGTATGTACACACAAACCCTGTAACACCGGTGCTATATAATGCATACAACACTACTCACACTCTGTGTGTAGTTCTGGAACCTCCTACAAATATGTAGCTGGCCTGAGTGTGCAGGTTCTCCTGTAAGAGGTATTACAATCTGCTGTCTGTAACACCAATGTCCACACACAGGAAGAATGTCCATCATACAGGAAAGGTAAAGGGATCACGCCCACATGATGTAGAGATTTATAGTAGGCGGTTGCCATGACAGTGGTAATTGGAAGTACTACACAGCATGCTGCATACAGGTAGCAAGTGGAGGACACTGATTGGTGCAGAGGCCATCACCTGATCATGTGCATCACCTACAAAATCCATGCTGCAATCTATTCAAAGCAGCTCAATCCATGTACTGGAGAGAGACTGAGATAGAGAGAGAGAGAGAAACATATATGTATGTAAATACATGTCCCCTATATTACTACCACAGTGCTGCATGCTATGTGTGAGGAAACAGCTCACATAGCAATACACACAGATATCTACAGCTGGCAGTGTGTGCAATATGGACAGGCATGTCACATGTGAACCCCTTGTTGGGATCACATTGCCCATGTCTGTGAAGTATGGAATGGGAATATGGGGAAGTATGGCAGGTATAGTTGTGGAGGTGTCCAGGGTTGGTAGATATAGAGGACAGTCTACAGGGGTGGTATGTGACACATGTGGTGTGTAAACACCCTGGATGGTGTTTATTGGTCTGTGATGTGGACGCCCCATGGGCTCCAATATGGACACAATGGGAACAAGCCTCCCACCCACTGCTACTCACAACAGCAGTCCACATCCTGAAGGTGCCTGGCCTGGAGGCTAAGCAGGAGAAGCATGTTGGCCCTGTGAACGTGTACTGGGTGCCTCAGAGTGATGTAGCAGATCCCACATGTGTCTGTGGAGCCCGTTATGAAACAGACCCTGGACCTGACCTCAGGGGACAGGGACATGTCCGTGTGTGCCCCTGGGTGGGACAACATCCCCTAGGTTGGTTCCACCTGACAGTATTGCTGGACCAGTACAAAAGGAAGCCCCAGGGTGGGACACACATGTGATGTGGCCGGGTAACATAGGCAGATGGGTTTGGAGAGGTGGTTCTGCTGGGCAAAAGTACATATATATGCATTGTGTCACTGTTATAGAAGATATATTGGTAGTAATAGTCTGCACAATCCCAGAACATGTACAACAGCATGCATAGATATCCCCAATAACACAGAATGTCAGGTGTGCAGCAATCACAAAGCAGCCATACCACAGGCATATATGGAACCATACTGGCCCTGACAATGGCATGCAGGTGAATAGTCTGTAACAGGCCAGCAATTATAGTGTCTACACAGGGAACATGCCTACAAACACATAGCAGAAAATGTGGTACAATACAATATCTGTCCGACAGGTAGGTAAGCTATAGCCATACCTAATGAGTTGTGTGTACAGTTTGTTGTCACTGATATGGTGGGGTAGGGGTGACAGAGATGTATATTAAGAACTGTGGTAACCTTCCTCTATGAGTTGCTCAGACCTATTTCCATCTTTATGTCTTTCAGCCAAGATGTCACATGCACGGCTACCATCTTATTCAGCTGCCAGAAATGAAGTACTGATCACCTATTCAATCCAGCACTATGCTGTCCTGTTTGGCCAGGTCGCCCATGAGCATCAGAAGCAGACCGCCCTGTGGAACAACCTAGTCCACAGGGTCAATGATGTCATACTGAGTTATGAGCAGGTCCGTCATCATTGTTCTGACCTGCTTTGCAATGCCCGTCGATGTGCTGCTGCAGTCCAGGGGGATAACCTCGCCATGGGGGGGCATGCCATCCATCCCCCCTGGCACATGTGGAGGAGCTCCTGGCCAGCCTCTTGGCACCTGCCTGTCTGGCCAGCTGCCAACTGATGGATACCTTTGTGGAAGTGGGTGCCACCCACACACCAGCTGAGGAGTTTACAGGTAAGGCCACAGAACACATCTGTAGACCACTGTTGCGTATACATCCACATCAGTACAGGTAGATCATGCATATCTGACATGTCATAGATATATTGTGTTGCTGCATAGTAGTGATAAACAGATGTCCATATGTGGCAGTATTGTGGAAATGTACCATTGATGTGCTGTAATACTGCACCCACCCTGTAAGCACTGCCACAGGTGTGGCCATTGACATTGCATCTCTCACCCTCTTATATAGGTCCCTCCGGCATACCAAGGCAGCAGCCTGTAGCTGGTGAGTATGGTTTATGTAGATGCTTGCCAACACACCAGGTATTTAATGGTGATGGTATATTTCATGCACACAACTAACCCACCTACCCAGAATGCATGCTGTACATGTGCACATATTGTTGCTGTGAAATGCATGGCATCACAGAGGTGACCCTGATGGGGTATTGGAAGGGAATGTCAGACACCTGCATGATAACTAATATCCTGTCATTGCAGAATGTGTCCACAGGAAGTAACATAATGGTGGGAGATATGGCCTACAGTAGAAACATGTTTGGAACAACACCAGTATACAGTGCAACACCAGTGTATATATCAGTAGGACAATGGCAACTGCTGCAGAGGTACACTATGGCATAAGGCATTACAGTAGTCCACATTATCAGCTAGGACTAGGCTGTAAGATGTGGTGTTCAGTGTATGGGACACTGCAAATTAACACATGTGGAGGGTTTACTTGTCATGCATCTGCAAAAAGGCCAAAGGAGGGGGCGGTCAGCATGACACACCAGTGTACTGCAGCAGGGATCCTAAGGATGCCAAGAATGGCTGTGTCTGCATATAGTCAGGTTAAGCACCTGTGGCAGACGTAACCCTACCCCCACAGTAATAGTGACGGCAGTGTTTGAACACCAAGGGATGTGCACATGTGTAGACCTTGCAATCATGCAGACTAGGGGGGTATTTGTAGGACAGACTGAACATACACTGGCAATTGCAGATGTCCCACGCTGGTATACCCCTGCTTGGAGTAGTGACTGCTGTAGTACACATACAAGGTGCGACAAACAGTCATAGCACACATATGCCCACATGGAGTGTATGCATTGCGGTCAACATCCAAACACCTAACACAGTCTGTAGACACTGCATGTGAAAGTACAGGACATATGTCACATAACAGGCTTATGTACTGTTAAGATATGCAGTGATGTGGTTCCAATGCTGATCACTGATGTGTGCGTCATATCAAGAAGGGTGTGTACACCCCCCATAGCCACGGTATGCTCTTATGGTTGTTAGTGTAAGAGTATTGGATTGGTCATACATGGTCTGCTGCTGTTGAGAGATGTAAATCAGACATCAGGCATTCACAAATGACATCTGTCCACATAGCATCCCAGGAATGTGTTGCTGAAAAACATAGGGGCAGTGAGCATTAAAGCTGACATAACTGACACAGTACTACACATTCTGCAATGGGCTGTACATCTGTGAGGTGTGGTGCACAGTACATGGCAGGGTGCAGAAAAGGTGCACAGCAATACTGTGCACATTGGTGCAGTGGTATCCAAGGGAAGGGGCATCACCTAGTGACACAGCACATGCATCACACACATGTATACTGTTGTTGCATGGATTGACTATATCTGCACTGTTGACAGATGGGTAATAGGAAAACTGTGTGTACTATCATTGTGCAACCTCACCTGTATGTGTGTGTGTGTGTGTGTGTGTGTGTGTGTGTGTGTGTGTGTGTGTGTGTGTGTGTGTGTGTGTGAGTCCTGGTGGTTAGTTAGTTTGTCTGTAGGGTCACTCTGGTGAAGTGGAGGGAGGTTGATGCATGTAGGATGTGTGTGTGCATTTGTGTGTGTTTGTTTGGGTTGCCATGTATGCACGTGTGATTGTGGGGTGTTCATACAGCAGTACATCCCTGCAGTACATGTACATGGACTGCCACATTACACACCAAGAATACTTGTCATGTATGTAATCACAGGACAGCTGATAATATAATAAGGTCTGTGGCATGAAACAGGCATTGAGAGGGAAGGTAGGCACCAGGTATAACCTTAACTCATTCCCTCCAGTAGAGCTCTTTGAAATGTGTACCTTTAACTCCCAGTGGGTGAGGCTTCAGTCTTTAAAAAATGAAGTTATCACCTTACAGTTCTACCATATACTAACTGACAGAGGTCATATATCAATACAGTTGTGTTTGCCATCATGTATGCTTCAAGATAAAATATTCTGATATCTTGTATGTAGCATGGTTTTGGAATTATTAATGCAAATATGAACAGGCAATATTTGACGCCTAGAGGCGCAGTAGGAGGTAACTGCAGAATGCCTGGAGACATCATTCGGCTGTAATGAGTTAATATTGCATTCAGCAGAGAGGTGCCCTACAACCCACATATGCAGCACTACAGATGCATTGGGGAAGTATTATTCAACACCAGGAAGTGTATCCATAAATTAGAGTTGTCACCTTTATTTATTTATTTATTTATTTATTTATTTTACATTTGTTAACTGGGAAAGTCCAACTGGATACAGGTCCATTTTCAGTGGAGGCCCAGGGAGAAAAGCTCCAAATGTACAAAAACAAGTGTAAATACAGTGAAATTATTACAGTGAGTTATCACAAAACTGAGATTTGTTTACTGATATGTACACATGTACATGTTTTTCTCACATACACACAGCAAAGGTTGGAAGCAAGTAGCTGAGAAAGAAATAGTTAAAGATTTCATCTGAAAAATGAAAACACATATATTAAGGTGGTTATCATATATGGTGTAGTGTTAACTTTAAATCTTTCCAGTAGGTGGGTGATGCACAGCATTTTAAACAGTTAGAGAGTCAGAGTTGTATTCTTGTAATGAGCTTCTCATTTATGAATTATGTTTGAGTGGGGGTTAGTCAGGGTTTGTACAGGGACAAAGCCATTGCATTTTTAGGTATTTCCTAAGGGATTTTTTGAATTGGGATAAGGAGGGATCAGTGGTGAGTTCAGCAGGAAGTAGGTACCAGTTTTTACCAGCAGAGTTGGAGAATAGTGATTCACCAGCTGAATTGTTGGTTTTAACAATTTGCACTAGCAATTTTTAGAAGAGCGAAGGGATTTTAGGTTACTGTAGGGGGTAATAATATTTTTCAGTATGGGTGTACTGTCTGGTTGGTAGAGGATTTTGTGAAGAACTATTAGTTGGTTATATTGCAGTTGATAGGGTAGTTCAAGCCAGTCTAACGACTGAAGGTTAAGGCAGTGATGGGTTCTATAAGTTGATCCGATCCTGTGGCAAATCTGGCAATGGTATTGTAGCACCTAGTAAATGTATTGAGGTTTGATTTGCTTAGGTTTACGAAGATGGGTGAGGCATAAAGAAGGGTTGATAGCAGATGTGTATGGGCAATAACAGTTCTAGCAGATGGGGTTAGGAATGGTTTAATCCTATATAAACAGCCTAATTTTTTATTATCTGTTTTAATAGTTTTGTCTATGTGAGCATCAAACTTGAGGTTGTTGTCGATGATCACTCCCAGTAGTTTAGTACTAGGTTCTGGGGAAATTATGGTACCATTGTTAGATATTATGGTGACAGGTAGTGCGAGTGGGGGAGAAGAGTAATAGTTTGGTTTTATTTGGGTATAAAAGTAGTTGGTGACCAGTGAGACAATTCTCTACTTTGTTGAAAGTGATTTGGAACAAGGATTGTAAATCTGTGGAGGAGGTGGCAGAGCAAATTAGGGTTGAGTCATCTGCATACTGAATACAAGGTGCATCAGGGATGACTTTGTACAGGCCATTAATGAATATGGAGAATAGAAGGGGACCTAATATAGATGCCTGTGGGACTCCAAGGGTGACTGGTAAAAGAGACGATAAGTTATTCTTCCATAGTACAGCTTGTTGTCTGTCACTTAGGTAAGAATGAAACCAGTTAATTGTTAGGTTATCTATGGAGAGTGATTTTAATGTGTTTAGGAGCATGTGGTGATTTACCATATCAAATGCCTTGGATAGGTCAAGGAAGAGGGCTGAGGAGAGCTTGTTGTCATTTTGGTTTTGATTTATTGTATGGGAGAAGGAGAGAAGGGCTGAGGTTGTACTATGGCAAGGTCTAAATCTGTGCTGGGAGGGGGCTAGGAGAGTGTTTTGATTCAAATAGGCAAAATTGCTTGTGGATACATTTTTCCATTATTTTAGCCAAGAGAGAAAGAATGGCTATAGGCCTTTAATTTGAAAGTTCAGTGGAATCTCCCCCTTTATGAAGAGGAACAATGTGGGAGATTTTCCAGATGTGGGGGATATAGGCTTCATGTTCTATTGATTAAAGTTGATATGGGGTATGCTATTTCATTAGCGGATGTTTGGAGATATTCTGCAGGCAGTAGGTCTGCTGAAAGGGTGGTGGGTTTCAATTTCTTAAGTAGGGACTTAATAAAAGATGTTGGTACTGGATCAAGCTTAAAGGGGATCTTATTATCAGGTGTGGGGTTGGTGGTACTTGGGGTATAGGGATTGCACGGTTTCTGTAAAGAAAGTGTTAAAAGTGTTAGCAACAATTTTAGGAGGTTGCTGGAGGGCAGTTAAGAGGCTAGGGGTAGTTGATTGGCCTGAGTGGAGAAGTTTGTTTATGCCTGACCAGAATTTTTGTGGTTGATTTTGGTGCTTTTATTGCAGATTGCAGTACTAATTCTTTTTGTCTAGCATAATATACTTCTTTGTATCATTTCTCAGCTGTTTATATATAATGTGGTGTTTTGGGGATTTAGTGGTTCTCCAGGAGGTCCATGCTTTGTTTCTGCTAATAATATTTTGTCTTGTATCATGGGACAGCCATGGTGCTACTTTGTTATTGGTCCTGATAGTGCATGGGGGAGCATGGTCTTCCAGGATAGCAAGAAATGTAGAGTAAAAGTATCAGACTGCTTCATCTAGTGGAAGTAGCCATAGGTTGGACCAGTCACATGTGTTAAGTTCATTCTGAAATTTAGTCTGAATAAAGTTCTTACAACTTCTAATGGTTTTAAAGGAAGATTGTTGAGGAATGTCATTTCTTTTTCTGATTTTATAGGTAAGGAAGTGATCACTAAAGTCCTCAGGTAGGGTGCCTGTTTTATATATCTGGGGTAGGTTGTTTATTAATAATCAGTCTAGGATACTTTCCTTTTTGTTAGGCATATTGATTCTGGTTGGGGAAGATATCATCTGGGAGAAGCCATACACATTTATATTGGTGGAGGGGAAGTTTGAAGAGCAAGTATTCCAGTCGATATTAACATCCCTGAGAATAATAGTTTCCTGGGGGCAGTTAGTGGAGAGCCATTGGAGGATACCCTCCAAGGTATTTGTGTTTTCACCTGGGGGAATATAGATACATGCAATGTTTATAGATTTGCGTTTGTTAAGTTGGACCTTTGTGATGAGTATTACTGCATTGTTAGTAAACAAGGCATTTGGGGTACTAATTTTGGATACTTCCAGAGTGGATTTATACAAGATGGCTACCTCCCTCCTTTCTTAGAGATGCACTCAAGTCTTAATATATTGTACCCTGGGGGTATAATCTCATTATCAATGGTAGTAGGCTTGAGCCAGATCTCGGTAAGGCATAGTATATCAGGGGAGTGGACATCCAGGAGGGCATGTAAGTAGTGAATTTCCTTGTTTATACTTCTAATGTATAGATGACACACTAGGAGTGAGTTGGGGGCATTATTTGAGTTTTGTAGGCTAGTATGGGTGTTATTTGTGAGGCTGATAGTAACAGGTGGGGTTGGGCCTGGGTTAGGGTGGATGTCACCATCCACTATGAAGTTAGGTAGTAATCTAATAGCAAGTTTCTGGAGTTTTATTAAGAGTTTGTGGTAGTATTTAGTTCTAGGATTAATATATGAAGCACAAATGGGATGCTGAGTTTTTGCATTAGAAGAGTTTGATGAGAGGTGGGGTAGTGGTTGGTTAGAATTATGTGGCTGATTAGTAGTACTGGTTTTGGTTCTAAGGTAGTGGGTGCCAGGGAGGTGTTGGTATTCATTATGCTGTGAGAAGATAGAGAATTATAAGTGGAAGTATTAGGCAGTAAATAGGATTAGAGTTTGAAGATTTGTTAAAAGTATGTGGAGGCATTGTAGGGGTATTTGAGTAATACTTGTTTAAAATAGAGTTGGCGTGTTTATAATTAGCATATAGTGAGAGACTGGAGATAGTTTGAGTAATAGGGCTGGGTCCTGTGAATGATTGGTTAATGCTGATTGATTCTGATGAGTGGGAGTGGTGTCAGATGAGGGGGAGTGGCAAGGTGATAATAAGTGTAGGACAACAGGGGCACGTGGGAATTGGCGGCAGGGTAGGGGAGCGGAGTGAGCCCGCAGGGCAAACGGAGCAGGTAGAGCCAAAAGAAGAAGATGATCAAGGAGAACAATCAATCAGTGGAATGCTGAGGTCTGAAGGTAAGTGTGGTGAGATATATAAGAAGGTAAGAAGCTTAAAAAAGATAGAAGTGGGATTATAGTAGAGTAATATAAGGAAATATTTGTATGGTTATACCGGGACCACAGTGTGATAGAGAACAAAAAGTAGGTAAAGGGATTTAGAGACCCTAAAGCTAATAGTAAGGAGCCACCTAGTGGGCAGGTGGGGCACTTGGATGCATTAATAGTATGGAGCCACCTAGAGGGCAGTGGGCTACTTACATGTGAGCACACTACTGGGGATTCCTATGAAGCAAGGCAAAATAAGTCAAAAGATAGTGCCTTTCTACATCAGACTTTTTCATACCTCTATAATTAAGCAGGGGTGGGAGGGGAAGTGTGCAGATAGGCTGATTGAGCAGCATTTCTGGTATATACTGTGCAATACATATACATGACACACCAGTGCGTGATATTATGGAGTGAACATAGTAGCCCACACATATAGGGACCATACTCATAATGTCTGGACATACGTAGGGTGAACACTGAATAACAACAGTGAGGCCATCTAACACCACTACACATAGGTCAGGCAGGTAATGTAGTAACAGGTCTTGTGTTGTGCTCAGTTGTCTAGGCATTTAGAGGACTGATATGTTAATGAGTGGTATCAATGTGTGTATGTTACCAAGTGTGATGCAGGATGGGGAACACATGGAAATATATGTGGGACTGCCTGTAAAGTCACGGACAGGTAGGTATTACGGTGGTGTGTGTGTGTGTGTGTGTGTGTGTGTGTGTGTGTGTGTGTGTGTGTGTGTGTGTGTGTGTGTGTGTATACTGTTAGACAATGCTGTACAGTTTTTAAAGTGCGTTTATTGTTTTCCCCCACAGGTGGCAAGGTGGGTCAGGGTCCCTCCTGCATGAAATCTGATGTTGCTGTCCATACTGACACCGAAGATGATGATAGTACTGTTGAGGCACAGGTGGGGTTGTCAGGGGCTGAAACAGCACCATCATTTGACATCCCCCTTTTAACCACCCCACCTCTGCACACAGTTTCAGTGCCTATACATACCCCCACACCAGTGGCCATAGTGGAGGGACAGCTGGTGTTTGGTGGCTGTGCACAAGGAAGTGTGATAACCATGTTAACTGTGTCTGGTTGCAGCAGGCATAGCCAGATGTCCGGCACGGCACCACATATGCAGATGTCACATGGTGCTCGTGGTAGGGTCACTAAACATCATGCCCCTGGCAGAGACAACATAGCTGGTACCTGCAGGTGCATGTTTCAGGCTGTCATGGAGGTGCAGGCATGTATAGAACATTACACCAGACAGGGCCAGAGGCTGCAGAGGGATGCTCTCACATCTGCAAGTGACAATGCCCATGAACTGGCAGATGCCATCCATGCATTAAATGAGTTCATGGATAGACAGTCAGGTGAGTCAGACAGTAGTTTTTGTGTTTAAATTACATGTTTAACTGTTGTAGGCTACACACTCAAGTGTGATAGCCATTTCTGTGCATTTAAAGTGTTTTTTTATTGTATCTGCTTTATTTTCTGAAAACAAACAAAAAAAAAATACTTTTTTTCCCGCCTTTCTAAGCTAGTATAGTCCAGTTTTCAGGTTAGTGATTAATTCAGGGCTGTGTTACAAGTTTCTGTGTTTGCCCATACCTTACTTGGATAGAAGGAAGTTTCTCTGTTCTTGTGAGAGAGGGAGCTTTGAGCAGCCTATCTGTCCCTTGAGGAGTGGATTCAGCCCAGAAATTAGTAGTTTATTGGCCACTTTGGGCTAATTTCTATCTCTTTCATTTCCCTGCTATAAAACCCACATTTGCACGGTGGTTAGCTAGGGTATAACTATTCCCGGCTCCACAAAGTGTACTCTTCAATTTTTCCCTTGGAACTAGACAAACTTTCAACTTAAGCACTCAAACCATTCACTTCTCATCCCGGCACTTGCTCAAAACTCATAGCAAGCACTAATAAACCTTAGCATCAGACCACCCTATACTGTAGAGAAAGACAAGGCTCTCTATTTGACTTTACCAGACAATCAGTAAAACAGTTCAACGTTCCTGTCCAGCCATGTCCAAAGGGCAAGTTTCAGGTGTACTCTCTGGTCCAACTGGTGAATCTGAGCATTTTGAAGCAATGTTACAATTGCCTCATGTACACAGACAACCCTCTCCTCCTTCCACCAAACACTAATGCATGCAAAAGATGCAATTATACAGCCAACTGGAGGCTAACCCTCTCCACCCCAGACTGGACCAGGCAGTCAAGAGGAGAAGGGAATTACTTGCACCACACCACCAGTCTCACATAGACCTATGAAACCAGCACCGGCAAAAAACACACATAAATACACGAAAACATACTTGGAGGCTCTAAATAAAAATCTTCAAAAGCAACAGAGACCGCCAAAGCAAACATCCAAGCTACCTCCACCCCCACAACACAAACCATGAAACACATACTTCACAAAACCAATGTGCCACGCAATCACAACCCTTAAGGCAAAATAACATACCCAACACACTAGTAATAGGTGAGTCTATAGTCAGGCACACTGATGTCCCACTCACTAGGCTGAACAAGGAGAAGGTTAAGGTTAGCTGCCTGTCAGGTGCCAGGATCCACCACATAACACAAGCACTCAGGTCACTCCAGAGCAAGTACAAATATGACTCTGTCATTGTCCATGTTGGTGCGAATGACCTGAGCCATACCTCCCTGGACTACATGAAATGAGACATGGAGGAGCTCTCTGATCACGTAACCCAGGCCGATATGACACTGAACCTGAGTAGCATCCTGCCCTTACCAAGAATGATACCTCGGTATAGAGAAAAAAATATCAATTTCAAAAATTGGCTAAGCTTCTTGTGTCATTCAAAGGGGATTCAGTGTCTGTCAGCCTGGGATGACATGCTTGACAAGCCACTGCTTTGCTAGAGATGACTTGCACCTGTCACCCTTAGGTTTTCGAATACTGGCCAAGGCTCTTGCCACTCCCATAGTGCCTTTTTAGGCAAGGCTCAAAAGACAAACCCACCACCGTAAATAGTACAAGTAACAAAAAACTGAGGGCAATGCTACTCAATGTTAGAAGTCTAAACCTCAAAATGCATGCACTTGAGGCACTTCTCATTATGGAGAAAATCGATATCTGTCTGCAGTAACAGAAACCAGGTTTAAGGCTCCAGCGAGCATCTCAGCACTACCAGGCTACAACTCATACCATATATTTTGGCCATAAAACCCGAACTGAAATACAAAAGGCAGGGGAGTATCCATATCATTAAGGATACCCACACCTCCAGGTTAGTGGCACAGTATGATGCTTCAGAGATCATCCACATTCAACTAACAATGGATAAAACTGCTATTCAAGTTATAGTTTGCTACAGATCACCCACCATGTCCCAAGACCCCCACTCCACATTCCTGGAATTACTGTGAAACATAAAGGTCCTACCAAACACCCTGGTAATGGGTGATTTCAATTACCCAAACATTAACTGGGAGAACTACTCAAGTACAAACTCCCTTGCCGAACATTTCCTAGAATTTAAAAACTCAAATGCCCTGGATCAACACCCCCACCAGAGGTGACAACATATTGGACCAGGTCATCACCAACATGGGTGACCGGTGTTCCACACCAGAGGTCAATCCCTCACTGGTTAGATCTGACCATAAACTAATCACTCTGGATATCCACATTCCGCCACCACCCCCATTCAAAAAAACAACAGTAAAAAACTTTTCAAAAGCAAACTTCATGTTACTTAAGACCAAGGTGGGAAGTTTCAAAGCCCCCATGCTAAAGGATAACGCTGTCCAAGCTGAAAAATCCTTTACTAATGCACTCTATGGGCACCTACAAGAATGCATGGATTGTGCTATCTAAAACAAAACCAAGACTCACTCCTCTAAGAAAAGGAAACCAGTCTGGTGGACCCCTGCCATAAACAAGCTATACAATAGAAGGAGGAAACCATTACAGAAAAGAGTAAAATCCCAAGAAGGGAAGACATCCTTGATCAGTATCAGCAAGAAACTACTTTCCCTCATAAAATCATCCAAGCCTAGCTTTGAAAGAAGAATTGCCATGAACTCTAATGATAACCACAAGGCATTCTTTAGCTATGTCAAGAATCTAAGTGGCAATTCTCAGATCTGCTCAGAGTTAGTGCAGAATGGCACAAAATACACTGAACCGACCGATATAGCCAACATCCTGGCAGACAGGTTCAGTGCAAACTGCACCCCCCCTCACCCCTAAAAGGGCCCATAACTATACCAGAAGAGTGCAGTGCCCCTGAAATCAGAGACACTCTGGTTAAAACAGCCCTCTCCAAAGCCAAAAACACAGCATCAGTGGAACCAGAAGGTGTCCCAGGCTGCGTCCTATATGAGCTCAAAGATGAACTAACCCCTCACCTAAACACACTGTTTAAACTCAGCCTCTCCACAGGCTACGTGCCCACAGAGTGGTGCACAGCAATGGTTATTCTGCTCCACAAAGGTGGAGCCACAACGGACCCCAGGAACTATCACCCTATAAGCCTGACTAGCTTGGTGTCTGCAAAGCTATGGAGCATATCATCATGGATCTCATTAACAGAGACATTGGGAATTTGCAAACACTGGACCCTACCCAGTTCAGCTTTGTTAAGGGCAGATTATGCCTCCTAAACCTGCTGGACTTCTTTGAGACAGTTACCAAGGCTATAAACGAGGGAAAGGTGGTCTACACAGCCTACCTATATCTCGCAAAAGCCTTTGACACCATTCTCCACTAAGGTATTATAGACATGCTCACTAGCCTTAACATAAACCCTTACGTCACGAGATGGGTTGCCAACTGGCTCATGGACAGAACCTACATGGTAAGAGTTGCGTGAGCTAGGTCTGACTCTAAACCAGTTTCAAGTTGCATTCCCCAGGGCTCAGTCCTAGGACCCCTCCTGTTTGGCATATACTTCTCAGAGGTACAGGCAAGCACAGGAGGACTATGGCTGACCAAGTTCGCAGACAACTGCAATCTAGGGACTATAATTGACTCTCCGGCTGACACAGACATCCTCCAAAAGGGTCTCACTGAGACAGATACCTGCTCTCAAAACCATGGCCTCAAGCTAAATGCCAAAAGGTGCATAGTCATCCCCTTTAGAAAAAACAAAGTACCCACAAACTACCACATAGGTGGTAGCCCCATAAACATGGAAGACGTAATAAGGGATCTGGGGACCCAAGTAGATAGTAACCTCTCCTTTGATAATCACATTGCCATAGTGGTTAGAAAATCCTTCTATGTGGCACACCTAATCACAAAAGGGTTTGCATCCAGATCGAAACAGGTCATTGGGCCCCTCTATGCATCACTCATCAGACCCATCATAGAGTACAATACCCCATTTGGGATGTACCTTACAAGACACATGCAACAACTGGAAAGACCACAGAAGTATCTCACCAAGAGGATCACTGGCCTCAAGCAGATGCTCTATGCAGCTCAACTGAAGAAACTCCAGCTGTACTCGGTTGCATACTGCCTACTCAGAGGTGATCTCTGCTTGACATACAAGGCCATGTCCAACCCAGAATTGATGGACATGCTCCACCTAAAGAAAACCATATCCCCTTGAGCCACACACTCCAGGGATCTAAACCTCAACACAACAATAAATATGACGTGCTGGAGGGATAGATTCCTGTCACAAAGACTTCCCATGCTCTGGAACAAGATTCCAATCTACATTAGGCAGAGCTCTTTGCTAACCCTCTTCAAAAGAAACCTTAATGAGTGGATGGGAAACAGAAAGTTTACCCAAGGGATCACTTCAATGGCTCTGCTGGACAGAGACACAGGGAACTAATCTAAGGGTCAGCGAAAGCCAAAACATTCCAGCTAGGCTTATAGATGCCCTTGGGCAGATAGCCTAGTACTTACCTATGAACCTATGAGATGACAGCCCTCATTGACCGTGGTCTGTCCGTGCTTGAACATGTGGTGGGAGTGCAGTGACAGCTGCATGGATGCAGGCAAGCAACACCAACAGCTGGCAGTCAATTTGAACATGCTAGGACACCAAGGGGCTCCTGTAGTGGCAGTACCAGCCCCAGCAGTGCAGGGGGGTGCTCTCCACACCACACCACAGCAGGCCACATACATGTGGTCCTGACCAGTCCCAGGAGGAGCTTGGTACCAGCAGACATTTGTCATCAGCAGGTGAGAGTAGCACATTGAGGCCTGTACCTGGATGTGCCCATGGAACCCTGGAGGCAGTGAATTGCACACCCTGCCATGTATGGTCTGCAGCTGTCCATAAACACCTGTGTAGGGCAGCCACATTTCAGAACTGTGTGCATGCATACCCATACACTATACAAACACACCTAGGGAAACCCCATACCTACACACACCACAGCACAACACCCAGCTCACTGCAGTATACCCCTCACCCACACACATGGTGTCAAATGTATGGCCTACCCTCGGCCTCTGGCAAACCAACATCACACATAGTGCATATGATGATACCTGTGCCACATCCCTGTCATCTATACCATCAATGCAGGGGCAGGCTAATATGGTTCTGATGCACACGGTGACTGTAATACAGTGTACCACAGTACAACACCCAGCTCACTGGAGTATACCCCTCACCCACACACATGGTGTCAAATGTATGGCCTACCCTCGGCCACTGGCAAACCAACATCACACATAGTGCATATGATGATACCTGTGCCACATCCTTGTCATCTATACCATCAATGCAGGGGCAAGCTAATATGGCTCTGATGCACACGGTGACTGTACTACAGTGTACCACAGTACTGCAGTGTATCATGTTGTAAGGAGTAAAGTGGAATGCCTATATGGCAGGTAGTATAGCCATCCAGCAATGATGCAATATAGCTGTTAGTAAAACTGGTTGGTTGTGGGCTCCATAATGTTATCCATTTGTGTTGCAGGTGTACATGTGTCAATACAAGGATGGTCTGCAGTCATATTCCACAATGGGATATGACACTGTGGTGACACCGTGGCTGTGACATATTTGGGGTACAATTGAACACATGTCATAGGTTAATAAAATGGTTATTGCCTGTGCCACATGGACAGGTAACCTGCTGAGGCATGTATACCCTGCAACCTGATGTAGACCTATCCACATACAGGCACACTGTTACTTGGCAACACTGGGACTAGACCCCTACCTAGATATGTAGTGATATTGACGTCTGTGGCTTACATTGCACACACCACACAGCATTTAGGGTGAGATGTGTCCCAGGTTACCTGTTACATGCAGAACATCCCCAGACATGTACAGTATGCTAATGGGGGATGTAATGGGTGTATATGGACAATATGTAGTGTGACTACCTTCATATACACATTAGCAGACACATAACAGGCAGACACACATCTGAGATACCAGGGCCTATCGCTGCTAACTAACATGACCATGTGTCCAATGTGTTACAGGTAGGCTGCACACAGCACATGCATAACTGGCCTGGATTGTGGTATCAGTTACCTGTATGGTTGATGGTGATAGTGGTAACCATAACGTGGTACATGGGACATATACTAGGTTACCTTGGTGTAAGGACAGTGTACACAGCATCCACATCCTCCAGTGGATATTGTACTCCCTGAAACTCATGATGACACTCTGCCATACCTACTATCACACATTGGCCGTGAATGCAATACAACCCATAGTATACCCAACAGTGGTACTACAAGGATATGCATCTAATGTGCATACCACACACATAGCATGGTGTTGCATTGTCATACCTCACCTATGGGCAGCAACAGCACTATCTGTACTACTGTGTGGCAATGGGTATTGTAATAGGAGTATGTGGCCTCAGAATGCTGTACCCTCCAGATATATGGACATGCACAACTACACACACATGCCAGAACACAATGGGTATCCCATGCCTATCAACCCATTTGTAAAACACTGTTGCACTGGTACTACAAGGCTCATGTAGCTGGTATGGGGAGTAGCTTAACAGGGTACATGTAATTTCCCATACAGCAGCAGCCACAACTGACTATGGCAATGAGTGTTACATTGGTTGTGAAGGCCCTCATGGAATTCCCAAGTACATGTGTGCTACCACACAGATACTGCTATACTCAGTCATGCACATGTGCACATGTGTCTGTACAGGGGTGCATCACTGCAGGTGGTCATAGCTGTATACCTATCTATTGTCCAAGGAGAGATGGGTTGTGTAGGGGTTGAGTGTACAGTGGTATCCTGCCACCTGCCAGGTGGCAGCAGGCAATCTATCATCACTACTGTGGTGACCCACAGGGTGAGAATGACATGCATCAGCCAATCCTGCAGGTGCCTCCTGTGCATGGCCACTGAGGTGATCAAGTTGCCATGTATGCAACATGCATTACAGCACATGATTAGTGTCTGTGATGGAGACCTTTACCCAAGCATGTTCTGTTGACTGTGGTAGTGTAGTGGAGATACCAGTGGTATGTGGTGCATACAGGGTGACATCTCCTATATGTGCCAATTCTTACACAGCTGGGCAGACATGTCAGTGTCAATCAAGCTTAGGTTGCCTGCACATATCCCAGCTGGATACCTGCCATCTGCACATCTGTACCGGGAATGACAGTCATCAGTTTGGGAAGTAGCTATGCAGTAGGATGAGTGTTTTGACAGATAGAAGTTTGACAGCAATATGTATGCCATAACTACATGTCAGAAGCCCTGACTAACATGTGCTGTACAGATGGTGGTCTACAGTTACATTCCACATCTCGGATCATTACCCGGTAATGGGTATATACTGTGACACAGCTCACACACCAGGGATACAAAAGGGAGGCCTCAGTTTCCAGCTATGCCTGCAGGTGAGCCTGTTGTCAGTACTACATTTAGCATGCTGCTCTTGCCTGGGTAAGCACTGTCAACAGTAGTACTGCCATGATACACTACATGCCAGTGTGACAGCACATATACTGGCCTTATACTCCTGTATGTAACACATTCACATGGATAACAGTGCTGTACAGGCCTCATATACATCTGTGTCCCACACATGACACCCCTTGCTACTGTAATGACAGCACATAGGTGCATGTATTGTACATGGCATTACATATACATATTACAGATGCCAGTACGCTGCTATGTTATCAGACTGGGTGGTGTGACCTGGCTACCAGGGCTAAGCCATGTTTAGCAAGTATCAACATTGCTGCAATATAACAGATGAGCTGATTTGCACATTGGTAATCGAAGCCTACACTGTGTAAGTGCCTGTACATTTACACATAGCTTAGCACTGCTTAGCTTCATGCAAACCCATGAAAACCCACTTAAATCTGCTCAAAACTGTCTTAACCACTCTGTATCTGACAGCCCTTGTTCTACCCAGCAACAAAATGAACAGTCTGTGCAGGTCTTGAATTCAGGAACCTGTACACTAAAGTCAAAACACTTAACCACTATGCCCTGACCACTGTGAAGACAGCTATTGTTTTACCAATATAGTGTCAATACACATATTGAGTAGTATTGAACAATTGCCTTTACTTCCTAAATTGTATAGTCCTTGTTATTAATATGACTGTTGCATCACATAATGTACACATAGCAGATACATATGGTGAGATACATCTGGGAGGGTATACACAACTGTGAGGTTTACACATGACAGGAATATGGTTATATACATATAATATGTCTATATATGTCTACATGTACATACACATGTATAACCATACATATATCTGTATTATCATCTGTACGGTGCAACATATATATGGCCATGTGTACATCTCTTCATATGTACACATATATATATGTATATATATATATATATATATATATATATATATATATATATATATATACACACACACATATGTATATATATATATCTATCTATATATCTATATATATATATATATATATATATATATATATATATATATATATATATATATATATCTTTAGAAAGGTGCTTAAATATCTACATGGTTACATTGAAGTTCAAGATCTTTGTGGATTTATAGTAAGAATTATGTACAGAAATAACTGCACAGCATTTGAGTGTTTAGAATGACATGATACATAGATTGACATCATGAATGACAACTAGGAGAAAAAGGTGGTTAGTTAAGAAGGGGAGTTATTGGAAATAAGGTGTAGAAGGGTAGAAAACATAGCCTTAGAATGGCTAGGATAACAGGTTGTTATAGAAGAGTTAAAAACAAAGCATTAGAATGGTTAGGATAGGGAGTTAAAAACAAACCATTAGAATGGTTAGAATAGCAAGTTAGGTTAGGTTTAGATAATATTGTTCTAAAGGCTGTTGAGAAGTATATATAGTCTGGGTAGGTTAGGTTTAGCAAGTTTATTCATATAGGATAAGGAAGGTTTTTTTTTACATAATTTACCTACTAGAGTTGTATTTATATTGGGTTAGTCTGGGTTTAGACATGGACATAGCCAATGCCTGTTTAGGTGATTCTTTAGGGATATTTTGAATTGGGGTAAGGAGGCTATAGTGGTATATCTAGGGGGAGTGTGTTCCATTTTTTTTCCAACTGAGTTGGAGAATAATGATTCTCCAGCTGAGTTGTTGGCTTTGGCAGATTGAACTTGCATTTTGTTGGATGAGCGAAGGGATGCTAGGTTGTTGTAGGGGGTGATAATATTTGTCAGAATGGGTGTACTGTTACGTTGGTAGAGGATTTTATGAATAACTATGAGTTGGTTTTGCTGGAGTGGATTGGGTAGTTCTAGCTAGCCTAGTGTTTGAAGATTTTGACAGTGATGGGTTCTGTAGCCTGTGCCTGTTGCGAATCTAGCTATATTGGTATAGCAGCTAGCTAATTTGTTTAGATTTCTTTTTGTAGGTTTACGAAGATGGGTGAGGAATAGAGAAGGGTCGATAAGAGATGTGTTCGAGCTATGGCTGTTTTGGCAGGTGGGGGTTGGGAATGGTTTAATCCTATACAAGGAGCCTAGTTTTTTTGTTAACTGTTTTAATGGCTTTGTCTATATGAGCGTCAAACATTAGATTATTATCTATTATTACACCAAGAAGTTTTGTGCATTGTTCTGGAGAGATTATGGTGCCATTGTTGGATGAGATTGTAATATTTGGTGATGTGAATTTACAGGTAGGGGAGAAAAGTAGTAGTTTGGTTTTGTTTGAATTCAATAGGAGACAGTGATTATTGAGCCAGTCCTGTACTTTGTTGAAGGTGATTTGGGATAGGGATTGTAGTTCTGAGGGGATGGTAGCAGAACAGATAAGGGTAGAGTCATTTGCATACTGAATACAGATTGCCTCTGGGATAACTTTGGGTAGGTCACTGATGACTATGGAGAAAAGGAGGGGGCCTAATATATATCCTTGGGGGGACACCAAGGTTGATTGGTAGAAGGGGGCATAGATTGTCTTTCCATAATACAGCTTGTTGTCTGCCTTGCAGGCAAGAGTGGAACCAGTTGATTACTAGGTTGTTTAGGCTGAATGATTTTAGTGTGTCTAGGAGTAGGTGATGATTTACCATATTGAATGCTTTGGATAGGTCACGAAAGAGGGCAGAGGAGAGGTTATTGTGATTATCGTTTTGATTTATTGTGTGAGAGGAGAAAATTTCTGTCGTGGTACAATGGGCAGGTCTAAATCCATGCTGGGATGGGGCTAGGATATTGTCCTGGATAAGGTGAGTTAGATTTGCTTATGTATACATGTTTCATTATTTTGGCTAAGGGAGATAGGATGGTGATAGGTCAATAGTTTGAGGGTTCAGTGGAGTTGCCCCCTTTGTGAAGTGCAATAATGTGGGAGATTTTCCAGATGGAGGGGACATAGGATTCGTGGATAGTATGATTGATTAAGATGGTGATAGTGTATGCAATTTCATTAGCGGCCTTTTGTAGAAATTCTGCAGGGAGTAAGTCTGCTGTCAGGGTGGTGGGTTTGAGTTTATTAAGTAGGAATTTTATATAGTCTGTGGGGATTGGATCAAATTTGAAGGGAAGTACATTATTAAGAGTGGATGAGGTGGTGTTGGAGGTGTTGAGAGGTAGGTTATTAGCTAGGGACTGAACTGTTTCTGTAAAGAAAGTATTGAAGGCCTCTGCTACACTTTTAGGGGGTAGATGTAAGGTAGTTGAAGTGGTGGGGGTTGCGGATTTACCTGGATGGAGCAGTTTATTAAGGCCTGACCAGAATTTTTGTGGTTGATTTTGGTGTTTTTTTCTGTAAGTTGAAATAGTAGGTTTGTTTATCTAGCATAGTGGATTTATTTGCCTCGTTTCTCAATTGTTTGTATCTAATGTGGTCCTGACAGGATTTGGTAGATCTTCAGGAGTTCCATGCTGCATCCCTAGCAGTTAGTTTTTGTTTAGTGCATTTGGTTAGCCATGGAGCTATTTTGCTTTTGGTTTTGATATTTCTTTTGGGAGCATGCTTGTCTAAGATGGCTAGAAATTTAGCATTGAAGTGTGAGACTGCTTCATCAAGGGGAAGTATCTTTAGATTGGACATTTGCATGATTTAAGTTAGGTCTGGAATTTAGTGAGGTTAAAGTTTTTGGTGTTTCTAATGGTTTTAAGGGTGGTTTGCTGAGGCATGTCATTCCTATTTCTGATTATATAGATTAGAAAGTGGTCACTCATGTCCTCAGGTAGGATGCCTGATTTATATAACTGGGGTTTGTTGTTTATTAGTATCCAATCTAGGATGCTTTCTTTATTGTTAGGCTTATTGATTCTGGTAGGGGAAGTTATAATCTGGGAGAAGCCATTTAAGTTAATGTGGCTGGTGGGTAAGTTTGATGAACAGATTTTCCAATCAATATTGAAGTCTCCCAGAATAATAGTTTCTTGGGGGTGGGTAGTGGATAGCCATTGGAGGGTACTTTCTAAGGTGACTATGTTATGTAGGTGACTATGTTGTCACCTGGGGGAATGTAGATGCATGCAATGTTGATAGCTTTGTGTTTGTTAAGCTGGACTTTTAGTATGAGTGTTTCAGAGTTGCTAGTTATCAGGCTTTGTGGGATACTGATAGTGGACACTTGTAGAGTGGATTTATACATGATGGCTACTCCACCACCTTTCCTGCCTTGCTGGTCAAGTCTTATTATATTGTAAGTGGGGGGGGTATAATCTCATTATCAGGGATAGTGGGTTTGAGCCAGGTTTCGATAAGACATAATAGGTCAGGGGAGTGTATGTCCAGAAGGGCATGTATATAGTGAATCATATTATTTATACTTCTGATGTTTAGGTGACAGACTAGGAGTGAGTTAGGGGCATGATTTGAGCTCTGTAGATTGGAGACAGTTCTATTTGTGGATCTAGTGGTATCAGCTGAGTTTGGGCCTGAGTTAGGGTGGATGTCCCCATCTGCTATAAGGGTTGGTTGAGACCTCCTTACTAGTTTGTGGATTTTTAGTAGGAGTTGGTGATAGTATTTAATGCTAGAGTTTATGTAGGTAGCTCATAGGGGATGAGGAGGTTTTGGAGTAGTAGAATTAGAGAAAAGGTGGGATTGTAATGGTGTGGGATACTGGGGGTGGAAGCTAGCAGTGGTACTGGATGTGGGATATTGAGAGCTATGTAGGCAGTGATGTTCATAGTAGGTGAGGAGATAAAGTATTACAAGTGGGGGTATGAGGTAGTAGATTGGTCTAGGTTTTGGTGATAAGATGGGAGTTAGTGGAGACATTGTGGGGTAAATACTGTTGGTGTTAGAGAGTGGAGGTAGGGAGATGCAAGAGAGTGAAGTATGGGGGAGTGGTGGGTAGGGAGTGTGAGGTTGGGTGTAAATATAGACTGTGTTTGGTTGGTTGGTTGTGATGTGAGGGGTGGGGGTTAAGGGGGGTGTGGTTTGGTGACTATAAATGTGGGAGTACTGGGACGATTGGGAATTGGGGGCAGGGTAGGGGAGCAGAGTGAGCCCGCAGGGCGAACGGAGTGGGTATAGCCAAGGAAGGTGAGTTTCAGGACAGGTTGGGTTGGGAACAATCAGCTGTGTAGATAGCTGGGCAAGTAGGCCATTGTGCACAGAGGGACAATATAGGCTAAGAGGACTAGAGGTAGGGAAGCAGTTATGGTTGTGGGGGAGAGGGGTAGAAAGTAAAAGTAAAGAGTACAAAACAGTGGAGGGTCGATTAGGAGCTGATAATAAGTCAGGGGATAATAGATGGATTCAGGCCGCTGTCTAGTGACCAAACCTTGTAATTACAGCAAGGTTCCTTACAGAGCCCGAGGCTGGGAAGTCAGTAACTCTCATGGTTGTCACTATCTACAGAATGCAATCCTCACACTACCTTCTGCAGTTCACAGATAGGTGCTCTGTGGGTAACACATGAAACAAAAGGCACCACACACTGCCCAGTCTGCAGATGATCCTGCAGATAGGAGTTTCCTCATAAACATAGCACTGACATGACAAGTATTAAAACATGGGCTGGCATAATGGTTAAGGTGATCACCTTACAGATACAAGGTGCAGGGTTCGATTCTCACATGGGGTAATTGGCTAGGCTTAAAATGGCAAACAGGGGCAGTTAGTCTAGTACTAATCTATGAACCTATGTAGGACAGCCATATCCACACACACACCCTGTTACACCAACATTACTCCAAATGCAGTATAGCAGCACTTACAGTCTGTAGTCAGTTCAGGCACATTCCCCTCCTGTGTGTTGGCCTGTTTTCACAGTGTACATTGTTAGAGGTAAATCCACAATCCATCTGAGATGCTGTTTGCCAAACAACAGATCGAGTTCCTGCTCACAGTGAATGAAAAGGCCCAAGACCAACATGATGTTTCTAGACATTGGAGTGTGTTTCCATGCAATTGGCTATGGGAATGTTACCGCAGCTGTTCCACATACAATCAGCTAGAGGAGGGCTGTAATTCGTGCAGAGGCCATCAGCTGATCATGAGCATCACTTAAAATACACATGCTGCTGCCTAAGCAAAGCAGGTGTAAGTCTCCACATCCACCAGACAGGGAGTGAGAGAGGCAGACAAAGGCAAAGATAAGTCAGGGAGGGGTGGGAGAGTAAAACATAAGCATGTTTGTGTCACACACTTACCAGTACAGGAACAATAGAGGAGCAATATCTACATTTTCTGGCATAAACATCCTCTGCAAATGTGACTGTATGAAGAGTGTGATACATGATCCATGATTTAGCACTGAAGAATAATTAATGGAATATGGGTTTACCAAAAGCAGGACACCAAGTTCTACTTTGAAGGACAACTGAAGTCTTGAAAAGCAGCCATTTTCAAGGGAGCAAAAGCACTTCTAGCGCTTCATGTTGGGGGGTGTTCTTCCTTTGCACTGTCTACATAAACTATAAAGTAGCACCATATACAGGTATAACTTGTGCTATCAAAATTTGAAAAAAGGACAATAACTTGCATGCAAAGCTACTGGGAACTTTCAATATTGTAAAATGGAGGTGGAGGAGGAAAGATCCCTCCTTATTTTAAGAAGCATTCTTTAGCAGAAGTGAGCTCCACTATGCAGAGAAAGAGAAACAGAAAAAGAGAAAGATAATGTACTTGGGCTGAGGTCAGAGGGCCTAGAAAGGGAGACGCAGCTGGAAGCTGTTAAGAACTCAGTGGACTTCAAGGAACAGAGATTCTTAGTCATGTGGAGTCTCTAGGAAGCAAAAGTGAAGTGCAAATTTGAAAAAGAAACTGGAGTACTTAACTGCGACTGGTGAAAGTGCCTCTGTTATGTTACATAATAATTTTGAAAGGATGATGTCAATTCCGTTTCATATGGTTACTCTCCAGCCTGGAAAAGTTTGCATTATTTCAATTAGTAAAATGATTGAAATTAAAATAATGGCAGTGCATAAAGAAGTCTGCTTGCTGTAATAGGCCTTGGTGTTTGCATTAAACTGTTTCTCCTGTTTAGTTGTTCACTATAACATTAAATAACATTAAATAAACAAAATTAAAATAATGGCAGTGCATAAAGAAGTCTGCTTGCTGTAATAGGCCTTGGTGTTTGCATTAAACTGTTTCTCTTGTTTAGTTGTTCATTATAAATAAACATTTAATTAAATAAAACACAAACAGACTCCAGAGAATATTATAGCATAGTACGCCTTATAATATATCACATCTAGTGGGTTACAGTGGGCTCATAACCACTATTGTAAAACTGCTTACTAAGACTACTGGAAACTACTCTGTTTGTTTTCCTCACTAAATGAACACTGCCCATGTATTGTAAAGTACATTGTCTGAATAATGTTCCTTAGAGAGGAATGCAATTTACCAGGGTATTGCTGATTGTTGAGTTGTTCTGAACAGACTACCTAAGTTTCTCCCTGCCACACTAACATCGAGGACTTTAGTCAGAAACAGAAGCTGGACTCCAAGAGCAAACTAAGCAAAATAATTGCTGAACAAGGTTGAATGATTTAGAAGGGAAAGAATGGTACTATCATAGAAGATGGTGAATGCTTTTAGCAAAGTGAATTTTAACAAGCTATGATGATTCTCGGTATGCATGTTGCAACAGTGAAAAAATACTACTTATATAAAATAGGTAATTGTCCTGTTTTAATTTTAAACCAAGTACTATCACTAACAGACAGAAATTTTATAAATGCTCTCTGAATCTAGACATGAACTGTGCTGGTTCTAAAATACACTATTTGATGCAAACTGTAGTTATTTGGGAACTGTGTCAGAAAACGTAAGTCAAATTTGTTGTGAATTTCAAATAAAAGAAATAGTGATGTGCAGTGTGTATAAAAAGAATAGCTTGCAAGTGGAATTTTATATAGCACTAAATCCTACAGGATGCTGTCTGGACTCTTACTCTATAGAAAATTGTTACAAAATATACGAGTCATAAATAGAAATCATGTCTGAATAGTAATATTTTAAGCTGAATTACTATTACACCAGCAGAAAAGAATAGAAAAAAATGTACCTTCACCGGAATGTGCAGTAGCCATAAAAAGTAGGTACATGTGGCAGTGAATCGGATTACTTTTTGTTGGTGTTATTCTAGTGACTTGCAATATAATAGGTTGTGTGGTGCCATTGATTTGCCAGTACTCTGGCAATATTTTATGTAACTATAAAACTAAAACTAATGTGAGATACAATGGTTGACAAAAATGAGAGTGTATTATCACCATAAAAAAGTGAACGAGTCAGAGAGTAAGCAGTACTGTACTGAAGAGCGTTTTTTTTTTTAATTAGAGAGCTACATTAAAAAGCAAGAACTTGTAGAAAAGGTAGTAGACATCTTTTCAAGAAATGTGTCTACTTAAGTGTACAGCCAGCAAAAAGATAAAATAGATAAAACATCATCCAAGGGTTTTTACAGCAGTACAAGAAAAGGAATTGACTGAGAGCATAGAATTGCAAGGACAGCTGGAGTGCTGTCTCTAAGCAGAGAGAATAAATAATTAAACTGGAACAACTGCTTTTGAAAATAAAAATAAAAAATAAAATGGCAGAGGATTTTAAAAAGTTGGTATCTGACTTTGACCAGCAAATGAGACATTTAAGTAAAACCGATACAAAATATATATTGATTTGTCCAAAAGACTCAGAATTTTTGCAGTACAGTGAAATAGTGAAACAGAATAAGTTAGCAAGTGTTATCAAAAGCATATCTGACCAAGTGGATATAATAAAATAGGGTTTGGACTCCCTGAAGAAAGGCAACCGAACAATAAGGAAAGATGTGGAAGGCGTGAAAAAGTTGCAGAAATAATCTGAGCAGATTCAGAAAGGTTAAATTAAAACAAGCCATCAAAGGCTTGTGTTAGTTGAATTTGAAAGGCAGTTTATTAACTGGGAAAAGAGCAAAATAGAAGACAAAGCTGTATTAATTTCAGAAGCAAGCCAAGTATCTGTGTTACAAAGTGATAAATATGAAAATATGAAATATTAAGAGATTTCCAAACTGTTAATTGTACAATCCTTAATTTAAAAGGAAAGTTGTGTTGAGTGATAATTAATTGCTCAATGCCAAACTCAAAGAGACTGAGAAAAAAGTTAAGAATTGTATACAAACTTCTGTTCATGCTGAAGTGGTAAAGCAACTCACTTTCTTAAAGCAAATGCAAGATGCTTTGGCCCAGTATATACAGCAAATAAGATCTCAAAGTGTAAAAAACAGACGGCACTTGCCAGCAAGGGATTTGAAAAGGGTATATGCAAACAGGTAGAAAGATATGGGTGAACTAAATGCATGTTGTCTGCACATATGGGATCTGGGATCTGGGATCTGGAAGAAAAGTCCAGTAGGAATAAGAATATTATTAACTTTCTAGATAAAAAAACACTGAATGAACAAATGCAAGCACTGAAAAGTGTAGAGAGAGGTCATTGCATTGGTGTGTCTGACATGTAAAAGGAAAGTAATTATCTAAAGCAGGAAAATATTACACAAGGTATATACACTTGGTCTAAATACCAAAAAGATAGCTAAACAGAACTGTGCTGTAGTACAACAGACTAATGATTCTAGTGTGATCATAAAAGAAACAGGTGCAAAAACTGTAACAGCAGAAGTAAACCTAAGTAAAGCTGGCAATGGAGTCTAAACCAAAATACTCACCACATGTATGTGATTTAAGTTCTTCTCAGAAAGATATGCAGGCATCAATGTGTAAGCACATAAGGAGTAAAACAAAAAGAACTATGCTTGTTTTAGCCTTCTGCAACTAAAAAAGAGAGTGTAGAAGGATGTGTGCAAGATGGCAAGCAGTTAGCAGTATAGGAATTTTGCTCAGTTTCCCCTATACATTTTTGACAGGATTAAATTGTCATTTCATCAAAAATCATTTAAATAAGCTGGAAACATCTTGGGACATTTGGTGAAAAAAATAATTTGCATTTCAAATATTTTCCTGTCAAAACTTCAAGATAAAGATTTACCAAAAGATGATCAGCCATTCTAAAGTAATTTCACAAGAAAATTCAGTAAAGAAAGAGTTACATTCTATTCTTTGCAGTATACAAGACATATCTTAAAACTAAATAAACTGGACTCCAAAGTTGACAAAATAAAAGAAGATTGTGCAGAGCAGATTAAATTAACCAAAGAAGTATTGAAACAACAGAAATTCCAGATATCCACTGTGACACCCCTGCACTGGTCCAGTAATCAAGGTGCCTCAATCCTCATCACTGTCAAAAGCTAGGGGATGTACACATTGGGAAGAGGACAAGTACACACATATTAAAGTACAATTTCCCTTAAGAGAACACAGAGACCAGAGTCAGTCTGGAGCTTGTTTCTGCCTCTTTCTGCAGATCCCCAATAAGACTTCGCATTGGCACAGCTATAGGGTTGAGATCTCAGCTGAGTAGCCAAGCCAAAACCTCCAGCACCCTCTCTGTCCAACCAGTGTTTTGTGTCCCTGCCCAAGTAGCTGACACACACACACACTTTGAGATCTGATTTATATACAAACACACACACACACAGACACACACACTCCTGGGAAAGGCTGGCACAGGTTTACTAGCTATATCCCCTTCTGCCCAGACTTTAAGGTAATGTCTACTGCCACCAACCACTCTTATCAGCTACTTTTAAAGTCCTTAACAAATGGTGTCCAATTCTACTGTGTAATGTTACTATTAATCCAAATGGTAGTTTTGACCAAGACTTGCAAGGCTATTTAGGAGTGGCTGTACCATGTCACCAAATACAAATGCAAGTACTCTAAAAGCTTAAATATGTCTCACAAGTATCAGCCACAAAGATAGGTTTCAATATATTTGATAATAAATAAAAGAATAAGACAATACAACACAGTAACTTCAGAGTTCAGAATCACAGGAAATATTTAAAACAACAATGCAGGGCAGTCTCAAATAACTACAGAAAACATCTAAACTAATCTTTACTATATTCCTAACTATAGCTAAAAAGAGTTACTATGCCCTAGAAATTTACTTACAGAGCAAGTCAGGTGCTGATGGTGATGATGAGTGGATGTTCTTGCTAGGTTCAAGACAAAATACAATAATGCCCAGTCTCTCTCTGTGAGAGTTCTTAAATTAATATCAAACATTACTGCTGGGCTAGCTTGGCTGACATCACTTTTTGTCACCTGACTTGATTTCCCAGGCTAAACCCCCACAGTCCATTTAACATCTCTGTGTGAAAAATGCATATCTCTCAGATGGTTGCAGTTGCTAGAAGACATAAAACAATAAAACACTTATAAAACAATGCAGAAAGGACCTAGTTCTAGACATCCTGTCTCCTTGCTGCATTGAAACTAACTTTTATAGCACAATTGTAAAACAATTTAATTTCAACTTATTTTCTTGAAGTTTTACAAGTTAACTCTGTATATTCCAGCAGGGTATGCTGTGGTTACATTCTTGAAACTCAGTACTGTACAAACCCTGTTCAACACATACTTCTGTATAGATCATATTAATATTCACAAATATCAGAGAATTATTTACAAAATTCCAGATAGCTGGGCTGGCAGTGTGACATCTACTATGGAGGATTCTATTACTGACATAAACAGCAGATGTCATTATTCAAAAAAACACGTTCTTGGAAAAAAAATATGTCTTGCAGAATAGGGCGAGGAGGAACAACATCCAGATTTATGGAGTCCCTGAGTATCTAGAAGGAGATAACATGGTAAACATCTTATCCACTTGGATCCCTAAAATATTAAATCTTCCTGAAGCCCTGTCATTTGGCATAGAGAGGGCTCATAGATCTTTGACTGTAGTGATACCAAGCAAAGAACTTTCAAATCCAAGATCTATATTAGTCACATTTATTGTAGTCAAGACAATGATCTATTTGTGAAAACAGCTTGGTCTGCTTCACCCATAAAACTCAGTGATTCTTTCATTAGATTTGACAATGACTATTTTTCTCTGGTATTTTTGAAAAGAAAAGCTTGTATTCCTCTGTTAAAATCACTGAAGAAAGCCAGAATAAATATTCAGTTAATCTACCCTGCAATACTAAGATTATTCTTGCCAGAGGTGAAAAAACATTTGGTTCCTTAGAAGATGCAGTTTCCATCATCCAGAAAAATAATTTATTTAATTCTACTAATGATATGGACCTGATTGTATCTTTAAAAAGACAGGCTACAAGGGATGATCAGACAGTTAAAAAGAACAAAAACATTCAGAAACAAATAAAACTACCTGTTAGTTATTTATATTTTATTTCAATTAAAATAGGCTGTTTCTGAAAACATATCTTAAATGAAATCACCTAAATGTAATACGTTTCCATTTTTCTTATATTAATTTCAGTTTACAAGTATTAGTCTCCCTTTTACTGTAATATTGCAGTTGCTCCACTAGAGGGAGTAAAGTATATAATACTAAGCTTATTTTAACTAAACTATTATGAATCTAAAGGGAAGTACCATACTCAAAAAGTTTTAATTTGTATTCCTTTTCCTTTCTTTCCTATCCTCTCACGCTTTCATTTCAACAATAATTTAGTAACAGAGTAACTTTAACAGAATGAATCTGGTTTAGCGGCTGGTTTGACTGCTGGGAAATGCAAGTGTGTAGAAGGGAATGTTAAAACTCTTTACTGTTTTAATTTTTAATATATAACACAGTATTTCCATATGGGAGAATTCAATAAAACCTACACAGAGTGATTTTCTGTGTAGGCAGAGTGGCACGGAGCTAACATGGAAATAAGCAGCCATGCAATCCAGTAAACAATGCAGAGGGTGCACACAGGTGCAGTGTTGAGAGTCTTTGTGGCATGCAAAAAACCTCATAAGCAGGGGAATTGCATGCAAATGAGATTTTGCAATCCACGAAGCAGATAGGTATTCGTGCAGAATTATAAAAACCCAAGAGATTTACAGAAACAGAAAATACACACAATTACAGAGTACAGAAATAAAAAAGAAGCTTAGACAGCCCCCAAGCAGCCATCAAAAATGGCACAGATATGGGGCAAAACTATGCCTATTGAATGCAAAAATAATGCAAAATAATATAAAATAAAATAATCATATTAGGTTTGGATGTTAGCAAACATGCCATCATGAAAAAAAAAAGAAAAAAAATTATAAGAAAAAAAAATGCATTGATCCTGCATGCATGTGCTACATGTACAGATAGTGGAATAGATGGCAGAGGCAGACCCTGGAATATGATGGCAGGTCATGTGGATGTGGAAGGATCTGTACTGTAATGACTGTATGAATGAGCTGAGAAGCCTGAATAGCTGCCAGTCCAACCATTGTGGTGTCTGACTTGAGTTAACCATGTTGTGGTCAACAGGCCATGTGACTTGAACAAGCAGTGTGTCTTATGAATATTTAAGTGGTTATGGCACCAGGCACATGTGGAGCTGGTGTCCAATAGTGCAGCAGGCACCAGCATGTGCAACAGTAAGCTTGTGTTTGTGCTGCTTTTGACATGTTTGCTTTAGCTAGTTTTAAGTTTAGCTGAGGTGAGTCATGCTCATGCTCAGCATGTGGGGAGTGCTGATCAGTGTTTGATCAGTAGCACCGGTTTTGCTCACTATACGCATTATAACACATTATGCCAGGGAGATGCCAAACAATGAGGTCACAGGACAGTTGCATGATCTTATATACCAGCAGAGCATAGCCTGGTTATCCCCCATCCCAAACACATCAGTGTTGCCATATAACTGCTGTTACAGTAACTTTGCAATGCTATACCAGCAGACCAGAAAATTCTCCTATCTTGTTAATCGTGTGAGGGAGGAAACCTGTTTGTCTGGTGGCTGGTGTGGCTCAGTGGGCCCAGGACAGTAACATGTGTGATGGTGTTGATGGTTTGAATCTGGCAGTATTCAACATCTTTTGCATGTGAGGTACTTATATGGTGGTAGTCCCACAGACAGTCAGAACACCTCAATCATTTACTGCAAGAAAGCTGGACAAAGACAGAGTGACTGGGGGCACAAAGGGCCATACCTACAGAAAGACATTATGCACAGTCTCAGTAACCTAACAGGTGGCTAATATAACAGCAAGCTGCAACAGGTTAGTTGGAGGATGTAAAGACCATCAGTTAAATGTGTCAGTAGGTACAACAAGTCAGTGACTAATGCACATATAGCACCAGGGAACCACAAATGTATGAGGAACACAGCAGAGATATGGAGTTAAATGCTGGACATTCTGCAAAAACATGTACAGGGAGACATATGCAGACTGTCACCTTGTGTGTGGTGTTTCACTATGTACCCCAGTCACATCATACCTCTCAATCTCTGAGAGCAGAAACTCTGGAAATACAGTGAATAAAAGTGGGACCAAGGAACACAACCTGGGACATGTTTTAAATACTTGTTCCTACAAGCATAGAATGTGAATAGAATAATAGGTACTGCATTCCATGACCCACCTGCTGTGCATGGAGTCTGAAAGTCAAATACCTATCAGTATTAATTTACTTCAATCTCAACTGATTTGCCACTAGTTTCCCAAAAAACAATGTTATGTGAAATGGGCCACAAATATGCAAAATATGCCAAAGTCTGGACAGTCTGTGAAGCTCTTTACAGTTCTGAAGTTTGAGTCACATGTTAAGGTCAGCAAACAGCCGGGGAATGTCTTGGACAATATCAGGCAACTGCAGTACAGTGGTAACAGGTGCAGCAGCCAATGGCCTGCAGCACACAATAATCCCGGACTAGAGAACAGGTAGCTGTGGCCTGGAGTCACCTTGTAAGTACTAACAATCACACTGGGCATGCTCCTACATTTAGCTAACTTGAGCCCAAGTCTGTTGCCTCTTCCGCCCAAAGACCTGCTAGGTGGAAATATGCCTGTACATACATACAGCTATGTGTATATATCTGTCTCTCCCTATCTCCCTCACATTCGATTACTGTTTCTATCACTATGTGGCAGATATATATGTGATAACAAGATGTATATATAGCTATATAAAGTATAATGATACATAGAGTCTCCACATACTTCTACAGAATACATTTATATTCCCAACACACACAATTACATTTAAGGAGACAACCCAGTTATAAACTATTGATACAGATATGGGAAGGATGTACAAATGTCCCTACATACCCCTGAATGTTAGGATTATCTGCACATACACATCACAACAGCTGTCCAATGGCACCAGACTGAGGCTGCAACAGTACATAATCTACACATCCACAGACCCCTGAGCCTGTGGGATGTCATCTTGTAGGCAGACATAGGTACACAGGTGGTGTAATGTACAATGGGTGCAATGCAGTCCTTGGACAGGCCATATTGACCCTCGCTACATGTCTGCCTATCAAACTGCAAACAGCCACATATGGCCAGACTGGTAAGTGTACACACATAGCAGGGATATCACCATGTATCCCACCCCTAGGACACTAGCTACAATAACAGTACCAAGCAGTACCACTCTGCAGGCCACACATGCTGTATAACACAAGGTCACTTTACTTACTCCACAAGTACTGTGCCTGTGATAGGTAGTGTGAGCTGTAGTTTGTAATTCTAGATATGTAGGAGATCTAATCTCACATCCTCCAACTGTGTGTGTGTGTGTGTGTGTGTGTGTGTGTGTGTGTTTGTGTGTATGTGTGTATCAAAATATCCCCTCACAGTGCTATGAACATGCCCATATAGTCTGTCTCCATGCAATGGTATGCATTTTATGGCCCTGTGACTGGCTGCTGGCCTCTAAATTCCCCCTCTCTACAAGGCCTGCAGATGTCATCCACCTTAAGAGCACTGATTGACAGTATATTACCAGATAACCAGCATGGTGCATGTGATAAGTACTGCAAGCTATTGTGTGTAATACTAAGTAGATAGGGGTTCTAATTTCACACCATTCAACATGTGTGTGTGTGCGTGTGTGTGTGTGTGTGTGTGTGTGTGTGTGTGTGTGTGTGTGTGTGTGTGTGTGTGTGTGTGTGTAAATATATCCCCATGCAGTGCATCAGACAACCCACTATCTGCTATCACTCTACAATGGTTATGCATTTTATGCCCACTGACTAGCTGCTGGCCTCAACACTGGCCTCTGTTACAAGGCCTGCTGATGTCATCCAACTTACGAGCACTGGCTGACAGTGTATTATAAGATAAACAGCATGACACTTGTGATAAGTACTACAAGATAGAGTGTGTAATACTAGATAGGTAGGGGTTCTAATCTCAACCAACTTGTGTGTGTGTGTGTGTGTGTGTGTGTGTGTGTGTGTGTGTGTGTGTGTGTGTGTGTGTGTGTGTGTGTTTGTGCCCTGTGCATTGGTTATGCATTTATTGCCCTGTGACTAGATGCTGGCCCTAAATTGCCCTCCTCTACATAATTGATGTCCACCACTATCTACAGTTGTACATGCAGACTACTCAGGTGACATGTATCAAGGGTAATAGAGTGTGTCTCAGGGTATGAAAGCATGGTGACACTGACTGTCCACATTCTCCCTGACACAATGTTCTACACATATGCACCTAGGGAGCCATGCACATATACTGGCATACCTTGTTGATGTCATCTTTGCTGTGCTGCATTTCCATCCTGTGCCACCATATTTCCACCATGTGTCCATAGTTGCGCCACTCAGACTACTGCGACAAAAACATACACAGCTCCATGATACACCTGTCATTCTGTAACACTACCACCAGTGTAGCATCAGGCAACAAAGATACACAATATCTGATGTGTAGTCCTGACACATGTCAGCATACAGTATCTGTCATGGCCCACAATAACTGCCATGCCATAACACTACTGCACTATACCAACACATGTAAAGTTTTATAGTCACCCTGTGCATCAGACACATATATGCTGGTCCCTGCATCCATGACATGGATGGCAGGGATGTGGCACAGGTATCATCACATGCACAGGGTGTGGTGTGGGGGTCCTTGAGGCCTAGGCTGTGCCAAACAGTTGACAGCATGTGTGTGAGTCAGAAAGGGGGCTGGTGACTTGGGCCATGGAGAGGTGCTGTGTGTGTGTGTGTAGGTGACCTGCATGTGACAGTGGCATTGGAGCATGTGTGTGTACACAGTCAAGCTCAGTGCTATCCCTACATGTGTGTATGGTGGACAGCTGTGGACTATACATGGTAGAGTGGATAGTTCAGTATCTGCAGTCACGAACATGGGAAGTGGCTTCTCCATGAGTAGCATGGGCAGCACCATGGCCAAGGTCAGATGCAATGCTAGTATCTGACAGTGACTAGTGTCTGCTAGGCTTGTGTCCCCAATGGGACCACCCAGGACCACATGCCCATGGCCTGCCATATCGAGATGTGGATAGCATACCTCCCTCTATAGCACTGGACGTGCTGCCACTACAGGAACGTGAGTGTGCATGGCTACATGGACTACCAGTAAATAGAGTTGCTGGCCAATGTCCACGTATCCGATGCCCAACCCCAACCACATGTTCCAGCACAGACAACATGCACTCAAAGACAGACACTGTCTGAGCCCACTGTCTGTCCACTACATCAGTGAAACATTCTATGGCATCACCAATGCAGTGGAGGTAGTCATGGATTTGAGACTATGTTGCATCCATATCCTTATGAATCCATCTGGTATTGCATTCAGCTTATGCCTGTGCCTCCATGATAGCCTGAAACATGTGGCAATTGACCAGCAATGTGACACCTGCAACAGGAAGTGGATTGGCAGCAGTCCTCCTTTGAGCACCCTTGTCAATCTACCTGTGTGGGACCTTGCCAGCTCTCTGGCCATGGCCAATGTCTACACTCACTGACACCATAGCACTCACACTGTCCTGTACTATGTCACCACCATCTGACTGTCCAATATCTGTGGCCTCTGGTGACTAGATATGTGTGGGCATACTGACTGTGTGCAGGGCAATGTGAGCAGAAGAGGGATGTCAGCCTCTGGGACAGATTCAACCACCAGCAACCCCACCTATGCCTCATTATGGCCACCATCATCACTCAGAGTTCATTGAGACACAGACATCAGGTTGTGAGGGGGACAGACAACAACTCCCCCTGTTCACCTGTGGGAAGCAAGAGAAAAGCAGTACATTACCACCTGCATTATTATGTATGGTAATCCACACAGACTCATACAGATGAGGATCCACAAGTGCATTACATGTCCCATATCTTCTCATCTCTGATCCCAGGCACAACACACACAAATCCACAACAACATACACAAACAATCCAGGCCCTGTATAACATGTACAAAGCCTACATCCAGATAACGTTGCCAGTTCAACAGACCTGTGAGGTATGCAGCATGACAATGTATGTGACAGAACTACACATAAAACCCAGTACACCTATCTTATAGGTTCATAGGTAGGTACTAAGCTATTGGCCCTAGGGCCTATATAAGCCAAGCCAAATGATACCCTGGCTTTTTCCTCCCAAGAAAATTATTTTCCTGTGCCCCTGTCAGGCAGAGCCACAGAAGTGATCCCCGGGGTGAAACTCCTATCCCCCATAGAATCATCAAGATTTTTCTTGGAGTGCTAATGAGGAGCTTCGTTTGATATAGATAGGTATTTTGTTCCAGCGTATGGGAAGTAACTCTGGGACAGGAATCTATCCCTCCAGCATGTTCTGTTTATTTTGGTGAAAAGGTTTAGGTCCCTAGAGCATGTAGCTCAGAGGGATTGGGATTTATTTAAATTGAGCATGTCTAACGGCTCTGAGTTTGACATAGCTTTGTATGTTAGGCAGAGATCACCTCTGAGTAGGTGATATGCGACAGAGTAAAGTTGGAGTTTTTTGAGATGGTCTGCGTAGGGCATCTGTTTATGGCTGGTAATCCTCTTTGTGAGGTATTTCTGTGGCCTTTCCAGTTATTGTAGATGTCTTGTGAGGTACATACCAAAAGGGGCTTTGTACTCTATAATGGGTCTAATGAGTGATGAGTAGAGGGGAACAATGACTTCATTTTTCCTGGATGAGAAACCTTTTGTGATGAGGTGTGCCACATAGAAGGATTTCCTGACTATTGTGGCAATGTGATTATCAAAGGAGAGACTACTGTCCACCTGTGTCCTAATGTCTCTTATCACACTTTCGGTGTTAAGTAGACTACCGCATATGTGGTAGTTCATGGGTACAGAGTTTTTACCAAAAGGGATGACAATGCACTTTTTGGCATTGAGTTTGAGGCCATGGCTTTGACACCAGGCATCTGTCTCAGTGAGGCCCTTTTGTAGGATGTCCACATCGTTAGGAGTTTTGATTATGGCTCTTAGTTTGCAGTCATCTGCAAACTTTGTTAGCCAAAGACCTTCTGTGTTAGCCTGTACTTCAGAGAAGTAGATACCAAACAGGAGAGGACCTAGGACTGAACCCTGTGGTACTCCACTTGTCACTGGTCTAAAGTTGGATTTAGAGTCTACTACTTTCACAGTGTGGGTTCTGTCAGTGAGCCAGTTGGCAACCCATCTTGTGACATAGGGATTTATACCTAGTTTAGTGAGTTTATCTATAGTTCTAGAATGAGGGATGGTGTCAAAAGCCTTGGTGAGATCTAGATAAGCTGTGTGAACCACCTTACCCTCATCTACTGCTTTGGTGACCACTTCAAAGAAGTCTATCAGGTTTAAGAGACATGATCTTCCCTTTAAAAACCCAAACTGGGTAGGGTCCAGAGTTTGGAGATGACCAGTGTCATTGTTTATAAATTCCATGATGATACGTTCCATAGCCTTGCAGACCAGGCTCGTCAGGCTAATGGGGTGGTAGTTCCCAGGGTCCGTGGTGGCTCCCCTTTGTGGAGTGGGATAACGTTGCTGTCCTCCATTCATTGGGCACAAAGCCTGAGGTGAGGCTATGATTGAACATGGTACTTAGGTGGGGTGACAGTTCATTCTGTAGTTCATGTATAATGCAGCCTGGGATGTTGTCAGGTCCCATGGATGCTGTGTTCTTGGCTTTGGAGAGTGTGTTTTTTATCTGTGCAGCCATGATTACAGGAACTTTGCATTCTTCCGGTGTAGAGATGGGCCCTTTAAGGAATGAGAGAGGGGTAAAGTTAGCACTGAACCTATCTGCAAGGATGTTGGTAATATCAGTTGTTTCTGTATATTTAGTGCCATTGTGCTGTAACTCAGAGCAGATCTGAGTGTTGCCATTGAGATTCTTGACATAGCTATAGAATGCTTTGTGGTTGTCTTTAGAATCAGTGGCAATTTTGTTTTCGTAACTAGCTTTGGAGGATTTTATGAGGGATCTCAGCTTCTTACTGAGGCTGACCACAGAGTTCCTCCAATCATAGAATTTTACTCTTTTTTGCAACAGTTTCTTTCTTCTGTTGTAGAGTTTGTTTATGGCAGGGGACCACCAGATTGGCTTCCTTTTTTTGGAGGATAGCATCTTGGTTCTGTTAGGGATTGCATGATCCATGCACTCGTGTAAGTGCTTATAAAGTGCAATTTTATAGGCTTCAGCAGTCGTACCTCTATTGTCCATCAGCATGGGTGTCGTGAAGTTTGCCACTTCTGTCTTAAGAAACGTGAAGTTGGCTTTGGAGAATTTTTTTACGGTGGTTTCCCTAATGGGGGTGGCGGGGTGAATGTCTAGGGTGATTTGCTTGTGGTTGGATCTGACCAACGAGGAATTGACCTCTGGTGTGGAACACCAGTTGCCCATGTTGATAATGACCAGGTCTAGGATATTGCTGCCCCTGGTGGGGGTGTGGATAAGTTGATCCAAGGCATTGGAAATTATGAATTCCAGAAAACATTGAGCACAAGAGTTGGTACATAAGTAGTTTTCCCAGTTAATGGTGGGGTAGTTGAAATTGCCCATTATTAGGGTGTTAGGTTGTTCCCTTATATTTTCCAGTGTATTGAGAAATGAGGAGTGGTAATCCTGAGGCATGGTGGGGGATCTGTAGCAAGCTACAGTTTGGATTGCGGTCTTGTTCAGAGTTAGTTGCACTTGGATAATCTCGAATGCATTATGCTGAGCAGCTAGCCTGGAGGTGTGGATATCCTTAATGAATATGGACACGTCTCTGCCTTTATCGGTTATCTATCGGTCCAGGTTAGGTGGCCGAAAGATGTGGTATGAATTATAGCCTGGCAGTGCAGGGGTGCTCTCTGGATGCTTAAACCAGGTCTCTGTCACTGCACAGATGTCGATGTTCTCCATTTTAAGGAGTGCCTCGAGTGAGTGCATTTTGAGGTTTACACTTCTAGCATTAAGTAGCATTACCCTCAAATTTTGCTTGCTTGTACCTGTTACGGTGGTGAATTTGTCATTTGACTCTTGCCTAAAAAAGGCACTATAGGGGTGGCAAGAGCCTTAGCCAGTATCCAGAATCCCAAGGGCAATAGGTGCAGGCCATCTCTGGCAAAGCATCATGGTCTGTCTATCATGTCATTCCAGGCAGTCAGATACTGGATCCCCTTAGAATGACACCAGAGGCTTAGCCAATTGTTGAAGTTAATCATTTTGTCCTTGTACTGTGGTATCATTCTGGGTGATGGCAGGATGCTACTCAGGGCTAGGGTCATACCTGCCTGGGCTACAAGATCGGACAGCTCCTCCATGTCTCTTTTCATGTAGTCCAGGGAGGTATGTCTCAGGTCATTCACACCAACATGGACAATGACAGAGTCATATTTGTACTTGTTGCGGAGTGATGTGAGTGCATGCGTTATGTGGTGGATCCTGGCACCTGACAGGCAGCTGACAGTAACTTTCTCTTTGTTTAGCCCAGTGAGTGGAACATCAGTGTGCCTGACTATAGAGTTACCTATGACTAGAGTGTTGGGTATGTTGTTATGCCTTATGGGCTGTGGTTGAGTGGCACACTGAGTTTGTGGGCTATGTGTCATTTGGGTTGTGTTGAGGGGTGGAGGTTGCTTGAGTTTCTGATTTGGAGGTCCCTGTTGCTTGGGTAGATTTTTTTTGAGAGCCTCTGTGAATGTAGGTGTGTGTTTTGTGTTTCTATGTCTGCGTTTTAGTGGTGTAGGTTTTGAGGGACTATGTGATGAGTGTGGTGTGGTGCAAGTGTTTACCTTCTCCTCTTGACTGTCTACTCCAGTCTTGGGTGAAGAGAGGTTTTCTCCAGTTTGGCTATATAGGTGCATATCTCACAGGTTGTAGTGTTGGGTGGTAGGAGGAGAGGTTTGTCTGTGTACATGAGGCAATTGCTGCATTGCCCCAAGATGCCCAGATTCATCAGGTAGGCAGGAGTAAACACTGTGAGCTGACCCTTAGACATGCCTGGATAGATGCTTATTTATTAAGTACTAAAAACTGTTTTCCTCTAGATAAGTGAGAAAATTTGAATGCTGTACTAATTTCTAGCTTATTTAGTGCTTACAATGAGTTCTGAACAAGTGCTAAGCTCAAAGAAACAGATTTGAGTGCTGAAACTAGAAAAATGCCTAGTTCTAAGAAACAAAATTAAGCTAGAAGGCTTCCCTCCAACACAGAAAGGCTTGGGGCTCAAAGGTTTACAAACAGTCCTGGATACAGCAAATCTGTATCTGGACTAGACGACTTACAGGAAAGGCAGGAAACAAGTTTAGAATTTTTTTTTTTGTAAAGTGGAAAGGGGAAAGAAGGAGCAGAAACTAACTGGGTTGACCTTCTCAGATGTTCTCCCTGGATTAGGTAGAATGAGGTAATGACACTAGACTGGGAGGAGTGTCCCAGATCAAATTTACAGTAGGTGGGGGCAACTGCAAAGCCACCAAGTATTAAATCAGGATACCAATAGGGAGAAAGGGTGGGAAACAAAACTCAGAACAAACAAACCCAACCAGATGCTTAACAATTGCAGAAAATGTCTAGTTAATACTTCACACACAGTGAAACAAGCTAGCAAAGTATATGAAGACAATACAAGTGCTATAAATAACTCAAAAATAAGCAAAAAACAGAATACTTAATGTTATATATCACAGATTAGTTGGCTCAGAGCCCTTCCTCCGACTTCCTCCGATTAGCTCAGTGTGAAATGGCAGAAACACTCACAAGTTAACTTCTTAAGTAACAAAGTTGAAACCTGAAACAACTTTTAAAAAAGGTGGAAATCTTGACAATGATATGCCAGTTATAGTACCACTGCCTCAGGTATGAACCTTCTCCCTATTCTGTTTGAATGGGCATCTTGGAGTAATTGAAACCAAAAAACGTAAAAAAATAGAACAACTGGATAACACAACCCGGATGGATGTGCAATAGACCACACTGCTCGTACACCAGGATGCAGCAAATTAGTTTAATAATAGATCCACACGATATAAAACACAGGTTAAGCGCTTTCAACTGTAAGTCACAGTCTTCCTCAGAACAGTTCAGTTCTGAGGAAGACTGTGACTTACAGTTGAAAGTGTATCTTGAGTAATTGCCACAAGTAAAGCAGGCTGCATCATTGCTCATAACTATAAGTGCAAACATGTTAATGTTTGTACAAATACACACTCGTCATTCCCTAGGCTATGCACTATAGTTAACTGCTCTGGAATGGAATATACAATTATTCTACTTTGGCTAACCAGAACACATGCGCAAAAGGCAATATGGCAGCCCTTAACATTCATAGGGAATATCTGATATGGCAAAACAACACTATCACACTTACCAGGTACAGGACCACAAACTCCGGCCACACCTACCATACCTGTGAAAAGGTGAGGGAGAGGCATTGTCAGCAACATCAAATGTTACAGTGTTACAAGGTAATATGTGCATATAGCCACATGTATATCAGCTAATGTGATATTGGCTATATTGCTGACATTCTGCACAATTGTGGTGGAAAGCCAACACTCTCCAATGCAGACAGACCTGACACCCATGTACTGATGTGTAGAGCCTGTCACAATGACTGCATGACTGCAAATGTATTATACTGATGAACACAGTCTGCTTACCTGGTCACTCCACTGATGTGGATGTTGTGGCACTCACTTTCAGGATGTATAGTTTGATGGTTGGCTGGGAGCTGTGGGTTGATCCTAGGTTCACCAGGAATTCCTCTGTTGCTGAGAGTGGTTGCTCTGTTGTAGGCCCTCCACCGGTAGCAGCATGATCCCTGGCAAAAGCAGCTGCCCTTTGACGTGCAGCATAGATCATGTTTGTGGCCCGGTGTCGAATCTGCTTGTGAGGCCTGTCCTGTTGGCCAATATCATTAACAGCCCTCACAAGGTCTGCCCACAATGCTGCCCACTGTTCATGGTTGTGGTGACCCCATGACAGCAGGATGTGATGGCTGAGTCTGAGGGCATCCAGTGTAATGTAATTTTCTGCAGATAAAAATGGAGGATATCTCTGTTGGGACATTATTCCTGCAAGACAACAAGAGGGGAGTATATTACAGGACTGGATATGTGGATGTCCAATATGTACACACCCTATGCAACCATAAGGCCTGAACTATCCACTGCTCCCTCACATGTCATACTCTACAGTTTGGAGACACACTACATGTGTGGCTGTCACCAAGATAGTATCAATACTGGGTAATGTCCTTGTGTGCTGGGACAGATTCTGCTATATGTCTCTACAGCCATCAATGCAGTGTATACTGTGATGTGTCCCCTATGGGCAAATCCTCACTAATATGTGACACAACCACTGTCGGACAAATAGTGTGTGCTCTTCCAACAACTATATGGGGACAGTCCAGCTGCACCAGTGTGCCACAATGACAGACAGCAATGTAAACCTGCTGTCGCATATGTTCCCTGTTGGCATCAGACATCTCAACTCTGCAGATGTTTGCAGAATGTCACCATGTTTGCCTCATAGCTGTGGTCTGTCTTACCCAAACTTGTGCATGTCTGACAGATGGTTGTCTACTGATTGATGGTTGCTGTCAGAAAACTGACACAGAATCTGTCACCCATCAGATCCCTCAAACAGCACTTATGCTACAGTAATATTTGTTACTCTAATCACATTCTTACTTTGTATGGCCAATATGTATACTCTCTCACTGGGTTTGGGCCTTTGTCCCCCCATTAAATGTGTCTTTGTCCTGGTTACTTACTGTAGGAGGTTGAGAGGTATATTAGGCATAGCTCTCAACCAGACAGGGATGAATGTCCATGAAACAAGAACATAGCCAGAGTTCATCAGGGACATTCAGGGACACTTTTACAATGTTAGTACTATTTATGTGTGACATCGACAGACAGAGAGAAGGTACATTACAGTCCATAAGTTGATGTTACATAAGTGTATATCCTTACTTAGTGTTACTATGTCGTAGGTGTAATCCACTATCTTTACTATAACGGCCGACCATTGTAGAAGGGATGGACAGGGACAGAGCAGAGATGTGAGTCAAAGCAGGGACAATTGAGAGACATGCCTGTAGGTTTGGACAGCAGAGCATCACTGAAATGTCAGTATCATAGATCTAATACAAGCCTATTGTTTTAATCCATATTCCCCATACCTCCAGTCTCCCATCTGCATCCCTTTTTATTGGGAAATGTAGTACATACATGGTATAGAGATGCATTCCCTTTATTGAATGGTTCCTCTGCAAATGCTTTGCACATACACTGTCTGTGTGAGTAAAACCCCATACAGACCTATTCCCCATAAGTAGTTGCATGCCTTTTGTAGGTAATGCTCATTAACAGGTAATTGCCTCTCCACTGTGGCTCATACTTGCTAATTGCATCCAAAACAGCTGTGATGACATGGCACCACAGTGCAATATATAAGGCCTTCATGTGGGCCTTGGCCCCTTTCTTAGTTTTTGAGATGGACATTACTGAGGTTTGGAGACTACAGCAACACAGAGGGTAAGTTCAAATACTGTCCACCGTAGAGATGTATGAAGTATGTCCACAATTTTGACTTGTATGTTTGCTCAGTGTCCCATGACAATGTGGTCATCTGGAAGGTCACTGTCAGACACTGTAAGATGAGGTCAGAAGGGGAAAAGAGATATGTGAGTGTCACACTTCATAACCATCAGAATATTCAAGGTATTACAGTAGCTGCTATTCTATCTAGTTACTAACTTTGTAGGGGCAAACTAGGAAATATGTAACTATCTCTGGGCCTTTGCCGCCCCCTTTATGTATGGTTGCGTCGAGATCCCTTGTTATATGGGGTTGGGAGGTATGGTCGGTCTGTAGCAGCTACCTTCGTGTATGCTCCAGGCTGCAGCTGCTGTTGTAGCCTAAGACACAATGGGAGGAAAGTGAACATATTGGAGGCCTGTAAGCTGTATGTGTTACTATGGCATCTGTGTCAGCCCTTTCATTACAGGAGAGCCAGGATAAGAGTACCCATTACAGTTGAGGCATGTGCTTAAGGTACATCTGTAATGCAACAGTGCCAATAGCAGAGCAGTAGGCAAGATATAGTTAGGCTATCCAGATATGTGCAGTGTGTCCTTACCTGTAGCCCTGTGACTTGCAAAACTGGGTAGCTGATAATTCAGTAGCATAAACCTATGGGGATTAAAATTACATGAGGCGGTCATTGCTTGCTGTGTTCACAACAATGCAATTGAACACACTGGATTCAAACTCAGGACTGTGTGTGGCAAAATGCACTGCATGCAAGTCATTTAACAGACTGAGCTACTGAGTCAGTGCTGCCATAGGAGTTTTTGCCAGATATATGTGCATACGGCCTAACGTACAGCCATTATTATTTATTTGGCTGTCTACTAATGTATTTGTGCTTCAGAGTCCAAGGTGCACTCCCATTTCTCCCATTAGGTTCAATTACAGTCTCTCAGTGGCAATTAGTATTTTTCCTGAAAACGCCTGGTTTAATTAAGATCTGTGTGGCCTAGTGGGTTAGTGCTGTAGTTGAAAGGGACTCAGGTTCGAATCATGGCAGGGGTGATTATTTTATACATGTGGCTAACACTGTAAGAAATAAATAGGATCATTAAGTTAAGTTAAGTTTAAAGCTCATTTAAGTGGGTTTGCGCAGTGCTGTGCATCACACTACATTGCAGCGTGACAATTAGCTCCGCGCAAACTAGCACTAAAAAATTAAAAAGAAAAGAAAAAGGGGTGACACGACAGTGGCAAAATAGGGCAAGCAGGGGGAACAAGATAGTGAAAGGCAGGTAGGGATGTGCAGGACAGGTAAAGGGAAGGACCATAGCTTTCCATTTCTGGTACAGCAACAGCTGTGCATTTTGACAGATTTTGAGGATGCATTTGGATGGAAAATGTGTTTTCAGGCCAACTAGGCCAAATTAGTTGTGTACAGTGGACACTTGTGTGAAATGTAGACCTATGTATGGGGAGATTTTTTTTTTTTTTTTTTTTTTGTGGGACAGGTGCCCATTTTTTTTTTTTATAAGGAGAGAATGGAATGTTGGGGAAGGGATATAGGTACATGTGTGGAGGTATGTTGGGTAGGATAATGCAATTGCAGACAGACAAGACAGCATACAGGGGTGGTGTGTGATACATGTTGGGGGTAAACAACTTGGATGGGGAGGGTGTTGTGGAATCCAAAGGAGCTTGTGGCTCCAGGTGGCAGCAGCATGACTGTGGTCCCCTCCCATGGGCAGTTTACATTGCTCCTTCACTTCCCCACAAGTGGCTGTGCTGGAGGCTGGGTGCCAGGGCCAGCAGACCCTACCAGGATGTCGAGTCTGCCCTTGAGCCAGTGCAGGCATCATTCATAACTCCTATGAAGAATCCTGTGCACCATAGCCGGTAGTCAATCTTGGGTGAGTATCACCCCTCTGCCATCGCTCCCAGGTGTGATGGGATCCATTCCCTGAGGTGGTTCCACTGAAAGTGGTGCAGGGCCAGCAGAGGGGGCATCACCAGCTTATGTCCCAGATATTCTGGTACCTGGTGCTGCAGACAGCTGAGATACAGTAGGTAGATCAGCAAGAACCAGCCTACCTTGATGTGCTGTGATTATGGTGGTGAAGCAATACATTTAGGTTAGTTATGAACAAAACCATTGATAGTAATAATAGCATGCTAGAATATTGGAAATAATCCCATTTCATTTCAATGCATATTATATGAAACACAACAATGAATATCAGAACAGGCAGTATATTAACAGCATGCCAGCAACAGTTACAGCATATGGCCAACAGAATAGGTAATTCAACAAGATATGTTAATATGAAACCATTGTGATACATAACAATAATAAAACACATGCCCCAAAATAAAGTTCAGGGAACAACGTACGTTAATTGTAAACCATGACCAATGCATAACAATAATAAATCTTTGAAGATAAGTGGTGAGGAGAGAGAGAAATACAGACCATTAATACCATTCTAGGCTATATAGTTGACAACAGTACTACTATCTATTCTACACATCTGTCCTTTCTTTATGTGTAAAAGTGCCCTATAGTTGCTGTAGCATGTACATACCTCTCAAGCTATCAGCATGGGACAGTATGGGCCAAGCAGTAACAACTGTGGGTGAACAGCTAGACAGAACACTTACACATCAGGTGTACCTATATTACTACCAAGGTATACTGTGGGCTGTTGTACTGTTCCTTGCTATTTACATAACCATGTCGATACATCTGTGACAGAAGGATTACTCAATGGTAATCACATTCCGTGACAGCGTGACACTTGAGATATATGTATGTGCAGAGTACAAACAGTTAGCAACTATCATTCCTTGCTTGGCAGGCATGGGGATAGAACCCAATAGCAGTGACAGCACTGGACTTCTGCATTTATTTTATTTATTTATTTATTTTACATTTGTTGACTGGGCTAGTCTAGCTGGAGACATGTCCATTTTCAGTTGAGGCCCGGGGAGAAAAGCTCCAAGAAATCGTACAGAGTTTATACAAAGTTAAAATAGAAGTTATACAGGTATTGAAAGAACAGAATTATCACAATTTTTTATATAAATAGAACAAATTAGAATTTGTAATAGATTTGTAATTAATAGAAGTTATACAGGTATTGAAAGAACAGAATTATCACAATTTTTTTATATAAATAGAACAAATTAGAATTACCATGGTCATTTTGTAAGGTACAGAGATATAGTACACATATATGTTATATGTAATAATGTAGTTTGTTGATACATAAAAGGTAGTTACTATAGGATGGGGTGAGATAAGTGAATAGGAGAAGTTTTAGTCAGGGATAGTACAGGTGCATAGCCAGTGATTATTGAGATATACATGTATTAATTAACTACAGCTACCTTTAACACACACTACAGCCATACCAGAGCTTACACAATTTATTTATTTATTTTTTATTATTATTACAGTTATTTCCTGCTTTTATGCTGTATTTTCACATGCCTGGTAATGATTGTAACAGTCTGTGACATGTAAACTCACAATAATGTACTCATAACATGGGCTCCCTCACCCATTTACCTGTAGTTCCTGTGGAGAGAATATCTGTAAACATTATGTGACTGACTGCTACTGTAATATTTAGATCTACATACCACTGGATTTGAACCCTGCTCTGTGTGTGCCAAAATGCATTTCATGCACAACATTTAGAAAACTCAGCTACTGAGTCACTGCTAATTACTGACTGACTGATATTTGCCTACAGCTCACCAGGAACCAGAATATGACCTGCTAATAGTAGTACAATTTTATACATGACTGCAGTGACAGTTGAACACACATGCGTGACAGTCAAGCATGAGAGATACTAGTAAAGTATATATGGCTACATATAATTCAGGTGTCGACATTACATTGTTAGTGTGTTGAAATATCAGTGAAGTCAGCAACCAATATCAGATTGTGGGTTATTATTTGCAGTATACAACTAGTACACCGTAATGAAAAAGCACAAAATGGTACAACCAATCTGATGAACAAAAACAAACAAAACCAGGAAAGTCAGGCACCCCAACACTTTAATTAAACCAAAACTGTTAAAATAACAACATAAAAGCATAAATCACAGACAAACAGGTCTGGTTAAGCACATTTTATCTAGTTTACAAACTAAACTTCTTCAGATCACTAAAACAAAGTCAGGTTTTGCTTAAATACTCACTCCCCCTCCCCTTTTGCAAACATTATTAAAGTGTCAGGGTGCCTGACTTTCCCGGTTTTGTTTGTTTTTGTTTTAGTGCACAGTCATACCTGACTGCAGCACCATACCTCACAGGCTGAATGCTTATAGCTGACATGCAATGGCAAAAACAAGACAATCCTGCTGTACACATTTACCTTGGTACTATTGGTATTGCTCCATGTGTTGTTGTAGACCAGTTGTCATAGGTGATTTATTATGAAACAACTCTGAACCTATGCTTATTGCACAACAGACTTTATTACATATACTTCATACAGGTACTTTTACCATTTTATGATTTTATTGCAGAACACTTGTAATAATTGATTTCTTCCAAAACAGCCCTATTCCACAACAGATTTTATTAGACATATTCATGCAGGTACAGATACTATTTTGTGTTTTATTGCAGAAGTTTTAACACTTGCTTTCTTGAAAAACAGCCCTACTGCCACAGTCATTACACAACAGACTTTATTGCAAGTTCTCTCCTTTGCAGCTGTTGGGAGAGAAGCACACTATTATGCATGCCAGTTTAGCACACATTCAAGTTTGGATATTGATGAAACACGGGTAATGGTACTTACATGCATGTGGGATATTCCCAGCCCAGAATTCATGGATCCAGGTGTCCGAGAGAGTCCCCTTCTCTCTTTTCAGGTCATCATTGTGGTGATGACACTGTCAACTGTGTGAGGGATACCAGTTGCACTGGTGAGGTCCTTTACCAGCTGGTCCCAGCCTTCCATCATGCTCTATGAGCCCCAGGTAACCTCCCTGCATCAGCCAGCCATCATGATTTTTTACAAGGAGTCCAACCATGATCATGGATTCCTGAATGCCCCAATGCTGCACCTCAAAGTGCAAACCCTCTCCAATGCCTGCCATTGTACCCTTCAGAGTCAGAACTCCAATGGATTATGCTGTATTCCCACTGATTGGGCTTAATATAGCACATTTGCCTGCCCTTACACACCATTGGCAATATTTAAAAATGTGGCACATCGCTTAGCAACACCCAAACCAGAGCAGCTCAGCTGAGCATTGCACAAACCCATCTGCTTACCACTGCTTAGCAGTGTGCAAACCAGCCAAGCGGTGCCAAGCAGTGCATAAACATTAGCCATTGTTCTTTGTTTATGCAATACTTATCAGATCATAGCGGGTCTTAGCAGGCCAGTATTTAAAAATAATGTGCATAATTTTTATTTCCAACAAAAATGCTATTTTACTCTTCCATGTATTCAAACCCTGCACCTACTGCACATGAGACTGTATCTCTAACCACTTAGCTATGTAGATGTGTGAAACCTTGCTATACCTTTGCATATATCTCTGAGCTGACTTTAAGCAGTGCTGAGCACAGTGCCATGCCACGCAAACCCACTCAGATACATTTAAACATGATGTTTGCATAAATAATTAAATACATTCGGTTTCAATTTTTAGATGTCTGGTGTTTTGGCTCCACTTAGCACTGCTGTGCTCTGCGCCACACAACACAAACATGCTTTTAATAAAAATTAAAAAAAAAAAAAATGAAGTTACATTAGTGTACTCCTATTGGACAGTGTGGGGGTGTGTTACTCATCTGCAGTAACAGTTAGCACCACATTGCCTACACTGATTCAATAACCATGTCCCACGGCTCTCTCTTGGCAACACGCCATGTTTAATATGCATGGTGGTCTGCCAAGGAGGAACCGTGTACACGGACATGGTAACATTCTATGTAGGCTCTACACTATGCCAACAGGGATTTTATTAAATCTATCTTACTGTCAAACCTTATTATGCTCTCATTCAACTTAATCAATGAATTTTACCAAACAGTTTTTAAAGCAAGTTTCTTGTCTTGACAGGAAAGAAATCTCACAGTTATGTATCTCGGGTTTCTATTAGCTTTTTTTGAAGAAGAAGGGACCACAATAGACCTATGAGCTCTTTCAGTACCATCTGATAAAGATTTTAGTAAATTTAAAGTCTTAGGGAGCCAAAATGTGAGAAAATTAACAATATTTATTCCTTCTATTTTTACAGGTAGTCCATGGATGTGTATATTGTTCCTTCTATATCTATTTTCAGGATCATTTAATTTATTTAGTAAAGATGTATTTTCTTTTAATTAAAACATCAATATCATGTCCTTCTTCTGAGACTCTCCCTTCAGTAGCATTAAGTGCCTCTTTCATACTAGTAATCTATGTCTTCTGCTGCATTATTTCATGTAACTGTTAAATTTGTTTTGTGCATTTGTCTTTGAAGTTGTTCAGCTTATTGTCCATTTTGTCTAATTTTACCAAAAGATCCTTTATGCTAGTAAGAAGTGATTGAAATTCCTTCTTTAATGACAAGTCCTGTGAGTTAGATTTGGAGTAACTCTTTTTGAAAAAACAGACAAGAATTGTTGACAGGAATTAAAACAATTAAAAAGATATTTTTCAAATATTGTCTTCCAAAATCATGAAAAGAAAATAATCTTCCAAGGTGAAGAGTCCATGACGTCAAAAACATAATAACTTTCAAAATATAACTCAAATAGCAGAGCTGAGAAACTAAGCTGTTAGCCTGTCACCATCTTGGCTACAACCCAGTTAAAGACTATTCTGACTGCTGGCTTCTTTGCCAACAACTGATTTTCTAGTCTTCCTGCTACCATTACCTTCCTAATTCATGCATAATGAACAAAGACAAGTCCAGTAATGAAAAGATAATGAATGAAAAAGTAGTAGCCACTGGAAAAAATTTGCTTTTTTTTTATTTTACTTTTGTTTACTGGGAAAGTCTGATGGGATTTAACTATATTCATTATCAGTGGAGGTCAAGACAGAAAAGTTCTTCCAAATTTTTACAGCAACTATCTAAATTACACATAGAATGACAGTGAGCAAGTAGTGTACAGGTATTTATATAGCACATTATTTTAAATAGTGTACATAAATGTGCAAAGCACATGAATATTTAAGTAATATCTATATATCTATCAAGCATATCACAATATATATAGCATTATATATCTTATTTATAAGGATACCTCGGGAGTCTAAGTTAGCTATAGTGTAGATTCTTTTCCATTTGGTGGTGTAGCAGGGAGAGACAAATAGCATACAAAGTATAAACCATAAATTTTTGTTAAAAAAAAAAAAAGATGATAGACTTCATGAGAAAGAGAGACAGAGAACAAAATATGAGATTGTATAGTTCTGTTTGATGTGTCCGAGAGAGATTCAGTGAAAGAGAGAGAGAACAGAGTGAAGTAAAGGAAACAGGTATCAGAGTAAGGGAACTCTATGCATTAAAGATATAGTGCGCCTTGTTGTTGACAAGATTATGACTGTAGAATCATAGCATGTATATTAGTGGGTTTGGGAGTAGCAAGTAAGTGACATGCATTAGGATGGATAGTAACAGAAGAGTAGAAAGGCAGAAAGGGAAGTGAGAGGTAGAGGAAGTAAAAAAGGTAACAGTAGGGATGAAGGTACAAAGAGACTGACTATGGAAAGTGCGTGGGGACAGATAAGATGAGAAGAGAGGTGGTGCTAGGATCTACTTCTACTTATCGATATCCCATTTCATCAAACTTCATAACTGTGAGACGAAGTTGCCGAAGATGTAGTTTCATGAACACCCAGATCACCATAAAATAACTCTGGGAAATGAACCAATTGGCCACCATGGTGAACTTTGCCCCTTTTCTCCACTATCATGTAATCTCGGAGATGGTATATTTAGTTAGGGGGTGTGTGGAGTGAAGCCCCCACTTCGGTGGGTTTGATTTGCTTCAGTTTGTTGTTTAAATGTTGCTGAGCAAGTGGTTTGTTTCCTGGAGTTATTTTACAGTGATCCAGGTGTTCATGAAACTACATCTTAAGCAACTTCATCTCATTATTATGAAGTTCAATGAAGTGGGATTTCGATAAGTAGAAGTAGATCTGGTACTAGAGTTTTTGGGATGGATGACAGCAATGAGATCACTCCCTACAAGCCCTTATCAGCCTGGAGGACATTGACAACTGTGTAGTGATTGAGACATGGTTTAAAATAGCAGAAGTCACTCCGGCTGTGCAAGGTTATAAAGCATTCTATGTTTAACTCACTTCTGTGCAGGAAGGGGAAAAAGATGGAGGTGTCTCAATCTACATCCAGAAAAGACTTACATCAAGGCTGGTAAAGCAACATACTATAGCTTCTTCACGCCCAGATAACCATCAGAAATATCTCGTACCATATATTAACTAGGTATAGAACTCCCTCTATGACACAAGAAAGCCGCAGCACCTACCTAAAGTAACTAGAGTCCCTTATTATTAAACCCAATACCATTTTCATGGGTGATCTAAGTTATCTAACTATAGACTGGGAAACCTATATCCCCACTGGTTCACAAGCACAGAGTTTCCTGGCTTTGTCAATACAAATGTCCTGGAACAGTTAGTCAGAGTACCCACGATAAAGAATAGCAAATTTTAAATATTGTCCTTACCAATATGGGAGCATTTTGCACCATCCCTTGCACGTCCCTTGCATATCTTCATCACTTATAATGTTTGATCATAAAGCAGCCTCATTCAAAATAAAACTGAAACCAAAAAGCCATCCCACCCATGGTACATTTAGAGCTTTCTTTAAGACAAACTACCTGCTCCTAAGTGATACATTGGTAGGTTTCAAATCCCCAATAAACCCAGTTACCACCACTGAATACACAGAACATAAAACACTAGGGTGGGAGGCTGGCATAATGGATAGGGTGTTTACCTTACAGACACAAAATGCAGGGTTTGATTCTCACATGGGGTAATTGGCTAGGCTTAAAATGGCCTACAAGGGCACTTAGCCTAGTACTAATCTATGAACCTATGAACCTATACTATACCACCATTTAAACAGCTACATAAATGCAGCTGCACCACACCGGAAAAAAATGCAGGGCAAATCCGAGAAATAAACTTCATTATAAATGGAAAAGAATTTTGACCAAAAGTAAGAAGAGTAATTCCCAGAATGTTAAAGTTCTTGTCATTAAAATAAACAAACAACTCAGGAGCTTAATAAAGTCCACCAAAGTCAAGTTTGAGGATTAAATAGCTACCAAAGCCAAAGATAATCACAAGGCATTTTAAGTTATGTCTATAATCTCAAAAGCACAATGTATTAATGCGCTGAGCTGATTGTTAATAATGTTACCTTCACTGAGGTTGAAGATACAGTGAACCTACTGGTTGATAAATTTAGCTCTAACATTACCTCTGTCTCTCTCCCCTCCATCTGTCACTCAAGATATACCAGAAAGCGGCTCACCTCCAGCTATCACACATGACCAGGTTTTAAAAGGGCTATCAAAAAATAGAAATACTGCATTGTAAGGTCCTGACAATATCCCTGCATACATCTTAAAATGGCATGAAGCATGAGTTAGCCACATCTCTAACAACTATTTATTCTCAGCCTCCATACAGGTTTCGTATGAAGCAAATGAAGAACAGCTACAGTCATACCCCTGCATAAGGGAGGACCCTCCACAATTACAAACCCATAAGTCTGACCAGCCTCATGTGCAAAGCCATAGAAAGGCTTATTATGGAAGTAATCAATCAGGACATAGAGAACCTCCAAACACTGGACCCATCTCAGTCTGGATTTGTCAAGGGCAGGTCATGCTTACTCAACCTGGTAGAATTTTTGAAAAGGTCACCAAAACAATGGATGAAGGCAAAACCGTACACGACATACCTCAACTTAGCCAAAGCTTTTGACACAATTCCCCACTCATACTAGAAAAGTTAAATAAGCTGGGGAAAAACCTATATCACCCACTGAATTGCCAAATGGCTCACAGATAGAATGCAGAAAATCAAAATAAGAAATTTATCTCAACAATGAGACCAGTCACCAGTGGAGTCGCCTATGGTTCTTTACTGGAACCTCTCCTGTTTATGTATTGTTTTGAAGAAAAAGCCAATACTAAAGGGCACTGGCTGACTAAGTTTGCAGATAGCTACAAGTTAGGAGCAGTCATTGAATCCACAAATGACTTAGTCATCCTGCAGAAAACTTTGTCCCAAATAAATAACTGGTGCCAAAATCATAGACTGAAACTAAATGCCAGAAAAGGCATTATTGTATCCTTGGGAAGTCATCTATCCCAGGAAAATACCACATTAACACTACATTGCAAAGAGTTAACCCAGTTGTTCAGGATTTAGTAACTTATGTGGACAGTGACCTATCTTTTCACCAGCATGTGTCCATTGTTGTAAGAAATTCCTATATATGAAGGGATTGTGTCTAGATCTAGAGATGTTATTGTCCCCTTTTCTCGGCCCTCATTAGGTCACTCATTGAATATAATGCCCCCTTGGGCAAGTATCTGTACAGACACAGTCAACAATTGGAAGAGCCACAGAGATACCATGGTAACAGGATACAAGGCCTAAACAACTTGTCCTACATGGACTGAATCAAAACCCTGTCACTGTGCTCGGTATCCTACAGACTGCTAAGAGGTGACCTGAGTCTGCCATTCAGGGCATCCTACAACCCAATACTGTTGAATTTACTGCACCAGAACTACTCAGTCTAGGGCTCTAAACCTCTTCTGAAACACCAACAGAACAGTTTGGAGGGACAGGCATATATCTCACAGAGGATACTACTGCTTGGAATGGACTCCCATCCACATAAAACAAAGTTTAGCCTTATCCATATTCAAATGCAACTTGGATCTGTAGATGGGAAACAGAAAATTTACTCTAGGATTCCCCCTGTACTACTACTAATGGACAGAGACAGATCCTCAATGTTTCATCCTGTGCATGAGTCTCCTCAAATTATCTATTATATGATCCCAGTTATTCTCATTAGGGATAATGAATAATTATTGACCATAAAATGGATAAGTCCAATATCTAACTAAATGGGATAAGTTAATTCAACCACAAAAAGGTAAATTGGCTAGTCTTAAAAGGGCCCATAAGGGCAGCTATCCTAGCACTTGCCTATGAATCTATGAGTGGAATTTTAGAAGCAAGAATGAGATAAATTATTGGAGGATTCTCGTATCTCCAGGGTAAAATTCTCCTGTTATGGAATTGAATAATGTCAAAGAACAAACTGTTGGTAAATTATTCCAATACCTGGAGACGCTCTAAGACAGAAAGTTTCATATTTAATAGAGCTGTTTGTCTTAATTCTAAACTGAGGGCATCTGCTGTGGATATATCAATAGGAATATTGAATGCTATATTTCATGAGACAAGCAGAAATAGATGATGTGCAGCTTTTTTTTAATTTGGTACTAAATCACACATGAGCTCTTTAAAATAATGATAAATTAAATGCTGTTAATTCTGTATTTAATAACATACAGTGTATATAATTGAAAGTCAGGCTATTGTAAATATTGTATATAGTTGTTTAAAATGATATTTAAAAATATTATGTAAATGTTATTTTAATTGAAAATAAAAAAAATATTTGAGAAAAAAAAGAAATTAGTTGCTGTTGCCACCAAGTGCAGCACAAATCATTAACCTCAAAAATTTGTAATCTTTGAAACTGAATCTATTAATCTGAGCTACAGTAAAGTAAGAAAATGGTATATCATATTCTATGAGTTCTCTGAATACTTTTGTCAACAGAAATCAAGCTAATATATCAAATATCCTTAATTTTCCAGACTGCCCTCGATTTTGCCTCATATATTTGTCTAACCCCCTGTTAACTTTTTGATTTTTTGGTAAATCACTGAGGAATACAATCAGTCAATGATGCCAGACATTTCAGACATTACAGTTTCATACTCCTCATTGTTCAGAAAATACTTAATTGGTTTATTCACTTTATAAATGAATTAGAGTAATATTTAAAAATTGTCTTCCATTCCAGCTGAGTGAGTGGATCTTTATGATGTCTCCTTTGGTTTATGGATGTTTGGAAGGGACATCATTAGGAAAATACTGATGATGTTGAAAATATTGTTTCCTAATGATTCTGGTTTGTGTAATAAATATAATAAACCCAATTCTTTCAACCCATCTCTACAGCCCTCTGTTGAAGCTTTTATCCATGTATGTGAAGCTGAATTGCAGCAGCTTCTACATTGCAAAGATGGCAGATGAGGTAAGAAGTTTTACAAATTGACTAAAGAACAATACACAGCCCTTTGATGGTTACAATCACAACCTTTAATACATATACAGCCAGTGGACAAAGGCAATTCACTGGCTGTAATGGATACTACATTTTATATTAATAGTATTTTGAGAGATTTATCTAACACCAGTGTGTACTCTTGCATAGATCTTAATGGTATTTCATTTATTATTAACAGGGTTCAGAGTAAAAATGTATAATTTGTTGATGATTGGCAAAGTATGATTTGACTAGTATAATTTTTTATCCATTGATAATCCAATAATATCAACAATTAATGGTCTCCCAAAAATTCATAAAGTTATACATGAATCACCAATGAGATTGTTGCTGGACAGGGCTGGTTAACAGAACCAATTTCTATTAATATGGAGGGCAAGCTGAAATCTACTCCTAAATGTGCACCAGCAGTTTTAAGTGATAATGAACACTTTCTTAATAAACTTTACACAACTGTTAGTGGATTGAATGACTATTCATATCTTTTACTATTAATAATGGATGTTACCATTCTTTTTTACAGTCATACATAATAGTTATGGCCTAGATGCAGTTAGAATTTTTCTCCACCACAGCAGTGACTACACTAATGCCTACATTTCATCAATTTGTAATTTGTTAGAAATAGTGTTAGAAAACAATGTGTTTACTTTTAATGGTGAATTTTATTTGCAAACTCTAGGTGTAGCTATGGGCACAGCATGTGCCCATAGCTACACCAATATGGTGATGTTTTTTTGGGAAACTGAACATATATTGGTTGATAATTTTGTTCTCTGAAGACATTCCCCCACATTTAATAACATCTGTGTAAGAATAGTGTAGAGTCTACATGGATGTTACCATGTCTGTGTATGCAGATCCCCTTGGGACTGCACAATGCATATTAATGAAGGTGTGTTACTGAGGGAGAGCCAGGGAAGGTGGCACTGAATCAGTGTATGGAGTGTATCACTAACTGTTTCCATACATGAGTAACACACCCACTGCACTGTCCAAGTGCATGATAACAATAAATTCAATCTTATAATTTTTTTTTAAAGTTTGTGTGGCACGGTGTGCAGCAATTGACACATGCCAGACATCTACAAATAGAAGCTGGATGCATTTAATTTATGATTCAAAAGTCAGGTTTAAGCATAGCTGAGCACATTTTCATGCTGTGGTGTGGTGCTTAGCAGTGCTCAAACATAGCTGAGAGGTAAATGTAAAAATATAGCAGCATTCTACATATCCACATAGACAAGTGGATAGAGTTATGGCCTCCTGTGCAGTGGGTGTGAGGTTTGAATACATGGAAGGGAAATTAAGCAATTATTTCATGAGATGAATTATGCCAATTATTTTTAAATCATGATCTGCTGCACTCTGCTAAGCTCTGCTAAGCCTTGGTAAGCCATGATAAGCATTGCTTAAACAATATCTATTTAAACACTGCTTAGCGGTGCTTGGCACCACTTAGCTGGTTTTCACACTGCTAAGCATTGCTAAGCATTGCCAGTTTAAGCACTGCTCAGCTCAGCTAAGCTGGTTTGTACGGTGCTAAACGATGCACCACATTTTTAAAAATGGCCCAATGGTGTGTAAGGGTAGGAAAACAGGCTATATTAAGTGAAACAGGTGGAAATACAGGATACCCAGTTAGAGTTTGAACTGCCTAGGAACTATGGCAGGTGTTAGAGAGGGTGCACACTTCCAGGCACAGCAGTGGGGCAGGGTCTCAGCTGGAGTCCTAGTGAAAGACCATGAACACTGGCTACTGCAGGGGTAGTTCCAGGGATCAGAGTACAAGGCAGAGGACTGGGACCGTCTGGCACACAATCTCATCAGTGCTACAGGTATCCCCACCCAGGTGAGCAGGTCTGTCACCACTATGATGATCTGAAGCATCAGGAGGTGGATCTTCTGGACACCTGGGTCAAGGATGCTCAGGATGGGAATGCCCCACATTTTTGCAAGTACTGTCAGCATTGTTAGACAGGTACGTATAATGGTGTGCTTCTCTCCCTACAGCTGCAGAGGAGAGAGCTCACAACCTAGAGGGCCATGCAGGGCAACTGATCAGGTTGCACTGTGAGTGTGGTGAGTACAGATTAATTTGCACTCTATACTCAGATATGCAAGATAGAATAATTCATTCACTACCAGTAGGTACATGCAGTACAGATTTGTGCATTGAAATGAATGTGGATGTAGGCCTGTACTGCAATAACTGACTACTGCCAACTATAGTGCAATGAACAGGGAAGATTAAGGCATTAAACCTGATAATGTTAATGAAATAAAGTTTCTACTGCAGTAATTGTGGAATTACAGCTGTATTGCAACACATGTATTATATCAACTGCTGTGCAATAAAGACTCAAAAATATATCAATAACTGCATGAAGGTACCCCCAATAAAGCTGTATTGTGTAATATGTGTGTAAGTAGGGCTGTTATACATACAAAATCCAAACAGCCACTTGTGTAAATGAGACGCTGGAGCAACAGATAAGTAGAATTATACACACAGCACCATCCAGCGTAACAGCCAACAGCAACAAAAAGTCAGACCACTGCTGAAATATCCAAAATCAAGTATATACTGGCATTGATTACAATTCTTACATGGGTACGTGCCCTCATTCCTATCCGTCCTTTGTCCTGGTGTCTTGTCCCCAGATGAATAACAAAGCATCTGCTTCAAAGATCTTTTATTCTTAAACTGGAAACTAGGTTTGTCACCTACTATATTTCTTACCTCTTCATCCTGAGTAAGGATGGGCCAGAACTTTCTCACTGTTTCTGTTATCACCCCCACATTACTGCAGTAATGTATATGTACCCACATTTTATTGGTTAGGGGCATCTTGCTCTTAACATCATTCCTATTCCTATTAGTTGAAAAATATGGCTTGCCCCTGTCCAACCTTTGCACCTTCATATCCTTAAAAGCATCAGCTACATTGTTGCTAGCATAGCCCCTTTCCCTCAATTTATTATTTTATTTTTATTTATTTTATTTTATTTTACATTTGTTGACCAGGCTAGTCAGCTGGATACTTGTCCATTTTCAGCAGAGGCCCGGGGAGAAAAGCTCCTCGAAAGTAAAGTACAATATTATATATAAAAACAAAACTAAATTTCACAGGTGCAAGTACAATACAAAATTAAGCTATTTGATAGATGAAAGATCATATAGATGTGAGTAGAGTAGAATATAAGGAAATATGTTCACTTCAAAACACATTTGATTGCAGAAACTTATGATAAGTATCTTTTGTTAACATAGTAGGTAGTCTGAAAGACATTTTTGGATATAGATAGAGAATCTAATAAATTTTAAGGCCTGTTATATTTATGGTTTTCATTAGGCAGTTAGTATATACAGTAATAAGACAGGTATCTTTGTGAAAAAAATGACATGAGAGGTTAGTCTGGGTTCATACAGGTGCATAACCAATGGGATATGAGGTAGGTTTTAAGCCTGATTTTAAATTGTGTTAGTGAGGAAAGGGAGGTCAGGTCAATGGGGAGAGAGTTCCAGGTTTTACCCACGGTATTAGAGAACAGAGAGTCCCCAGCCTTATTGTAGGTTTTGCCTATTTGTACTAGTATTTTATTAGATGAGCGTAAGGTCTTAAGGTTGCTGTAGGGAGTGATAAGGTTGGTAAGAATTGGTGTGTTATTAGGCTGATACAGGATTTTGTAGGCAAATGTTAATTGTTTAAACAGAAGTAGATTTGGTAACTCTAGCCAACCTAGTTGTTCATAATTAATACAGTGATGGGTTCTGAATATAGAGCCTGTTGCAAATCTAGCAATATTGTTATAGGAGACAGCCAGTTTGTTCATGTTGTTTTTTGAGAGGTTGGTATATATAGGGGAGGCATAGAGGAGGGTAGAGATTAAGTGGGTCTGGGCAATAGTAGATCTTGCTAGTGGGGTAAGAAAGGATTTGATTCTATAGAGGGAGCCTAGTTTTTTGTTGACTGTTTTTATGGTATTGTTAATGTGACTATCAAAGTTAAGGTTATTGCCAATTAGCACCCCTAGGAGTTTTGTGGTAGAGTCGGGGGATATGATGGCTCCATTGTTCGATGTGACAGTAAAGTGTAGTGGTGTGGCCCTATTGGTGGGAGTAAAAAGTAGGAGTTTGTTTTTTTTGGGGTTCAGGATGAGGCACTGGTGTAGTAACCATTCCTCAACTATGTTAAACACTTTTTGGGTGAGAGACTGAAGGTCTGATGGAGTTGGGACTGAGCATATTAATGTGGAGTCATCTGCATATTGTATTATGGAAGCTTGAGGAATTACAGTATGCAAGTCATTGATGAAAATAGAAAATAGAAGAGGTCCAAGTATAGAACCTTGTGGGACACCGAGTGCAATGGGGAGATAAGTTGTTCTCCCACAGAACTGCTTGTTGCCTATTGTTTATGTAGGATTGAAACCATTGTATAGCCACTGCATCAAGAGATAGGTTTTTGAGTATGTTTATGAGAAGTTGGTGGTTAACCATATTGAAGGCTTTAGAGAGATCAATAAAGAGGGCTGAGGATAGAGTGTTGTTATTGCAATTTTTGTTTATACAGTGAGAGAAGGATAAAAGGGCAGTAGTAGTACTGTGAAATGGCCTGAAGCCATGTTGGCAGTTAGCTAATAAGTTGTTATCTATTAGGTGTTTTAACAGTTGCTTATGAATGCATTTCTCCATGATTTTTGCCAGTGGAGATAGTATAGCAATAGGTCTGTAATTGGATAATTCCCTAGAGTTTCCACCTTTATGAAGGGGGATAATATGCGATATAATCTTCCAAATAGATGGAATAGTTCCCTCAGAGATAGTTCTGTTAATCAGAATGGAGATGGGGCAGGCTATGGCATTTGCAGCTTTTTGCAGATACTCTGTAGGAAGGAGATCTGCTGCAGTGGTGGTAGGTTTGAGTTTTAGTAAAAGGGTACGGATAAAGGATGTAGGGACAGGTTTGAGATGAAATGGGGGTGGTAAGGTAGTATTAGAGGGTGTAAGAGATGAGCTGTCAGGAGTTAGTTGATTGGCAAGAGACTGAATGGTCTCAGTGAAGAATGTATTAAAGGTACTTGCAATTTGCTTTGGATTGTCATGGTCAGTACCTCCAGGGGAGGGAGTGACAGAATGGAATTATCCAGGGTTAATAGCGATTCTCTAAACCTATCCTCATCAGTTATTAACCTTGAGGTCCTAAGGGCCTGTCCTTTGACATTATTATCAAATATATACCCTGGGTGCATGTTTTTTCTATGCAAAAGAGTATTTCTATGACAATCCTTCCTATATATACTTGTCTAGAACTTCCCTGCATCATCTCTCAAAATACTCACATCAAGAAAATCAATTCTAGAATTTGAGTGTTGCATATCAAATTTTAAAAATGATGTACTTGTGTTCACTGCTTAGAAAACACTTTCCAGCTCTGCCTCTTTCCCTTCCATAACAAAAAGAGGTTGTCTACAAACCTCCTGTAAAATATTACCGATTTCCATTCAGTTATTTTAACAGATTGTTCATTCTCCCATAAGGCCATTATTACATTTGCGTAACTGTTGGCACTAGACGTGCCCATGGCCACCCCCGACCTCTGCAAGTATATTTGGTGGTTAAACAGCATAACATTATTACATAATATTGTGTCCATCAACATACATATCAAATCTATTTGAACATGGGTACAAGTGCCATCCTGAATAAGATATTCCCTTAACATCTCCAGACCTTCTTCATTAGGAATGGAGGAAAATAGGGAGTGAACATCCATTGTTACCATAAGTAATGGAATTTCTGTTAAATCTATCTTTTCTAGAAACTTACACAAGTCCTGCAGAAACTGCTTAGAATCCTTTAAAATGTTCTAATTTTTGTCCACTACGGGTCTAAGCATTTTTCTACATAAATAGACAATGGCTTGGTAATACAATTTCTCCCTGATACTATAGGCCTTAAAGAGGGCCTAACAGAATCTTTGTGGATCTTAGGTATTCCTCTAATAACTGGTATAAGGGGGTTAGGCATCTGAAAATAATCATACAGTTCTTTATCTATAACAACTTCTAAATGACTGTCATATAACATTGTTTCCACATTTGTTATTAACTGGTGCAGTTCCTTCCCATCTCTCAGCTTATATACATTCTCTTCATCTAACATATTCTGCATGGTTGAATTATAGTAGCTAGTGTCCATGACTACCACTGGCCCTCCCTTATCTGCTGACTTTATAGTTATTGCTTCATCTTGTTTTAACTTTCCCAATGCTTCTGATTCTTGTTTACTAATATTGTGCTTCTTATTATGACTGCTTTCTAGTTCCAGTTTATCAAAAACATAATTTTCGCACAGCTTTATAAACATTTCAACTAATGGATGACTTGGTGGCATAAACACACTAGGTTTTTTAAAACTTTTTTTCTGCACTTTATCCCCACCATCTTTAAATAACATCCTTAGTAAAACATTTCTAATAAACATTTTTAAGTCCAACATAATTTCTGTTACCTCTAGGGGTTATGAGGGTATGAGCGAAAGACCCTTACCTAAAAGGGAATACTCATCCCTCATCATCACCCGTGAGGAAATGTTCCATACTAGCAATTGTCCCTCCATTGGTGTTTCACCTCTGTTGGTGACCCCTGAGAATATTTCCTCTTCTTTCGGCTGCTGGACCGACCTCGTTGCTTGAACCATTTCTCCAACTGTATAGGAAGTGTTGGAAAAACCTGGCCATGCTCATCTTGGCCTTGTATAACTTTAACCTGCTCTTCTGTTCTCCCATTTAAAATAGAAAGTTCATTGTCTTGCTGCAAAATGCTGCTTTCTGTCAGAGAATGATTATTTGGTTTAGCTCTCATTTCCACAGGTGTGATCTTCTCTATCAGCATGGCTTGAGGCGCATTTTTCTTCCGTTTTGCACCTTGCCTTTCCTCCTCACTCATCAGATTATTTTCCATTGAAATGACTGGCCTGTTGTTCCGCCCCACGTCTGATGTCATCTGCTGTTTTAAGGTGGAATCACCCTCTTCTATCGTATGGTTATGCGATCTAGGCCATACAAATACATGGCCCATCTTAAAGTCTCGAATGTCTCTCTTTAATGTGTTGAACTTTTGCCTCAGCAATTTGTTCTCATAAACATTAACAGAATCCAGCAAAGACATCCAATTTTTCTTTGACCAGCTCTATCAGATACATCATAAACAAATCCTGCTCCTTCTTATATATCTCTTATATATCTCTGCTGAGTAGGGCTGTTGTTCATGAAATCAAATTTGACATCTGCACTGAAATAAAAACACAAAGAATACCACTAATTGACTCAAAGTATAGCTAAGAAAGAGTGTTATGCTAAACTGTAGATTTAGAGCTGCACAAGATATATGCATTATGATATTTGTTCTGCACTAACATCTGAAGCAATAGCATTAACACTCAAGGTATATTGTGTATATCAGGATTGTCTTGTGTTAACCATTGCATTTCAGCTATATGCATTTTTGCTGTGAGGTACTGTGCTGCAGGCAAGTAGGAAACTGTAATAGCTGTAGACTGCAAATATACTACCTGCAACTGTATATGGGTCAGGTAGCCAACCCAGTATTCTGATATGGTTTGTACACATCACAGATATAGCCACCCAGTAAGAGTTTATTGTGCACACCTGCATTCTATGTATTAATGTACAGTTTACCTAGTACCTCTGTCATGCATGAATCTCATGCATGTCTGTTCAACTGTCACTGCAGTCTTGTATAAAACTGTACTACTATTACCAGGTCATATTTTGTTTCTAGGTGAGCTTTAGGTAAATATCAGTCAGTCAATAGTTAGCAGTGGCTCAGTAGCTGTTTGTTAAATGCTGTGACTGATGTACATTTTGTCACACACAGACTAGGGTTCAAATCCAGTGACAGGTTCTAATAGATATTACTGAATCAGCTATGCGTTGTTAACAGATGTTCTCCCCACAGAAATTACAGGTAAATGGGTGCAATAGCCCTTATTGTGGGTTAATAATGTGTATGTTCAGATGTAACAGACTGTTAACAGCATTGATCAAGAATGTGATAAGGCATCATAAAATAAAGGCAACAAGTACAATAGTATTAAAAAATAATACAATAAATAAAATGTGTAATCTTAGTATAGCTGTATGCCTGGTGTGTCTGTGAATATTTGCTGATGGTCTAACCCCATGCCTGCCAAGGATGGCATGATTGTTGTTTATTCTCTGTATTGTATTTGATACAGGTCTCTTAAGTGTCATACTGTCATGGACTGTAATCACTGTTGCCTAATCCTTCTGTCACAGATCTATCATCAGCATGATTGTGTCAATAGCACAGTCACACTACATCAGTCCACATTACACCTTGGTAGTTATATAGGTCCATCTGACATGTACTAGTCCTCTGTAGTTGTGTACCTGTAGGTGTTACTGCTTGGCCCATACTGCCCCATGTGGATAGCTTGAGAAGTATGCACATGCTACAGCAGCTATAGTGCACTGTTATACATAAGGGAAGGACAGAGCTGTAGAGTATATAACAGTACTGTTGAAAGCTATATAGCCTATACTGGTATTAATGGACTGCATTTCTCTCTCCCTCACCCCTTATCGTCATCATAATTTAGTATTGTTATACATTGGTTATGGATTACTATTAACATATGTCATTGTCTAACTGTTATATTGGGCCTTGTGTTTTATTATTGTAATGTATTACATTGAGGGCAGTATAGGCTATATATAAGTGCATGTGGGGAGGTAGGTTGGGTTGGAGAGGCTGCATTTGTGGACAGACAAGATAGCATACAGGGGCAGTGTGTGACACATAAGGGGGTAAACAACTTGGACAGGGACGGTGTTGTGGAATCAGAGGTGCATGTTCCCCTAGATGGCAGCAATGTGACTGAGCTCCCCACCCATATTCCTTCCCCAACATTCCACTCTCTCCTTAAAAAGAAAAAAGGAGTCTTGTCCTACAAAAAATATCGCCTCATACGTAGCTCTCCATTTTGCACCCATGTCCACTGGACACTAATTGTTACATTAATTAATGAGCACATTTATGTTGCCCTCACCCCTCTCACTGGGGTGTGAGGCTCCAAATTCCAAATTATGTAAAACCTGCACAGCTGTTGCTGTAAAATAAATGGAAAGCTATGGTCCTTTCCTACATCCTTCCTGCACAATCCTACCTGCCTTTCAGTATGTTTTCCCCCTGCTTGCCCCCATTTCACCACTTTCCTATCATCCCCTTTTTCACTTCTTTTTTTATTTTTAGAGAGGATTTAAGCAGAGCTAAGCAGCGTGCAGGTCTGTCTACATCAGGGGGTTGTTTTAATGCACAGTTGTGCACACATACTCAGAATTTCAGCAATGTAGCCAGTATCACATTATTTCCTGTACATGTGGATATATGCACATATTACCCTCTAACAGTGCAACATTTGGTATTATTGACAATCCCTCTCCCTCACATTTTTATAGGTACATCAGGTTTTGCCGGAGTCTCTGGTCCTGTACTTGGTAAGTGTGATACCATTTTATTACGGCTTATATATACCATATGAATGTTATGGACTGCTATTTAGCCCAAGGCACAACTGTTATGCTTAGCCAGAGTGGAATAGTTGTATGTTCCATAACGGAGGAGTTCGCTACAGTGTATACAATGGATAATCACAGTTGTGTGCTTGTACAAACACAAACATGTTTGCAGTCATAATCATGAAGATGTATGCAGCCTGCTATACAGGAGGCAATGACTCCAGGATGCCTGTTCACTCACTATAGGGAGATGGTACATACCTGCGGCAGTGATACTACAGCAGGCATACATTCTCAAGATAGGTGTACTGAGTATTATGTGTAGTGCTATCACATACACTGTCATATTGTTTCCCCCACGGGTGTAGTGTACTGGCAACATCCACTGGATGTAGCTGAAGTGCATGTTAGAAAGGGCCTATCTTGTCTTTGCATATTGTTGTGTGTTTGTGTGTTGTGCATGAGATCAGTGATGATAAGACGTGACTGGTAATGTAGTAGTGGCTCCTCATCTATATGAGTCTATGTGGATTACCATACATAATAGTGCAGGTAATAATGCACTGATTTTGTCTTCCTCCTCAAAGGTGAAAGGGGGGTTAGAGTCTTTCCCCCTCACAACCTGATGTCAGTGTCCCATCAGGCTCTGATGATTATGGTTGCCATAGTGAGGCACAGGTGGGATTGCCGGGGGCTTAATCTGTGCCAGAGGCTGACATCCCTCTTCTTTCCCCATTGTCTCTGCACACAGTCAGTATGCCCACACATACCCAGTCTCCAGAGGCCACAGATATTAGACAGTCACATGATGTCAACATTGAACAGGACAGTGTGACAACTATGGTATCAATGAATGTAGACATTGGCCATAGCTAGACAGCTGGTGAGGTCCTACACAGGCAGATTGACAGGGGTGCTTGAAGGGACACTGCTGTCTATTCACCTCCTGTCACAGGTGTCACATCACTGGTCACTCACTGCATGTTTTGGGCCGTCATGGAGGCAGAGGCACATACCGAATGCAACACCAGATGGATGTTCAAGGTCATGGATGCAGCACAGTCTGATATCTATGACTGTCTCCACAGCATTGGTGATGCCATGGATCATTTCACTGATGTAGTAGACAGAAGGTGAACTGAGACAGCATCTGTCTTTGCCTGCACATTGTCTGTGCTGGAACATCTGGATGAGGTAGGGCATCGGGCACGTGGACGGAGGTCAGCAACACCATCTGCTAAGAGATGAAATTCTGTCCACACTCATGTTCCCATAGTGGCAGTACTTCCAGTGTGACATAGGGAAGTGTGCTGTCCACATCATGATGTGGCAGGCCATTTGCATATGGTTGGTCCTGGGCAGGCCCTGCAGTCAGCAGTCGCCATCAGGTACTAGCATCACATCTGGCCTTGGGAGTGGTGGTGCCAGTGTCACTCCTGACAGAGCAGGTTCAAGTGTTCATGGCTGGAGATGGTGAACTGTCCACTCTGCCATGTACAGTCCTCATCTGTCCAACATATACATCTGTAGGGCTAGCACTGGGCTTGACTGTGTACATACACACCCTCAAACATCACTGTCACATGCAGGTCACCAACAGACATACATGGCACCTCTCCATGGCACATCTGACCGGCACCCCTTCCTGACTCACACACATGCTGCCAACTGTATAGTGCAGCCTAGGCATCTGTCACCACATACCACAGCCTGTGCATGTGATGATACCTGTGCCACATCACTGCCATCCATGCCAATGAAGCAGGGACATGCAAATATGTGTCTGATGCACAGGGTGACTATATTACTTTAAATGTAATTGTGTAGTGCAGTATAATTATGCCATTGCAGGTGTTGTGGGCCATGACAGGCACTGTGTGTTGACATGTGTCATGCCTACACAACAAACCTTGGGTATCTTAGGTGCATGATGTTAGACTGGTGGTAGTGTGACAGAATGGCAGGTACATCATGGGGCCTGTGTATGTTTCTGTTCCAGGGGTTTGAGTGTTTTTTCTGTAGAGACATGGCAACAGTACAGTGACACAGGATGGTATGGCAGCACAGCAGATATATAACATTAGCAAGGTGCAGCAGTTTTTGTGGATGGGTCCCTAGGTGCATAGGTGTAGAGGGTTATGTCTGGGACAATGGGGGCAGCTGGCATAATTATGCATTCATACTTTGTGAGAAGGTCTGCTACCCTTTATACATGTCATCTGGGTTTTCTGACTGTACAAACCTAGATGGTGGCAGACATCAGTGATGCCTATATAGGAACTGGAGCCTGTCGCAGGGCTGTCAAATGCATAACCATTTCACTGAAATAGCCCATATGGGCATGTCCGTAGTGATACTAGGGGATATATCTGTAACCACATACATGGACACACACAGAGTTCGTTGGTGGAAGAGTAGAACACCTACCTATCTACAGTTACACACTATAGCTCTCAGTAGTTATCACATGTACCACCGAGTTTATCTGAGTTTGGGCTGTCAGCTAGTACTCTTAGGATGGATGACATGAGCAGGCCTTGTAGGGAGGACATTTAGAGGCTAGCAGGTAGTCTTAGGCCCATAAAATGCATAACCATTGCATGGAGATTGCCCATAAGGACTTGTCTGTATGGCTGCAGATGAATACATGTATACGCACACACAGAGTTGGCTGATGTTAATTTAGAACCCCTACCTATCTAGTTGTACACACTACAGCTTGCAGTACTGATTGCATTCACCATGGAGATTACTAGAAATTAGACTGTCAGTCAATGCTGTTAAGGTGGATGACATCAGCAGGCTTTGTAAAGTAGACCATTGATAGTCACAGGGTTTTAAAATGTATAACCATTGCTCAGAGATAGGCATGTTCGTACTGCTGCAAGGAGTGATAGTTACACACAGACACAGAGAGTTGACTGTTGTGAGATTAGTATCCCTACCTATTTAGTAGTACACACTACAGCTTGCAGTACTTATTGCATGTGCACCAAAGATTACTTGCAATTGGGCTGTCAGCCAGTGCTGTTAAGGTGGAGGACATCAACAGACTTTGTAAGGAGGCCACAGCTGAGGAAAACAGCTTGTTACAGGGCCCTAAAATGAATAACCATTGCACAGACATAGGCCAGATGGGCACGTATTTACTGCTACAGGGGATATATCTGTATACACACACAAACACATAGAGAGTTATCTGTTATGAGATTAGAAGCCCTACCTATCTAGTTTTACACACAATAGCTCACAGTACTTATTGCATATGCCACAGGTTATGTCTGTTATATTTGTGGATGCAGCCACAATACTTGTGGCCCATACAAAGTGGCCTTGTATTACACAGCATGTGTGGCCTGCAGACTGCTCCAGTGTGCTGCTTTTATTGTCTGTAATGCCATAGGCATGGGATAACTAATACCTTGCTATGTGTGCACAGTTCCCAGTATGACTGTGTCTGGCTGGTTGCAGTTTGGTAGGTCCGTGTTACAACCATTGTACATTACACCACTTGCTCACCATTGTCTGCCTACTGGGTGACATTCCACAGGCACAGAGTTCTGTGGGTGTGTGGATTATGTCCTTTTGCGGCCTTGGTTTGTTACCATCAGACAACTATTGTGATGTGTAGGTACAGATAACCCCAGCATTCTGTATGTAAGTGGGGGAAATTCTGAATCCCCACGCACCTATATATATATATATATATATATATATATATATATATATATATATATATATATATATATATATAATGTGTGTGTGTGTGTGTGTGTGTGTGTGTGTGTGTGTGGGTCTACTTCTTTTCATTGAAAATTAATTTTACTGAATTTCACTTAACCTACTCCAAATCACTGAAAGCTCAAATTACTGAAAACTCATTCCACTGAATCTCATTTCACTGAAGTACTGGCACTGTGTAGAGGGTTCACTATCACATAGTCAAATCTATTCCATTCAAGTGTTAAGATGTCTGAATCACTTTTTCGGAAATCTCAACACCAAACACAAAAAAATGTTGAAGGCAGCATTTTAGTAAAGTTGAAATTTCGAAAATGTCAACTTTACTGAAATGCTGCAGTTCTGCTCAACATTAACAAACAATTTTGCAGGGGGGCAAGCCCCCCTGCACCCCCATGTGAGTGATGGCACCCCCACACCCCCCTACTTATATATACAAACTCCAAGACTGCATTTCAGTGAGGGAAAGGGTACATTTCCCAGTCCCCACTATTGTGCGATCTGCACCACAATGTCGAACCTTACAACAGCAAATGCTCACTATTGTAATGTTTGACATTGTGGCATTCATAATTTCAGTTCAGTCAAAGGCAGTTTCACACAAATGTCAATCACACGAAGTGTGATCGACAAAGTGATTGTAAGCCTGTGTAGAGTACTGCAAGGCAAGTAAAAGGTATATGCCCTTTTCCCACTGTAGTGCAATCCTGGAGTTAGTATAAATAGTTAGGGGGGTGAAGGCACAGCCCCCACACTGGGGTGGGGTGGGGGTGTTGCCTCCCACCTAGTTTTTTTTTTATATTACATTTGACCAAAAGCTTACAATGCCGAATTTCAAAACAGTATATTTTAAACCATATCTTGTTAATATATATATATATATATATATATATATATATATATATATATATATATATATATATGCGCCACATACTGATAGCTAGGGAAATCATGTGTGAGGGGGATAGGAGGAGACATGCATAGCTGTCTGTATGCACAGACATATTTCCACATAGCCGTTTTTTGTGTGGAAGAGGTAAGAGACACGGGTTCAAGTTAGCTAAGTATAGGTGCATGGCCAGTGTGACTGTCAGTACTTACAAGGTGACTCCAGGCCAGACCTACCTGTACTCCAGTCCAGGATTTTGTGTGACATTCCACAGGCACAGAGTTCTGTGGGTGTGTGGATTATGTCCAGACCATTGGCTGCTGTACCTGTTTCCACACTCCAGCACCTCCCTGATATTTTGTCCAAGGCATTCCCTGGCTGTTTGCAGAATGCAATATGTGAGTCATACCTATCAACTGTACAGATTTTCACAGAATGCCCAGATATTTGCCTCATATCTTTGGGTTGTGTTACATAACATTGTGGTTTTCTGGCACATTAGTGGCACATCATTAAAGAGTGACATTAGGAAATAATGACAGACATTTGAGATTCAGACTACAGAGATCTTAGGAGATTCATGGTAATGCAAGACCTGTTATCCTATCAATTCTTTACGTTTGTAAGTGCAATATTTAACACTTGCCTCTATTTTTGGGCCTTTATCTCACTGATATTCATGGCATTGGCCAGATTTGTTACCATCAGAGGTTGAGAGGTTTGATATGATTGGGGTACATGCCATAACACCACATACAGAGTGACAGTTTGCTTACCTCTCCCTGTACATGTTTTTGCATAATGTTCAGCCTATTGCCCAGCATGTCTGCTCTGTTCCTCATACAGCTTTGGTTTTCCAGTACTTTACTGTAAAATGCAGGCACTGAAGTGTTGTAACTACTGAGTCATTTAAGTGATGGTCTGTACATCCTGCAGCTAATTGATCTGTTGCAACCTGCTGTTATACTAGCCACCATCTAGGTTACTCAGACCATGTCTGTAGGTTTGGCCCTCTGCCCCCCATTTTTTCTGTCTTTGTCCAGCTGTCTTGCAGTAACAGATTGAGGTATTATGACAGTTTGTGGGACTCCTACCATATGAGTAACTCACATAAAAGTTGTAGACACTGCCAGATTCAAACCATCAACACCATCACCCATGCTAATGTTCTTAGCTCAGTGAGCCACAAGAGCCACCAGAGAGAAAGAGAGAGAGAGTGGTTTAATTCCTCAACAGCATACAAACATACACTGACTCCTGTGTTTTGTGGGTAAAATATGTGGCCAGGTTGTATGCCACAGCCCTGGAAATGTGTGGTCTGCTGATATAGCCTTACAAACATACTCTGTTAGTGCAGTTGTATGGGAACACAGATGTATTGGGGGTAAGGGATTCTGGCATTGTCAGTCATGCATCTGTCCTATGACCACACAGTTTGGCATTTCCCTTGCATAATGTAGTGGGTTTTCTAGCTATGTGGCCTAACAAATATTATGGGACACTCAGTATTGGATAGAGTACGTGTTCTCCCAAGTGGCTGTTAGATCTCTGCAAGTTGCCTAGTAACTCACTCTATTCCCTTCCATACATCCAGCAGGTCCATACATATGCTACCATAGTTTAGGACCCCATACATGTACTGTATAGGAGAGTGACTTACCTTGCAAATGCAGAGGTTGATAGACCTGTGTTTCAGGGATGACTCTGTCTGATGCAACAGTGCACAACCAATACATAATTAGGTACAGGTTGTGTGGTGTGGCTGGCATCCTTTTTGCTATGTATGTAAGTAGGAGTAAGGTGTCAGTCCCTAGGACCCTAGGCTGTCAGTGCATGTGCTGTGCATTACCTCTTGCCCAAGGCCAGGGCATACTGGGCATGCCAACATCTGTCTACAGGGACAGCATCAGGGGGGTTCCTCCTCCGAGTCCCCCTGTGGGTGTGGCTGTGGGGACCTAGGCACTGGTGGGGGGCTGTGTATATCCCTTCCCTGTGATGATCCTGCCGCAGTTGTTTCTGCAGGATTATATTGTGTAGCAAGGCACATACTGTGAACATCTGTGCACATGTTGCTGGAGAGTTTTGAAGGGTTCCACCAGATATATTAAGGCACCAGAACTATGACTTGAGCAGCCCAAACACACACTCTGCGATGTTCCTAGTTTGTGCATGTGCCTCATTATGGCATTCTTTGGTAGGTGTGTGTGCATTTCTGATGGGTGTCATCAACCACGGTTTTAGTACATAGCCATCATCCCTCAGTAGAGGCCATACGGGATGCCCCCCTGGCAACCATCTGGTGCAGCTGTGATGCGTGCCAGACATGGGAGTTGTGATAACTGCCATGCCTACCAGCACACACATTCATGATAATGCCCTGGGCATTGCATATGACCTCACAGTTGATGGAGTGACACCCCTTGTGGTTGAGGTAGTCTCTACCCTCCTCACAGGGTGGTGCTTTCATGTGGACATCAGTGCAGTCTATGGCACCCAGTACCTCATCGTAGTCTGCTACATGGTAGAAGAGATGCATACTGCTGGCCCTCACTGAAATGTGTTTGCATGGGCCTGTGAGACCCCCATAATGTCCCCAGTTGATCTTTGAAAAGTTCTTGCAGCTAGTATCCTAAGGGCTACACATACTTTTGTTTCCACTGGGATGGGTTCCCCTCTGTTGGCTCTGGGTCTGAGTTGAGGGCAGCAGAGGTTGGTGAGTTGTAGTATGTCCCTGTCCACCCTGTAGTACTTTACAATCTCCAGCTCATGTAGCTCCTGGAAGGTTAACCTGGGCCTGAACACTCTTCATAAATATGCACCAGACACCAGCAGGAAAATAGGGACATACAAATGTGTTTTTTGCAAACAATGCAAACACATTATGGTACAGGATGAAATTCTTGTTAATGACATGCAGGTTTCATTATTTTTTTTCTGTAATTGTAACTCAGTGGGAAATATTTATTTGGTCCAAAGTATGCAATGTCCATGTTTTTATATAGGTAAACCCCAGAGAAAGTTTAGGGAAAGGATATATGAGCATGTCTTAAATATAAAGAAATGCAATAGTAATAATGCTTTGCCAAACCATGTACTCAACAACCCTGGGCATCATTTTGGTTTTACGGGTTTGGATACTGTAGTTAAAAATGTGAGATGTGGTCCTTGGAATGACCTCAATGAATTAAAAGAACTCAGATGGCAGATCAGGCTAAATGCTTATGTGTACCCTGGTCTTAATGAGAGTGTGTCCATTTCCAGTGCTTTAAAGCTTTGCTCTTACTTACTGTGATTTATATTTTTCACACTTGTGTTGGAGGTTTTTAACCTTGTGATTTGTATTTATTAATAATTATATGTTTAGAAAGGCTGTTCAAATGTTTGTGTATATCAGATTTTATTAACACAGATTGTCTATTGGTTGTTTAGGTCACATGACAGTGTTTTTGGAGGGATATTTAAATGAGGGAAAGTTTTTTTTGACTTGTTACTGAAGAAGTCAGTGATACACTCTGACAAAAGTACTTAAACTAATAAACTTTCCCCAGGATTCAATAAACTCCATGGAGTGAATGCTGTTCATGTCTGCATCCCCTTCTCAGCAGCGCGTCTTTCATATGATTGAAGGCGCATTACTGAGATGGATCTGTGGATGTGAACACTGAATGAGTGCAGGGGGCATGTTGCAGTAGTGCTCGGAGATGCAACACGCCCCCCCCCCCCTGCACTGTCAAAGTGCCGTACGGCACTTTTTAAATGCTTTCAGTGTCCGGGGATACTGAAAGCAACTGATAATAGTAAAACAGTTCCTGCAGACACTGAAATAGTTATTAGGACCTGAAATAAATGCAGGGGGTGTGTGACATGTACTGTCACACACCCCCTGTATTATGAAAGTGCTGTACGGTACTTTACAATGCTTTCAGTATCCACAGACACTGAAAGCTGAAGTGTGAATGGAAAGCAATGCAGGGTGTGTGTGACAGGAACTGTAACACACCCCCTGCATTGTCAAATTGCTGTACAACACTTTACAGTACAAATGTGTCCTCAGACACACAGCTGTACCTGTCAACCTCTTAGTGCCAAAAGTCTGGACAAAGGGAACAAAATGAGAGGACAAAGGTCCAAAAATAGGGACATATTTTAAGTATACCTCTTATAAACTTAGAAAATTGATATAGCAACTGGGTTTGTTTTGACATACATATTCAGAAGGATTAGAAGTCTGAAACTTAAATTTATGCCTTATTTAGTGACTTCAATCCTGAGAGCATCCCATTGATTTGCAGAAAATTATGAATTTTATGAGGAACAAGACAAATATATGAGACAAATATCTGGACAGTCTGTGAAAATCTGGACAGTTGAGAGATATGCATGCACTTCTACCTCTTCCACCAAGAAATCTGGATAAAGCCATGAAATAAACATGGGACACAGGTCCCAAAATAGGGCAAATCTAAAACATATTGCACATACAGACTATGAAAGTTGATAGAATGACAGGTAGTGCATTACCAAATATGAATCAGCATTAATATTAATACATGTAATTAAAGTGGTTGTATTAATTTTTTTCCCATTATAAGTGAGGTTTAAGCATAGCTTAGCAGGTTTGTGTGTCACAGAACTGTGCTCAGCATTGCTTAAACATCTTATAGGACCTAAATACAAATGTATAGCTAAAGTCCTCAATGGTGGGATAGCGTAGTAGAGTTCTGACTTTGCATGCAGCAGTAAAAGGTTCAAGTTCCAAGACAGGCCCTTCATTTTTACATGGGAAAGCCCTGTTGATTTTTTTTCCTTAAATGATGTAGTCATTGATATTTGTTAACTAGGGTACTGTAGCTGGACCACAATTGATGTGTCAGTGGATATAACACGTGAAATCATCCATGTAAGCACAAGTGTCCCATACAGTATAGTCACACCCCAAGGTAATGTAATGAAAGCACATAGGGAGATGTCATGTAAAGTAAAATATATACACTTAATAATATGTCAGTAATGATTAATTAATTTGCAAATCTGAAATATTTTTAAAATGAAAACTGAGCAATGCTTAGTAGTGCTTAGCTCTGCTTAGTTGGTATGAAGTCTCATTCTAAGCAGTCTTCAGCCCAGCTGAGCAGATCTGCACACCACTAAGCACTGCTCAGAATTTTTCCATTTAAGCACTGCTCAACTCAGCTTAGCAGGTTTGCGCACTACTGAGCTGTGCTCAGCATTTTCAAAAATGGTCTAATGATGGCAAAGGGTGGGAATATGGCCTTATTTAAACCAAACAGGTGGGAATACAGCCAGAACCTGTTGTAGTTTGATCTCTGCAGGAACTATGTCTGGCATTGGAGATGGAGCATGCTTTTAGGCATAGCACTGGGGCATCTTGGAGTCCAGGGTCATGGCTGTGCCCCTTGTTAAAGACCATGACCACAGACTGCTGCAGGGCTAGTACCAGGACCCACATTACAAAGTGGAGACCTGGGACTTGTCTGGCACATGATCTCACCAATGCTACTGGGATTCCCTGAACTGGTGAGCATGTACAGCATCATTATGCCGACTTAAGGCATAGGAAGGGGGTGGTCTTGGCCCAATGGATCCAAGAAGCTTGAAATGGGGAGGCCCCAGTAGTGAGTAAGTATATCACCTATATCAGTCCAAAATCTAGCCTGAGTATGTGATAGACATGTATGCTTAATGTTTTTTCCCCTACAGCTGCAGAAGAGAAAGTTAGCAATATTGAGGCCCATGCTGACAGATTGGCGAGGTTGTAACAACAGTCTGGTGAGTACAGATTTATTTTGCAGTATATAGTGTAATATATAAGAAGGAGTACATTGTCTACTGCCCAAGTATAGCGTGTTCTGAGTGTACTGAATAAATAAAAAAGTTTGTCAGACCAATATTGATCTACAGGATATGCAGTAGTACTGAATGTAGAATATCAACTGTAAGAAAGCATTTTGTCATGCTACTCAAATAAAGATTTATACTACAAACTGTTGTGTTTAATCTGGTTTGTTGTTGAAAAAATAGAATGTATAAAACAAGATATAAATGAAATATGAAATATGTCCTGCACTAACATCTGAACCTTGATTAGTAATGTGTAATGGATTACAGTGTGTCCCCTGCATCATTGGCTTGTGTTAACCTTTGCATTTCAGATTGATGTAGTCCTGAATGGAGATATGCTGATGTAGGCAAGTATGAGAGTGTCATAGGTGGGAACTGCAAATATATGATGTATAAATGTATATGGGTCGGTTATGCAACCCAGCACCCTGCTAAACTCTGTACAGATCACACATATTCACATCTACTAGGATTTAAATGTGTACACCCGCTTTCAAAGGATTAATACACGGTACAATAATTATCTGTCAGGCATGTGTGTTCAACTGTCACTATAGTCTTTGGTGACACTCCACTTACATTACAAGGTCAGAGTGTCTAACCAAGTGAGTATTAGGCAGAAATCAGTCAAGCAAGAGACAGCAGTTCCCCAGTAGCTCAGTGCATTGAGAAATAGGTATTGCTTTCAATTCTACACACACAGACCATAGTTTGAATCCAGGGCGTGGAACTAAGATGTGTGAATATTTACAGACAAGTAATCCTGAATATGTATACAAATAGTCAGGTAGTGTTAACAGATATTTTCTCCACAGGTTTTACAGGTAAAGAAATGATTGTAGTAGCTGTATGATGGTTATACTAAACTTTGTGTCCAAATGTGCCAATGTCCAACCCTATGCCTGCAAAAGACAGCAGGATAGGTATGTACACCATGCACTCTTCCCGATACATGTCTCTCAAGTGTCACGCTGTCACGGCTAGTGATTACGATTGCCAATAACATTGGACACAGATAGGAATCTAGTTCACAACATCAGTGCTGGCTACAACTTGTTAGTCATATATGTAACTCTGACATGTACTAGTCCCCTCCAGTCATGTACCGAAAGTACTCACACTTTTCCCCATGCCATTCCAGCTTGACAGTTTAACAGTTATGTATGTGCTACAGAAGCTATGTGCCACAAGTAAATGTAAAGTGAGGACAGACCTGTAGAGTATTAAGCAGTACTGTTGTGAAAATTAGAAGTCTATACAGTTGTTAATGGACTTTGTTTCTCTCCCCCCATCCCTTATCTGCATCAATAATTATTATCCATATACGATGGGTATGTTGTTCAAAAAATCTAATGTTGGGACTTGTGTTCTATTATTGTTCATATATTTAATTGTTTACATATTAACATACTTTGTTCAAATGCCATTGTTGGTGGGCTGTTGCCACACATTTAACTGGCATGCTGTTAAAAGTCTGACTGTTATTCCATATATGCATGTGTACTGTTTGCTATGCATTTGTGTGAATTCCATGGTGCTGGGTTAAATGGAACACTCATGCATGCTGTTATAACTAATTTGAAATGTTTTGTCCATGACTAACCAATACATTTTGTAAAACCTCAACACCATAGCACATTTGGGAAAGCCGATCCCAGCAGATCCACCTGTCCCACCTCATTTGGCCATGGCACCAGGCCCCAGCACATCTGGAACCCAACATGGAACTGCCCCATCTGCTGGTCCTGCACCACCCTCAGGTAGAACCACCTCAGGGGATGGGGCCTGTCCTTCCCCCTGGGCACAGGCGTGGAGAGAAGCCAGTCACCTGCAGGAAGTTCCAGGGTATGTTGCAAAGTGTCGTTCACTCAATGTTGGATGGAGGGCTGAGCCAGATCAAGGGTAGACTGACGCACCTTAAGGGGCAGCCTGCTCCTTTAGTCCAGCGTCCAGCACAGCCACCTTCAGGGATGTGAAAATGCAGTGGTGACTGCCCATGGGTGGGGATCTCAGTCCCACTGTATCCATTTTGGGACTCATGGGCCTCTGATTCCCAACCACCCTCCCCGTCCAAAGTGTTTACCCCCCCTCATGTGACATATACCCCCACTGTCTGCTGTCTTGTGTGTCTTATCTGTCTGTGAATGCAACCTATCCTACCCAACCTACCCCCCAAACATACCTATAGCCCTTCCCCAACATCCCACTTTCACCTTAAATTAAAAAAAAAAAAAGGGAAATCTGTCCCACAAACAAATCATTGCCCCATAATAGCTCTACATTTCACCCCATGTACAGTGACATAAATCAATCTACCCTCAAATTACGCTACAATGTTGGCAACTCCCCTTCCTGTTGGGTGTGAGGCTGTAAATTCCAAATTTTCCACATCATTCATAGCTGTTGCTGCAAAAGAAATGTAGAGCTATGGTCCTTTCCTAATCCCATCCTGCACATCCCTAGCTGCTTTTCCTAATGTTTTACCCCCTGCTTGACCCCATTTCACCACTTTCCTATCACTCTCATTTTCTTTTTGAAATTAGTACAGGTTTAAGCAGGAATAAGCAGCACTAAGTGAAGCTAAGCAAGACCAAGTGTCTTTGGCATCGCTTAGTGTCATGCAAACCTGCTTAATACTGCTTTAATTACTCTATCTCATTCAGCCACTGTTCTGCCTAGCAACAAATAATCAGCCCTGTCAAGTCACCCAGGACTCTGTGCATTGCGGTCAAAGCTGTGGGAATTACTACTGCTTCAGTAAATATATCATGCATTATGGTCATCTAACATTAGGGAAGAAACTACATTAGTAATGTTTTTGTATATAAACATACATATATATATATATATGTATATATATACATATATATATGAGATCCATTTACTACATCGAATTTACGTTTCAACAAAACGTAAATTCGCGAGTGCACTTCTGTGAAACTGCATTTTGTCGAAAATTCACTTTTGCATGAAGATAAAAAGAAAAGAAATAAAAACATGGCAGTTTGCATGTAATCTTAGTTGTACATCAACGTTTAGTGTTGATGTACAACTAAGCAAACTAGTGCTGAGATTGTGGTACAGTGGGGGATAAGGGAATATTCCCTTTTCTCCACTGTAGTGCGATCTCAGAGTGAGAATATTAAAGTAGGGGGGTGTGGGGGCACGGCCCCCCACATGGGGGGTGCAGGGGGGATTGCCCCCCTGCAAAAGATTATTTTGTGTGTTTTTTTGGGGGGGTTAGCCGATCCGGCGATTATACTTCAGCAAAAGTGCAGTTTCATTGAAGTGCACTTTCGCTTGAAGTGGGCATCAACTTTTCTTTTTCGAACAAGTGTAAAAATTTCAAGGAAGAAAAGTAGATCCATATATATATATATATATATATATATATATATATATATATATATATATATATATATATATATATCATGAAGTGCAGTCATACCTCTCAACCTCTTAGTGCGAGAAATCCGGACAAAGCCTGACAAACTAGGGGGACAAAGGCCCATAAACAGGGACATGTTTTAAATGTGGATATCAGAAGCTTAGAAAGTTGCTAGAGGAACATGGTCTGATTTAACATATATTTTCTGAAAGATTTCTGAAACACAAATGCTTGTCATTATTTAGTTACTCCAATTCTCATATCATCCCAGTGATTTGTCAGAAATCACAACAGTTATGGGGAACAGACCAAAAATATGAGCCACACATCTGGACGGTCTATGAAAATCTGGACAGTTGAGAGATATGAGTGCAGTCATGTAACATTAGGGAAATAACACTGAGAACTGCCAACAATTTCACCCAGCACCTTCTAAACTAGAGTCAGATCAACACAACACTACACCAAATCAGCTCTGGGAAATTACTCATGCATCTGAAAGTATATCATGCACTATAGGGATGTAACTGTAGGGAAAAACAGACATCAGTGAGAAATTGTCTACCCACAACCATTTTCTTTACAGTCAAACCAACATACTAGTAAGCCAACTGACCTGTAGAGTATAACGACTGTTTGAACAAACATATCCTGATTGCCAGTCACACACTACTCCTATATATACTCCCCCAAGTCACAGTGTACTTGGAATCCTGAGGATTTAAGTGACATATCTCAGTCTACCCCTACAAACATATACAGCTGATAGACCACCAGCAACTGTAGCAGCATGCACAGTCAGATAGAAAAGGATCTGATACTCACATCTGCCCCTCTCCCTAACCAGCCCAACAAACACTTACACACTACACTGCTACACAATCTTCAAAGTCTGTTAACAATGGTCAGACATACATAACTCTCAGCTTTACAGATTTCCACAGAATGTCCAGGGTTTGGGCCAATATTTATCGCCTCTCCTTCATAACATTTCTGGGATTCTGCTAAATCACTGGGGTGACATCAGGAGTGAAGTCACTAAATAATGATATACCATACCTCTGAACCTCTTAGTGCAAGACATCTGGACAAAGTCTGACTTACTTGGGGACAGAGGACCAAAAATAGGAATATATTTTAAATATTGGTGTTATAAACTAAAAATGTTGCTGGAGTGACAGGGTTTGTTTTAACATAAATATTCTGAAGGATATGAAGACTGAAACACAAACAGATGTCATTATTTAGTGACTTCAATCCTCAGATCACCCTAGTGATTTGCCAAAAACAGCAATTGTATGAGGAAAGTACAATTTTGTACTTACCATAAATGTAGATGTTCGAGTGTACACCCTTCTGCAATCATCACACTTGGGTTATCCTGTTGTCAGGCGGTCCCGCAGTCGGCTGGAATTCCAAAGTCTTGGTCCAGCGTTGGTTGCTGTCGCTTCTTCCCTGACATCAGTGTGCCAGGGGTATATGTAAATCATCTGACGCCATTTTCTTCAGTTTTTCTTGCCCCAGATGTCAGGTGCCCCCAAAAAGGTGGTCAGTAATTAGTACCAAATTCAGTAATTTTTGCATAAACACAAAATCCCTCCAGCTATAAGCAAATACATCAGGAAGGTATTGTAGAGATTTAGCCAGTTAGATCAGAGGGGATGGAGGGAGGGTAACCTGGACTGCAGCAGGGTGTACATTCGAACATCTACATTTATGTTAGGTACAAAACTGTACTATGTTCACCGTGTTACCCTGCTGCAGTCATCACACTTGGGTAGAATCCCAAAGCTAAGGATGGATGGAGGAGTTATAGAGGGTTAGAGGGGGCTAGAAGTCCCTGCAGAACTGCAGTGGTGAAGTCAGCTCTAGTCTTAAAGTGGGAAGTGATAGTGTTTGGTAAAGGTGTGTACTGAACTCCAGGTTGCAGCTTCCAGAATGTCCTTGGTTGGAACCCCCCTGAGGAAGGCTGTAGATGTAGCTGTTGCCCTGGTAGAGTGGGGCCTGATGGTAGCAGGAACTGGTTTTCCATGATGGGTATAGCAAAAACGAATGCAATGTCCTATCCATTTGGAAATGGTTTGTTTTGATATAGCCTTCCCTTGTGAAGCTGTAGCATAGGATACAAAGAGCTGGTCAGATTTTCTGAAAGTCTTAGTTTTATCCAAGTAGTAACGAAGTTGTCTGTGAATGTCCAAGGAATGCAGGAGTCTTTCTCCTTTGTTCTGTGGATTTGGGAAGAAGGTGGGTAAGTGGATGGTTTGATTTAAAGCCACACTGGAAACCACCTTAGGCATGAAGGAAGGATTAGTTCGTAGAGAAACTCTGTCTTGATGGAAAATGAGGAAAGGTTCCACTGCCATTAGTGCCTGCAGCTCTGAGACTCTTCTAACTGAAGTTATTGCTAGCAGCAGGGTAGTCTTCCATGATAGAAACTGCAGATCTGCAGAGAAAGCTGGTTCAAATGGAGGTAGTGTAAGTTTTTCCAGAACAAAATTGAGGTCCCATGTTGGTGTAGGTGCTCTCCTGGGGGGGCCTAATGTTTTTTGCCCCTCTGAGGAACTGCCTTAGAAGTGGATGGGAAAATAAGGGTGGATCCGTGTTGTAGTGGGCTGAAATAGCTGATGCATGGATTTTAATGGAAGAAAAAGAAAGTCCTTTGTGCAGCATGTCAGTTAAGTACTGTAGAATCTGAGGCATGTGAGGCTGAAGTGTGTTTTGGCCTTTAGCTTGGTTCCAGGCGCAAAACCTTTTCCATTTATCCAAATAGGCCTTCCTGGTGCTGGGCCTCCTAGCTTCCAGAATAACATCCATAACTGCTTGGGAAAGAGGAACTGGCTGGATGCTTAGGTGATCTGCCATGCAGCCAGATTTAAGATTTTGAGCTGGCTGTGAAGAATGTGATTGCTTTGCTGTGTGAGCAAATGGGCAATTTGTAGTAAAATCCAAGGTGGGCCCTGGGCCATATTCCTCAATAGTGGGTACCAGTGCTGGCGTGGCCAGTCTGGGGCTATGAGTATCAGTCATGGTCTCTCCTTTCTGACTTTCAGAAGCACCTTTGTGAGGAGAGGCAATGGAGGGAAGGCATATACTGTCAGGTTTATCCAAATGAATGAGAGTGCGTCCACTTTCCAAGCTTGATGGTGAAGTGTCCTTGCACAAAATTTTGTTAGTTGATAGTTTTGAGGACTGGCAAACAGGTCTATGTCTGGAAGGCCCCATTTTTGAGTTATCATTGCAAATACTTGTGGATCCAGTTTCCACTCATGGGGATCCATGATGTTTCTGCTGAGGTCATCTGCCAATGTGTTCTTTTTTCCTGGCAGGAATTGAGCTTGTAACTGAACTTGATAAGCCAGAGCTCTGTTCCACAAGGTCATTGCTTGCCTGCATAGAGGGTAGGAGTGTGTACCCCCTTGTTTGTTTATGTACCACATTACTGTGGTGTTGTCCGTCCTTATTGTAAGTTGTCCTGGATGTAATAGATTCTTGAAGGATGTCAGAGCATTCTGTACAGCTAGCATCTCTTTTTGATTGATGTGCAGATTCCTTTGATCTGCAGTCCCTATGCCTTGAACGCACTGTCCTGCCATGTGTGCCTCCCAGGCGTTGTCAGATGCATCTGTTGTCATAGTTTGCCTGGCTGGGGGCAAGGTGAAAGGCTGACCCTTGTTGAGGTGACATGCCTGTGACCACCATAGAAACTCCTGTTGTAGGCAGGGTATGAGAGATATCATTGTGTCAAAGCTGTGGCTGTGTTGAGACCATACGCTTTTTAGGTACCACTGTAATTTCCTCATATGCAGCTTTGCAAATGGTATTAGTAGTATGCAAGATGCCATTAAGCCCAAGGCCTGCAGAATTTTTCTTGCAGGTAGCTGGGTCTTTGTTGCCATTGTTTTGAAATATTGAGTCAGTTGTAGTTGTTTGTCTGGCGTCAGATAAGCCTTCTGGGCCATTGTATTCAAGCTGGCACCCAGGAATGTCATATTTTGTGAGGGTACTAGCTGTGATTTCTTTTCGTTTACTGTGTACCCCAGGCAACTTAGAAGATGTTTTACAAAAGCCAGATGTTGTAAGAGGGTGTCCTTGCTTTCTGCTTGGATGAGGCAGTCGTCCAGGTATGGGTATATTTGAATTCCTCTTTGTCTGCAGTATGCAATTACTGGTGCCAGGCATTTTGTGAATACCCTGGGTGCAGTAGATAAGCCAAAGGGCAGTGCAGAGAATTGGTAATGGGTTGAATCTGCAATGAAATGGAGGTATCTTCTGTAACTTTGTCTGATAGGGACATGCAGGTATGCCTCCTTGAGGTCCAATGTTACTAGCCATGCTTTCTTGCCCAACATGGGAAGAAGCTGCTGTAGTGTTAGCATCTTGAATTTGGGTACTTGTAAGAAGGTGTTTAGAATTGAAAGGTCCAGAATTGGTCTCCAGGCATTGCCCTTTCTGGGAACTAGAAAGAGTCTTGAGTAAAATCCTTGGCCTTGCTCTGGAGTAGGTACCAGTTGAATGGCTTTCATGTCCATGAGAGCTGTAATTTGTTTTTGTGCCTCTGCCCATTGATTTTGTGGCAGGTTTGGCATTTCTCTTTTCATTGGTAAGGTGGGAAAATAGAATCTGTATCCTCATGAAACTATGTCTAGGACCCATTTGTCCTTTGTGACAATGTGCCAGTTGTCTGAAAAAAGTGCGAGTTTTCCTCCCAAGGGGGTTGCCAAGAGAGTGTTGCTTGGCCAGATAAGGTGCAAGTCATTGAGTTTGCCTTCTGGTAGTTTGGGACCTGTCTTCTCCTCCCTTCTGTGTTGCACTGCCCCATTGTTGAAGTCTGTACTGGGCTTGTGGTTGTCCTCTGCCTCTTGGACGTCTGTATTTACCCCTCTGTGGTCTGTCAGTAGCTGGAAAGGACCAATTTTTTGTTGGCCAATTTCTGCTGAAGCGAGGGGGCTGTACCTGTAGAAAATGTTTGACTGTCTGCATAGATTTTGCCTTATCCTCCATTTTCTTTAAGACTTCTTCTGCTTTAACTCCAAAAAGAACATCCTGCTGTAAGGGAGCATCTAGAAGCTTTGCTTTAACATGATCAGGCAGAGTTTGTTCCTTTAACCAAGCATGCCTACGTATAACAGACCCAGTGACAGCTGCTCTGCAGGAAGCTTCCAAAGAATCAAACCCACATTGTAAGGTATGTTTGCCCACCTGTTCAGTTGCATGCAACAGATCCTGCATTTCTTTCAATTCAGACTGTTGAGGGAGTGTGCTCATTTTTTGTTTTAACTAAGACATTAGAAATTGCTGATATTTTAGCATGTGAAATTGGCAATTTAGTGCCCTCATAGCTAGAGTGGCTGAAGTGTAAACCTTTTTCCCCCACCTGTCTAGTGCTCTAGAGTCCCTTTCAGAGGGTACAGGATTTTTTGCCATAGAAGCTTTAGCCTCTTTGGGACCCTGGGAGGTAGTCTCTGGATCAGCAACAGGGCTTTTATAAAGGAATTTGTGGGAATCAGGCACTCTATAGTATCTGTCAGGTTTTGCTGGAGCAGGAGGCAGAGAATCTGGGTTCAAACTGGATTCTAAATAAACATCATCCACAATGTCTAAAACTGGGGGGATGGCAAGTGGTCTGTGATGGGGGAGTAAAAGAAACTCTCTGAGCCTTTTCTTAGAGTCAGAGTAGCCCTGACCTTCCCAGTGAAAATGTTCCCTCATAGTGTGTAAAGTTTCCCCAAAGGAGTAATCTTCAGGAGGAGAAGCTGAGGGAATAGAATCCTCAGCATCAGAATCTTCATAGGGGAGAAGGAGTAATCTTGGTCCTCAGAGGAGCCTGAGGATATAGACACTTGTTCAGAGGAGGCATAATCTTCCTCTTGTCTAGGCCTTTTGTCAGGTGGGGGTCGGGAACCCCTGATTAATCAGATCAAATCTTCAGCTATTTTGAGCATCTGTTTCTTAGGCATGGGGCCTTGAACAGGAGATTGAAGTGCAGTCTTTTTAGGTTTAATAGGAGTCTTAGCCTTAGGATACGTTTTTATGGTGAGCGTCGTCGGTCTGAAGATGCCTTCAGAAACCGAAAGTGTTTCTGCAGTACCGACATCTTTATCAGCAGTGTCATCTGTAGGGGCTAAACAAAATGGCTGCATCGGCCTAGTACTCTCCGCCAAAAGCTCCGAAGCAGTCTCGGGTTACAACTCTGCAGTAGTCAGGGGCTGCGTCGGAGCCTCACTGAAGACCGGTGAACCGGAGGCCGGAACAGCCGAGGCCTCGGAGTCTGGCTTGGGTCTAGGCTGCCTGTCCTTATCCCTGTGTTTTTTGTGCACACCAGTAGTCGGTTGCTACGACAGCATAGTGTAGTGAAATTTTCAAGTAGTGTCGTGCAAAATCAAAGCATCTTTTTATAGTACGCTTATTGAACCTAGCACAAAAACGACAACCAGTGACGTTGTGGTCTGGGCCTAGGCAAGGTATGTAGTAAGAATGAAAATCCTTATGAGGTATTTGCTTCCCACAAGAAATACAATTGTTAACTTTTTCTGACATTGGTCTGAGGCAAGAAAAGTTTCCCCAATGGGGTACTTAGCTTTATTGAAGACTTCGGATCTGAAATTCGACTTTGAAAATCTCAGGAGTCGGCCGACCGGCACTTGCGAATTGCTTCTGCTTCGGGCACCGCACGGCAAGAAAGACTGAAGAAAATGGCGTCGGATGCATTACATATACCCCTGGCGCACTGATGTCAGGGAAAAAGCGACAGCAACCGACGCCGGACCAAGACTTTGGAATTCCGGCAAACTGCGGGACCGCCTGACAACAGGATAACCCAAGTGTGATGACTGCAGCAGGGTAACACGATGAACTTCAGACCAAACATAAGAGGAAAACCTCTGGACATTCTGAGAAAATCTGGACAGTTGAGAGGTATGTCATATACATATCAGTGTCAGACTTCAAATCATGCAGAAAATGTATGTCCAGACAAACCCTGTTAATCTAGCTGGTTTCTAACTGTATAACAGCAATACTTACAATCTGTCCCTACTTCTGGAACTTTGTCCCTTATTTTGTTGGGCTTTCTCCACATATCTTGTGCTAAGAGGTTGACAGGTATGCAGACACAGCATGCAAAACTGTGGACATAGCACATCAATCCAAACAGTGGACAGTATTTCCACCTACCCTCTGTGATGCTGTAACTCCCACACCTCCATAATGTTCACCTCACAGACAAGGAAAAGGGGCAAGGCCCACATGAAGGACTTAATTATAGTGCTGTGTTGCCATGCCATTGGCTAATGGAAAGACAACACAGCTGTTCTGGATGCAATTAGCAAGTGGGAGACACCAATTGGTGCACAGGCCATCACCTGCTCATGAACATTACCTACAAAAGACAAGCTGCTGCCTGTGCAAAACAGGTCTGAACCTTTCTATGCAAAGACAGACTGTGACTACAGAAGGCTACACTTCTGGATTACTCTGAGAGAACACTACAGCACTATGACAGGTATGTCAAACAATGAAACATGTAATGGAATGCAGAAGGGGGATGCAATAATGGGAAATAGGAAGTTAAACAATAGATATCAACAAGACTTGCTGGACTGACGTTGCTGTCCAGCACCTAGAGCCATCCCTGCTGGCTCTGCCTGCAGTGACATAGCTCATGGCTCTGGCCCCTGAGTCACTCCAGCAAAGGTCAGTTCACATATGACTACTACTGTAGTGTCTGTTGTACAATACTGACTGTGACACTGCCAGGCCAGCTACCTGGGATGTTGCAAATATTCATATCTCACTTGTGAATGCTACTATGACACATATGCTTGTCTTACAAATGTAAGAGACCTATATAGGCTATGTGCAAAGTTTCTAATATATCACTTTATATAATTAAGTGTTTTTAATCAATACACATGTATATAAATGAATTTTAAAGAGATTATTTAAGTAATATGGTAACATAATTGGTTGTTTTTTCAAAGTATAAAGTGAACATTTTTTATTTTATTTAATATTTTTGGCAGCTATTACTATTGGTCTATTTAAATGAATGACCAAGCTTTCATTGGTTTTAGCAATAGAGTAATCATATAAAATGGTGTAATTAAATATGCTGGTCATCTGATGAAGTCAATTTTTAATGACGAAAACGCTTGTGGTGTCTATGGCGTTCATGCTTTAACTGTTTTTGTTTTTTGCCGTTTCTGTCTTGGAGTGGATATAATAAATTGAATTATTTTAAAGTGGACATTATCCATCATATTTTCTGCACTTTGGTGGATTTTATGGTTTATTGGTGCAGTTAATCCACTTATTTTTGACTATGTGCATAGTAAACAACTGGCACAGAAGTGTGTGTTGAACTGTATGATATATACTGAGCTCATACCTTTCAACTGTCCAAGAGTTTTTCAGACTGACCACATGTTTGCCTCATATTTGTAGTCATTTTCTCATGCAGTTGTGATTTGTCTGGCAAATCGTGGGCAAATCAGTAAAGACTGAAGTCATAACATAATAGGATACATTTGAATCCTATTATGTTGGTGGGAGGATGGTATAAAGGGTGGGAGGATGGCATAATGGTTAAGGTGTTTACCCTACAGACACAAGGTGCAGGGTTTGATTCTTATATGGGGTAATTGACTAGGCTTGAAATGGCCCACAAGGGTAGTTAGCCTAGTACTAATCTATGAACCTATGTTATGATAGGATACATTTGAATCTCAGATGTCATATCCTTCAGGGTATTCCTGTGAATGCAAAACCTACTTTGCTATCAACTGTCTAAGTGTGTTACAGCAATATTTATAAAGTGTCACTATTTCTGGGCATTTGCCCCCCATTTATGTGTGCCTTAGTGCAGATGTCTTGCTCTAGCAGACTGATAGGTATGACTTAGCTTCAAGAGAGCAAACACAGTGTGCCATACTGACAAAGAACAGAAATGTATATCAAGTATTACCTGTGCACATGTATGTATTAATAGTAGTAGTTGGAAGTCTCAAATATACAGACATGAGTTGCATAATGTCAGTTAAATATGCTGTGCTTGTTTTACAAATGTGTAATCTTAGTTTCAGTGCATCAAACAGACATAAATGTCTAGAGCTACAGGTTGTTGCATTACCTTGAAACACGAATAATTACTAGTTTGATTATAATTACTAGGTTGAAATTGGAAAAGTGTTTAACTGTGTTATGACTTTGTGTCGAAGCCTACACTAAACATCTATATGAGCACCTGCATAGCTGTATGGACTCAGCAATACCTGACTGGACAAAATCATCTCCCCCAAGGTAGACTAAACCTCTGTGCTGGACAGCAGCAATACACAAACTCCATAATAGGTGGAAATATTGGCTGTACAGGGCCAAGAAGGAGCAGGTGACAAATTGGAAGCAATCTCTCCTTTGTCTGAACAAGCAAATAAGTGCAAACTGGACACATCCACCAGGGCCAATCGCAAGGCCTTCTTCACATATGTCTGCAATCTCAGAGGCAACACTCAAATCTGCTCTGTACTGGTGGTCAATAATACCACATACACATACACAATAGATATAGCCAACCTGCTGCAGACAGGTTAGGTGAAAACCTCACCCCCTATCCCCCCATCAGTAAAGAAGGACATGCACAGCTTCTGCCTCCCTCCCCTAATCATCAGGGAGCAAGTCTGTAATGCCCTCTCAAAGGCAACAAACTGAAGTCTCCATGGGACCTGATAACATCCCTGGCCACATCCTAAATGAACTCAGGCATGAGTTCTCATCTCCATTACATACAGTAGTCAACCAAAGCCTGAGCACCAGTGTTATCCCATCTGCACAGAGGACAGCCACTATCACCTCGCTACACAAAGGTGAAGCATCCACTGGCAAGCCAATCATATGCACATCAGCTTAACTAGCCTGATCTGCAAGACCATGGAAGTCATAATCAAGGATTTTATAAACAGGGACATTGGCAACCTCGAAATGCTTGAGCCCACACAGTTTGGTATTGTCAAAGGGAGACCAGCCTGTTAAACCAGGCTGACTTTTTTGAAGGGGTCAAAAAACAAATGGACAAGAGGAAGATGCACACTGCCTACCTTCACCTAGCCAAAGCCTCTGACAATAATCCAAAGTGGAACATAATACATAAGCCTACATAGCTAGGCATCAACCTGTATGTTACAAGATGGGTAGCTAACTGGCTCAATGATAGTACCCACTCAGTCAAAGTAGTGGAACCCACCTCTAGTAATAGACCCTTAAATAGCAGTATACCCCAAGGATCTGTCTGTGGGCCTCTACTGTTAGGGATATACTGTTCTGTGATGCAAGAAAAAAAACAGTGGTCTGTGGCTGACCATGTTTACAGATGACTGCAAGCTGGCCACTGTCTTACATCCCCCTAGTGATCTGAGCATCCTCCAAGAGGCCTTTACCCAAATTAATGACTGGTGCCAGAAGCATTGCCTCAAACTGAATGCCAGGGAATGCATCATTATCCCTGTTGTAGTAGATGTAATCCACACTAGTTATGACAGTCATAACAATGTACTGGGCATGCAATGAAGCATGAGGTGACTAGTGCACCAAGGTTGCTAACAACTTGAAAATTTCTCACCGCATTGGCACCATTGTATGGAAGGCTGTCTACATGGCCCACTTCAAAAATAAGGCCATGTCATCCAGGAACCAGGAGGCCATAGGATCCCTGTACTCCTCCGTTATCAGACCCATCACTAAGTACAATGGCTCATTTGACATGTACCATGCCAACCACATGCAGCAGTTGCAGAGACCATAGAGGCTCCAGACCAGGAAAATCCAGGGTCTGCAACACCTATCCTATACAGATAGGCTAAAAGCCCTGTTGCTCTACTCAGTCTCATACAGACTGATCATAGGTGACATGTGTCTGGCTAACAAGGCCATTCCCAAACCAGCCTTGATGGAGTTTCTGAATATCTGTAAGACAGACTCCCACTTGTGCAACCTGCACACAAGGCCCTCACCTAGTTTGTGACATGAATAATACTTGTTAGCAGGATATACTTGTATCACAAACAGTACACTGTCTGTAAAATGCACTCCCTTCCCATGTCTAGCAGAGTACCTCTCTAGCCTTCTTTAAAACAAAGCTGGATGACTGCATGGAAATCACAAAAGGCGCCCCTGGGATCCCACCTGTGTCCCAGCTGGAAAGGGGAAACAGGATCTGACTTTGAAGGGACATGTGCAAAAATTTGGGCTAGGCCTATGAGGATATCCGGGCCAGTAGCCTAGCATCATCCTATGAACCTATGCTCCTAGTACTTTACACATTTCCTGTATGTATTGCAGACTGTCCTGAAATGTTGTCATAAATGAATCCCTGTGAGTCTGAACTGTGTAGTTACTGCACTGATAGAGTATTCTCTTGTTCCTTTATTAGTTATTATCTCATATAATTACATTTTGTCATTGTGTCTGGTCTGTATACCACTAAGTCAGCTCTTAGGGTACTTGCATATGCATGTGTTGACACTGTATATCGCACTCCAATAGCCTTGGTCTTGGTCACACTTACCATTTTGCTAATAGGCTCATCACACAGTAAGATTTGTCACCCTTTGTTGAGGGCCTTACAGTAGCTGTTAAAGAGATGGATTGTGGCAGTCAGAACTACCATGAAGTCTGGGATGAAGGGCCCATAGGAAGCACAGTTGTGCCAGACTTTAACAGGAGTGTGTGAGTTTGTGCGTGTGTGTTTGTGTGTGTGTGTGTGTGTGTGTGTGTGTGTGTGTGTGTGTGTGTGTGTGTGTGTGTGTGTGTGTGTGTGTGTGTGTCATTCAAACCTCAAATAGCAAAGTGTGTGTGTCAGCTACTTGGCCAGGGATCCAAAATAGTGGTTGAACAGAGAGGCTGACACATGTTTTGGACTGACCACTCTGCTGCAATATTAACCTCATAGGTGTGACAGTGTGGAGTGTTATTGGGGATGTGGAGAGAGAGGGAGAAATGATCCCCACACTCACTGTGACCTATGTGTGCTCTGAAGGGTAATTGTACTTTAATGTGTATATACTTGTCATCCTGCCATTGCGTACATCCCTCACTGGTGGTAGTGGTGAGTATTTAGGCTCCCTGATGATTGAGCCAGTGCAGGGGTGACACACTGACAGTACTTACTGATGGATACAGATGGCATATCATCATGTACCATCATTGAGCCCCTTTCAGTCTGACAATGTCATACAGGGTTATTTCATAGATTGTCCATGTTTCCTTGACCATTCCTAACATACTCTGCCTAGGTGAGTGTGTACTCCACACCTGTATCTGACTGCCTCACACCTATAGCAAACATACCTGGTGACCCCTGCAGCAGGACAGTGAGTTATAGGTAGTAGCATTGGGTGGATTCTAGCAGTGGGTCAGCAGCAGTGCGTACATACTGAGCATACAATGTAAAGGAATGGATACAGTACCAGATACTCAGGTACCATCACTGTGCCCTCAGGGGTCTACCATGCCACAGACACATTCCCCAAACTATGTGAACAAACATCATGTATTGTTCAATTGGTTTGCAGAAATACACATTTGTCTGGCAGGGGGGTCTGCATCTTTCAGGCACATGTGAAGAGGTCACCCAACAACACATATGCACTGATCTCAGTTATTGTGTAGCTCAAATGTTTCTGGAATGTCCACATGCACCTGTAAGAGAACTCACTTATTTGTGAGATGTAGGCTTGAATACATGGTACTGTAATGCTTTATGTGTGGACACCTAACAACAAAGTCTGTCACAGCAGACAGGCCACTTATGGTATTCCACGTACCATACCAGGTTACTAGGCTGTAGGCCCTCTGCGGCTATATCCCTAGGCCACAAGTTAGCCCATGCATATGCAAGGCAGCAGCTGATGTCCCCATCCAATAAGGACACAGGTGGTATCCAAAGGGTGTATGTGCTGTTAGTCATCCAGTTGACCATAATACACCTGCAAAGGTGTAGGTAGCTACTCTGCCTGATGTGTACAAGGTGCCCATTCTCCCACAGAGTGACTGTGTGTAACACATATCCAAGCTGTCAACAAGGCCAGTTCAGGTCACTCAACACGTGGAGGTTATGTGTGTGTGTGTGTGTGTGTGTGTGTGTGTGTGTGTGTGTGTGTGTGTGTGTGTGTGTGTGTGTGTGTGTGTGTGTGTGTCTTAACAGAGTTGAGCATGACCTGTACTCATGCAACAGTCCTAGAAATGTGGAGTGTGTGATTGTCTGGCATGCCAGAGTGAGGTAACACTTCAGGGGTATGTATGACACCGGTTAGATGGTTGGCCTCATAACCTATAGGTGTACTGTAGATGTCTGATGGGCTGGTATGCCCTGGTAGGGAACATCTGTGATGTCCCCAGCTGCTGCATGTCCCGCCTGATGTGAAAACACATACACATTTGCCAATAGATTACTAACCCTATGTATGCACTTGCATGTACTATAATGCTACATACACATTACATGCCCCACAGAGATTATGTGCTGGGGACATAACTCACTACCACTTACAACACGTAATCTTGGGAATGCCTTCATGGATGGTGGGATAAAACACCCAAAATAGCAACTGGTCTCATATATTGCTCTTACATACCTGGATAAGTGATAGAGTAACAGACTTTGGATCAACATGATGTTTCAGACAGGTATGATGCCTGATGCCGACATGTCTGTCACTACAGTAACTCTAACATATTTTGCAATGATTACTCATAAATGCCCATTGTTAGGGAACACAGACCACATATAGGTTGCAAACATCTGTATATTCCATATACATCTGTACAGATGACTGGTATGGCCTGTATAGCTTAACATGGTGCATGTAAGGCAGATGCCATTAACTGCCTCCTTAAAGAAATGCCATGGGGAGGGAGTCAACAGGCCTTTAAATGGTATAACCAACACACACAACAGCCACAGGGGATATGCATCACACACAAACACACACAATGCTATAGTTGCCAGTATGGAAATTAGAACTTCTGGCTATCTAATTATTTATACTATAGCATTACACAGTTATTACATGTGCCACAGAGCTTATAGGGATGAAGAGTGTATACAGGTACTTCTAAGGTGAATGACTTCAGTGGGCCTTGTAAAGTTGGGCAATGGGAGGTGTACAGATTAGAACACACCTCAAAATGGTATAAACCACACTCCCAAGGACTTGGCTCTCACCCAAACACAAACGGTTGCCAGTATTGAGTTTAGAACCCCCACCTATCAAGTTATTTGTGCTACAGTGTTCCACACATCACACACGCCACAATATTTATATAGTTGAAGAGTGCCCCAAGGTACTTCTAAGGTGAAACACATCAGCAGCCCTTGTAAACTATGGCAATGTGAAATATACCAGGTGGGAAAGGCCTCAAAATACTTTAACCTGCAAACTGTTATACACACACACACACACACACACACACACACACACACACACACACACACACACACACACACACACACACACTTGCCAGAACTGAGATTAGAGCCCCTGCCTACCTAGTTATTTGTATTACACTGCTATGTAGTTATTGTATGTGCCACAGAGCTTATATGGTTGGCCGCTTTCCAAAGGTACTTCTAAGGTGACTGACATCAGCAGGACTGCTAAAGTAGAACAATGGGAAGTGTAGTGGGTGGGAATGGCCTAAAAATCTTTAACCTACAAACACGGACACGCACACTTACATTTGCCAGAACTGAGATTAGAACCCCACCTATCTAGTTATTTGTGTTATAGCGTTATGCAGTTATTGCATACGCCAAAGAGATTATAGGGCTAACAAGTGTCCAAAGGTGCATCTAAGGTGAATGACATCAGCAGATCTTGTAAAGTAAGACAATGGGAAGTGCACTGAGTGGGAAAGGCTTCATAATACTTTAATCTACAAACACACACACACACACAAAGGCAGGTGATATGATATTATAACCCCTATCTCAGTACTATTACACAATGGAGCTCACCTTCATGCTGGCACATGTGACTGTTTACAACTGGTATGCAACTGTCCGCAGCAGGACATCACTCTATGCCTTTCAGGGTATCCGTGTCTATGACTCACTTTCTATGTGTGTCTGTCTCTCTCTCTCTCTCTCTCTCTCTCTCTCTACTACAGTTTGTCTCTCTCTTCCCCATGTCTAAGTGTGTGTATGCTTGAAATATTGTTATATGTTGCCCATATATATGTCTGTGTATCATACGAAACAGATGCAGATATATCACCTACAGCTAGCTGAGGGTAATCCTGTCTGATGGCTGTGGGTAGAGTTAATTAAGGTGTACATAGCTGTCTGTATGCAGACATCTATGCACAGTACAGTTATAGGTTCATAGGTTCATAGGTTGGTACTAGGCTATCGGCCCTAAGGCCTATGCAAGCCTAGCCATAACAATTCCCTGGATTTTTTTCCCCACAATATTTACTTCTCTGGGCCCCTGTCTAGCAGGGTGACTGACATGATCCCTGGGGTGAATTTCCTATCTCCCATCCAATCATCAAGGTTCCTTTTGAAGAGGGCCAATGAGGTACTCTTCTTGACATGTATGGGCAGTCTATTCCAGAGTATGGGGAGTCTCTGGGTCAGGAACCTATCCCTCCAGCATGTTTTGTTCATTGTGATGATAATGTTTAGATCCCTGGAGCATGTGGCTCTGAGGGATTGGGATTTCTTTAAGTGGAGCATGTCCAACAGCTCAGGGTTTGACATGGCCTTGTATGTTAAGCAGAGATCTCCTCTGAGTAGACGATATGCCACAGAGCATAGCTGGAGTTTTTTTAGATGGTTAGCATATGGCATCTGCTTTAGGCCTGTGATTCTTTTAATGAGGTATTTCTGTGGCCTTTCCAGCTGTCGCAGATGTCTTGTGAGGTACATACCAAATGGGGCATTATACTCTATAATGTGTCTAATGAGGGATGAGTACAGTGGGACAATGACCTCCTTTTTTCTGGATAAAAAGTCCTTAGTGATGAGGTGTGCCACGTAGAAGGATTTTCTGACTGTTGTGGTGATGTGGTATCGAAAGTGAGACCACTGTCCACTTGTGTCCCTAAGTCTCTCATCACACTTTCGATGTTTAGTGTCCTGCCACCTATGTGGTAGTTCATGGGTACATGTTTTATTCCAAAGGGGATGACTATAAATTTCTTGGCATTAAGCTTGAGCCCATGGCTCTGGCACCAGGCATCTGTTTCTGTAAGGCCCTTTTGTAGAATATCCACATCATTTGGGGATTCAATAATGGCTCCCAGTTTGCAGTCATCTGCAAACTTTGTTAGCCAGAGTCCCTTAGTGTTGGCCTGTACTTCAGAGAAGTAGATGCCAAACAAGAGTGGTCCCAGGACTGAACCCTGAGGTACACCACTTGTCACTTGTCTGGAGCTGGATTTGGAGTCGGCTACTTTTACAGTCTGGGTTCTGTCAGTAAGCCAGTTGGCAACCCATTGAGTGATGTAGGGATTTATGCCCAGCTTAGTAAGTTTATCTATGATTCCAGAGTGGGGGATGGTGTCAAAGGCCTTGGCGATGTCCAGATAGAATGTGTGGACCTCCTTACCCTCATCCACAGCTCTGGAGACCAACTCGAAGAAGTCAATCAGATTCAGGAGACAAGATCGGCCCTTCACAAACTCAAACTGGGTGGGGTCCAGTGTCTGGAGGTTGCCAATGTCTTTGTTTATAAGTTCCATGATAATGTGTTCCATGCCCTTGCAGTTCAGGCTTGTCAGACTGATGGGACGGTAGTTCCTGGGATCCAAGTTGAATCCTCCCTTGTGGAGTGGGATAACTGTAGCTGTACGCCATTCAGTGGGCATATAGTCCAATGTGGGTTTAGACATGGGCTGTAATTCTCTAAGTGTAGAAGCATACCCAGTATGATCTTCTATAGTAAGAGTGGGTCTCCATTCCAGAGATAGTTGTACTCCGGTTCAGGATTTTGTGTGGTACAGCCTTACCTCTTAACCTGTTAGTGTAAGGAATCTGGAAATAGCTTGCCAAAATGGGAGGGACAATGGCCCAAACATAGGGAGATACTGTAAATATTGTTCTTATTAATGTGGAAAGTTGCTAGTGTAACAGGGTTTGTTTTAGCAGATATTTTCTAGCATATATGATGTCTGACACTGAAATGTATTGTGTCATTACTTACTGACAGAAATCCTCAAATCATCACAGTGATTTACCTGAGAAATACAAGCTGTATGATGCACAGACAAATTATGAGCCAAACTATAGACATTCTTACCCAATCCGGCCAGTTAAGAGGTGTGGCTGTGGCCAATTGGCTGATGAAGCTGTGCAAACAGTCCAGCACCTCAGTGATATACTGGCTGGGGATCATCTGCTTGTGTGTTATTCTTCTTACCTGAAAAGTCATATCCTAGTGTGACTCATGCTGCTTACCTGTACAGTATTTTGCAGAATGTCCATATGTGTGTCTCATAATTTTGGCCTGTTTTTCATAAAAGTGTTGTTTTCTGGCAAGTTAGTGGCAAATAATTAAAGATTGAAGTTAGAAAATAATGGCAGAACATTTGAGTTTCAGACTTCATAACCTTCAGAAAATTCATGCCAATGCAAAACCTGTTATGCCATCAACTTTCTAAGTTTGCGAGAGCAATATTTAAATATCATCCCTATTTATGGGCCTTTGTCCCAGTTTTATTTATGATCTTGTCCAGATTCCTTGTTCTAAGAGGTTGAGATGTATGGGTGTGGGTACAGTGTGTATTCTACTGAGCAGAGATGCCCATTATATGTGTTGTATATTCCACATAGCACTGTGATTTCCAGGTATGTCAGTGGCAGAGCAGTATAGGGTAATGTGGTAAACCAGTGACAGACATTTGTTTATAGGTTGATATTGGGTTACTAGGCTATTGGCCCTGAAGCCCTTATAACCCTCACAGATGAGAGTGCAGCCCATGTTAAGACATGTCATCACACAGAGCCCCTGTACAGCAAGGACACAGGTGGAATCACAGGACTGTATTTTCTGTTTCCCATGCACTTATACAGGGAGTATTTCACAAGGGTATTGAAGCACTTGGCTTGATGTGGACAGCGTGTGAATTCCACAGATGAGGGACTCTGTGGGACGTGTAAATGTCACACCAGCAAGCCCTATTGATATCACAGACCAGGCTGATGCTGTGCCTACAGGTTGATTGAGTGGGGCTTGACTTCCAAATGTCAGCATTCCCATCAAGGCAGGGTCTAGATTGCTTTGTATGCCAGACAGGCGTCACCTCTGGGGAGTCTGTATGGAACTGAGTAGAGAAACAATGCTGTTAACCTATCTGTGTAGGGTAGGTGTTTGGGGTCCTGGATTCTCCTGGTGAGGAAACTTTGTGGTCTCTCCAGCTGCTGCATTTGCTTTGTGAGGTACATTCTGAAGGGGACATTGTACAAAATAATTAGCCTTATAAGGTTAGAATACATGGATTTTATGATCTCTTTGTCCCTGGATGAGATACCCTTACATTTGTGTTGGCCCATCTATGAATCTTTCTGTACAATGGAAGCAATATGGTGCTCAGACTTCAGGTTGATGTCAACCTGGGTGGAAAAATGCCTCACTACTGATTGTGTATATAGGACATTGTTGTTGATGTGATAATATGTGGGGACTTCAGTGACCCTGAAGGGGGTGATAATGCATCTGCAGGCATTAAACTTGAGGCCATGTTTCTGGCAGCAGCCATTTGTTTTAGTGAGACTCTGTTGTAGGATGTCCACATCACTTTGGGTATTGATGACTGTTCCCAGCTTGCAGTCATCTGCCAACTTGGTCAGTCATGCCAGTGTTTTTGGCCTGCACCTCAGGGAAGTATATCCCATATGCCAGAGGACCACAGAGCAATCCCTGGGGTATGCCACTCATTACAGGTGTGCTGCTTGACTCGGCTACCCCTATTATGATTATGTGGGTTCTATCAATGAACCAGTTTGCTATCCATCTGGTAACATATGGATTGCTGCCTAGTTGACAGAATTCATGTACTACAGCCAAGTAGGAAATAGTGTGTAAGGCTTTGGTTGAGTCAAGGTGGCCAGAGTGCACAATCTTTCCATCATCCATGCCTTTGTTGGCTGTCACAAGGAAGTCATCCAGAGTTCACTGACATAACTCCCCTTGAGAAATGCAGACTGCGTGGGGTCAAGTTTTTGGAGTTTGCCAATGTCCCTGTTAATGAGGTCCATGATAATCCATGATGATCCACAATGATAATAACTCAGATGCTTTGTGTTGCTATGTTATTATGAGGCTACATGTTGGCACTAGCTGTGACCTGTCACAGACTGACATCTGTACAGGCCCATATATGACAGTCAGACACAGCCCCACACATGGGACAGGGTGTTAATACTGCTTTTGCAAACATAGACAGCTGGGATACCGGTCTGGTATAAGCTTGCTTTTTCCTATGGGTATAACGTCTGCTTCTCCACTGTCTGCCATTTATGTTTTGACATAAACCTTTCTTGTTTGGCACATAGTTTGGCAGGGAAATGCAAAGTTAGGACAAGCAGAAGAGTCATACAAGGCATACTTGTGGTCCTTCTGTGACAGCCTGTCATTCCAGTGGTATGGATGCAATGGCCCATGACTTGTTGTCAGTGCTGACACAGTAAGGTGGCAGCCATTTAAAACCTGGCTATACAATGGCTTTCAGATACTTGCTGTCCTACTAGGCACTATGTAAGTTACTCTGAGCTGTGTACTGTCCATATGTGTGTCCCCCTGTCCATGACTTGTCCAGCTTTCCTGCAGTGACAGATATTGACTTCTGGACAGTATGTACAACTCCTACTGTAGGTGTAGCTGCATGCAAAATAGTTGGCACAGAAGGTCTTGGAACATGGACCCTGCCAAACACAGTACTGTACCTAGGCCACTAAGCCACAACAGCCAAGAGTAAGTGCTACCCATCTCCTGAACTTATTAACCACGCATATACATAGCTCATTGAACCCTGCATATTGTGGACATGCAACAAGTTATCAAGTTGATTGGGACAGCACTGGGAATGTGTTGTCTGTTGCTATTCCCCTACAAACATACATGTTACTGCATTTCTATGGGGACACGGGTGTGTTGGTGGCTGCATACCTGTCAACTGTACGCATTTGCACAGACTGTGCATATGTTGGCTTTCTTTTTGGTTCCATTTAGCATAGTGCTTGTACCTGTCTTGGAGAATACTGGCATATCACTAAAGACCAAAGGTAAGGATGTAATGGCAGGCATTTGAGTTTCAGACTTCCTACACTTTGGAGACTTCATGCAACTGCAAGATCTGCTGTGATATTACTAAGTCTGTAAGAGGACGATTGCATCATTGTCCCTATTTGTGGGCCTTTGCCAGACATTTCTTTATGGTTTTCTATGGCTGACTTGCTGGGAGAGGCTGAGGAGTGAGTATGGAACCTCAACATTGACATCCATGCATGTGACCTATAACCTCCCAGTTTATTTGTCCCCCACATACACTGCAGTGAGTTTTGTCACTGAGGGGACTACTGCATACTCTGTGGAAGCCAGTATTGGGCAGACATTTCCGGTTGTTCTACATAGCTGTCAGTTGTCTGCTGCTATCCCAGTAGGACACCCCATTCCCTTGCATACATGCAACAATACCTTAGATATGCTACCAAAACATACTACTCCATTCACCTATTGTTAAGAAGAGTGACTTACCTTGTGCCTGTGGCAGTTGTGAGGATGGTGCTTGAGGGCTGACTCTGTCAGATGCACTCATTACACAGCCTATACATGGTAAGGTGCAGGTAGTGTGATGTGTGTGGCATTCATTTTACTGTGTGTGTGAGTTGGAGAGAGGTGTTAGTCCCTGGGTCCCTAGGGTGTCAGTGTATGTGCTATGCATTCCCTCTTTGCTAAGGCATACTGGGCATGCCTATGTCTGCCTACAGGGCCAAGCTCAGGGGGTTTCTACTCCAAGTCCCCCTGAGCCTATGGAGACCTTGGCAATGGTGGGGCGCTGTGTGTCCCTACTCTGTGATGTTCCTGCCACAGCTATTTCCACAGGATCATATTGTGTAGCATGGCACATACTATGAACATGTGCACACAGGTGGCTGGAGAGTACTGCAAGGCTCCACCAGATATGTCAAGGCAATGGAACTGTAACTTGAGCATCCCAAATACACACTCTATAATGTTTCTAGTTTGTGCATGTGCCTCATTATGGCATTCTTCAGTGGGTGTGTGTGCATTTCTGATGGGTGTCATCATCCATGGTTCCAGTGCATAGCCAGAATCCCCCACGAGATGGCCATACGGGATGTCCCCCCTGACAAATACCTGGTACAGCTGTGAGGCATGCCAGATGTGGGAGTCATGACAGCTGCCAGGGCTGCCAGCACACATTTTCATGATAATGCCCTGAGCATTTCACATGACCTGGCAGTTGATGGAGTGATAGCCCTTGTGGTTGACATACACTCTACTGTCTTCACCAGGTGGTGCTTTGATGTAGACATGAGTGCAGTCTATGACATCCAGTACCTCTGGCTAGTCTTCTACACAGTGGAAGATATGCATATTGCTGGTCCTCTCCTTAGGAGTGCTTGGGAAATAAATGTGCTCACCAGCATGTGGTAGCATGGCATCCAGGAACTGGTGGCGTATCCTGGATGCAGATGCTTGTAAGACCTCCATGATGTCCCCAGTAGGTCCTTGGAAATTACCTGTAGCTAGTATTCTTTAGGCTACACATACCTTGGTTTCAACTGGGACGGGTTCCCCTCTATTGTGTCTGGGTCTGAGGTGAGGCCAGCAGATCTTGGTGAGTTGCTGAAGTATGTCATTGTCTGCCCTGTAGCACTCTAGTATCTCCAGATCATGTAGCCCCTGGTAGGTTACTCTGGGTCTGAGTACTCTTCTCCTCCTCAGTCTGGGCCAGTTGTTAGCATTATCCTCATCACCACTCTCAGTCTGTAGCACATACAGATGTAGCATAGCAGCAGCAGCCCCTATCATTTTGTTAGTTAAAATTCCCAAGTGTGTACACCAATGGTGCAGAGTTTGTGGGAAAAAAAACAGATTGAAAGGTGTTTGCATACTCCATACTGGTGTGCTGCAGATGCTGCCTGTGTGATTGGCTGACTATGACACATTCCACCTGCCAGCTATATTATTGAGGGATTTAAATGGGCCACTGTGAGTGGTAGACTCTGTATTAGTGATTTGTAGTTCATTTCCTTTATTCTGCTATTTCCTTTTTTCTCTCTATTTCCGCTGTGTTTAAGCCCAGCGAGTGTGCCACACAGACTGTTTTAGATAGTGTAAACATTGCTGAGCAGAAAAGGCCTTCCCCTGGACATGAACATGCTCATCATTTCTTGAACCAGCTAAGCACAGCTAAACAGCCTCAGACACACCCCCTTGCTTAGCTGTGCTTAGCTGAGTGCAAATAGGAGCAACAGAGCTCCAGTGTGCTTACAACAAGCATGACTCACCCCCTTTTCATGACAGCTGCTTCTTCTGCTTACACCACCACATTATAGCTCCTACACGGTTAGGTACCTGCGGACACATCTCCCATTTTGTTATTCAATACATTTAGCTCATTTACATACCCCTACTGGCTTATACCCTAGTTACACCACTACACCAGAGCCTATGTCTTTAGCAACCACTGTTGTCTGTTATTGTTATGAGTCTGCATGCTTCCCACTATAATGTCAAAATTACTGTTTCAAATTTAATTGCCTTTTACTAATTTTTTTTATTTTCTGCCTGATCACGTTTGCCTGCTGCTGCGTTCCACTTAAATGGCCGAAATAGGCCAAAAAAATACTTTTGATTTTTGCAATTTTGCAGCACTTTTGCATGCCACTGGCCATAGTTTAGGCCATTGGCATGCCTAAAGAACATAATACATGCTTTACTTTGAGCTGTCATGCCCCCATTTTGATTTTTTGCAGAAATGTACATGATTACTAACTGCATACATTTCTGCTGCGGACATGGCTCTAACAAAGATGCCTGTCTGCTTTTTGAATCACAAATTCAACTCATTTGCAAATGAGGTAATTTGCATCATTCCATCATGTTCATGCCAAAATAGTGATGGGAGTCTCGTGCACGCCCTCAGCCTTGTTTACTGGATCGCACATGGTCCAAACTCCGCGTTCGGGCCGTGGCACTATGCTTCCACACAGAGATTAACTCCGTGTGAGCTTTATTGAATTCCCCCTTTTGTCTTCATCTACACACCAGTGGAATTTGTTCCAGCACATGTTGATTTTTTGTGGGTTATCTAGCTTGTCAAGATGTCTTAATGTTCTATAATGGTTAAGTTACCAGAATGGTAATATTTAGTCTAGATGTGTAGCTACTCTACTTTCCTACAGATATTTCTAGCATTTAAATGACTATTTGTATGCTTTTAGTGTGAGTATTTTTATTGTATTAGACCATCTATTGAGTTTATATCAGTTAGAAGATGGAGGAAGATACTTTGTTTTATAAACAACTGTGTATTGATATAGTTTAGTAGTTAGTTGTGGTGATTTTTAATTGATGCTTTTGTTTTAAGTAGATATGTATTGAGAAAGAGAGAAGAGAGATATGTGTTTTTGTTTTGGATGGATGAGTGCCTATTCAATTATAGGTGGGTTTCTGTGGTAAGATTTATTAGTTGACTGGTCATCATATTGGCAGTAGTGTAGGTTACTTTAATAACTAGTTATGTGTAGTAGCCATATGAGTATGACAGGTAGTATGAGTTAGCAATATATAAAATGCTGATGGCAGTGATATACTTGAAGTGTAACAGAGAAGCCACTTAGCATCATAGCATATGTAGGGTGATCTCCTTGTAGTGAGATTTCCAGGTCTAGTTCTGTTTTTTAGGATACCTAAGTTGTGAGGCTGAGTTTGATTGTTTTAATGCATGAGAAACTGTCAGGGAGTTAAGGAAGAGTGGAATAGGTGCAATTGAATTTAGAGAGTGGAGTAAATGTATGAATCCTTGCTACACACAGGTTGAGAGTGGGAGAGGCTTCCAAACAGACACTGATAGACAATTATTGCATGCATATGCACTGTGAGCATCAGAACAAGACCTACATGATCATCTGATGCAGAGCAATATACAGGCTGGCTATTGTAAGTAACTCATTTAAGATGCATGTGTACTGCAAAATGGTCAGTCTCAGAATGTTTATTGTGTTCGTGGGGACATGCTATAGCAGAAAGACAGAGGGTATTATCAGAAAACAGCACAGAAGTGAAATGCCCCTATACAGTACCCAGATTTTAAAGCTGCTTGGTTATTTTCTAGTCTACCCTGTACATAAACACAGTACAGTGGGAGCTCAGGTAAAGCCGAAAAGGTGTAAAGTAAGATACACTAATGCAGAGAGGTAAGTCATACTACAATAAGAGTGCAAAGAAATGTGTGTGGCAGAAGAAATCGACCCAGGGTATACAGAGGAGTCCCTGGGTGTGAAGAGAGAAATGGAAGCCCAGCACATCTGCTATATTGAAGAGACAATTTACCAAGTACTGTATCCCACTGGAAGACTTGATGGCTTGTTTTTGGAAGTGAACCACAATTTGAAAAATTATTAATCAACTTACTTGTTAAAGGATCTGTTCAAATGTTGTCTGTTTAGCCTACAGTTACTACTTTGTTTTGGTAAAATCAGCCTTTTTGCTTTAAGTTCAGTAAAATAAAACTAATACTAGAAACAAGACTTGTGTCATAATCTTACTCTATATATAATGCATAAGCACATACATGCATGCACAAGTTTGTCTGTCTTGCAGAAGGCAGTTGATATGATTCATAATATAGTATTTTGCTTCTAGTCTTCTTGCTTTATTTGAAGGAGGCCTGCCTGCCAATTATGAGCTCTCCTGTGACTAATCAGTCCATTTGTTCTCACTGTAGAGCAACAGCCAGTTAGGAATTAGTAGCTGTTGCTCTACAGTGTAAACAAATGGACTGATTAGTCACAGCCCATCATGGAATGATATCATCAAGGGCTTTTTTTTGGAAGCTCTATCTCCCCTATTCCAACAATGGCTGATGGAATTGGCTTGCAGTAGTAGCACTGATGCATATGCTCAGTTCTGGCTACAGCATATGCTAGTTAGTGAGTATGCCTCCCCCAGTGACACAGTCCCTGCTGGCTTCCACCTTCTGAACTAGAAAATGCTCAGAATCTGCTAGGCATCATCAGAGTAGCAGGCCTAGCCAGTACCCTCCCTCATGATAGGTAATACAGTGTCACCTGCCCACATCCACCCGTCCTGCTCAGCCTATCTTCTGCTGCACAGGCTCAGGTCATGTAATTCACATTTATGACTTTATTCCTTTGTGCCATGGAGCTGATTATTCTAATCTTGTTTTGGCCAAAACTTGGATGCATAGCAACAGCTTTTAAAAGAAAAACAGGAACCCATTCCTGGCATTCCGACAATTTAGGAACATGGGCAAATGAACTCAGAACAGAACAAATACAGTTTATTTATCTTTCATGATGTGGTCAATGAAGATTGCATTTTTATAATGAAAGGCCCTTCCATGGCTATATTTTTGTGAAATGATAAAAAAGTAATATGAAATACCTGTCTTCTGTGTAAAGAACTTTAATGAGCTTGTAACTGAAGTGGGTACAGTGTTCTAGCACCATCTGGTGGTCCTCTGTTCCCACACATCTTCAATTTTCCAAAAATAAATGGATTAATAGTTGCAGCACTGATTATGCTAAGCATAATGTTAAACTGTATAGGGCTACTGTGTTTTAATTAAGATGTTCTTGCTGGAACCCATCTAATATGAAATGCATAATTCATTTTATATAGCACACAGATAATGAAAGGCCTAAAGTCGCAAATGGAAATCCAAAATGCAGAACATCACAGTGGTACAAAATCAGTACAGCCTTACATTACAGTTGCTGAACAGGATTAATGAACCAGTCAGTTAATATACTACTGTTGTAACTACTAGACTGTTTAAGACCTTATGCAGTGGGCAACAAATATAGTACTTCTTACAGAAATTCAAATTTGCAGCAGTTTTTTTTTTTCACTTTTCATGCTCTTTCTTTTCATTAATCTCCTATGTTACTATTGCAAAATAAACTTGAATCATAGTTCCATTAAAAGTATAAATAAATCTACATCTGGGCTCTGATTCATAGTTGCCAGCAGATGCAATTCAAGGCAGACTGACCATTGCAAAATTTATGTTGCAAGTCAAAGGATATTTTTTGAACAGCAAAATGCAGAGTGGACAATTAAAGTTGGTATTCACAAACACAATGTGGTTTAAAATGGAAATAGAAGCTTAAATCAAATGACATGGTTGAGGGCTACTATGGAACACAGAATGACCGGTGAAAAGTGGCAGGAATAAGCAAGTCAGACAATTACAGGACTAGGGTAATGAATGCCAGGCACCCTAATGGTGCTGTGCTTTTGTGACAGAATCAGATCAGGCATTGCAGGGAGATATTCAAAGCTAGAAAATATGTGGTAAAAGGACAATGGGCATAAAGAAAACTATGTCAGAGTACAGATCAGTAAATTAACAAATGAAGTAAAGGAACAATAGACTAAAAGAGGAAATACAGTCACTGACCTACAGAGATCCTAGCATCTGCCAGTTCAGAGGGTGTCTGTACACATAAGCTGCACAATAAGCAGCAGCATATCTGGATATCAAACCATTCTGTAAGGCACATGTGGCCATGCTAATAACGCACAAGCAAAAAGAACAGAATGCATATTGTGAAGAGGGTACACATGCAAACAAAAAGCAGTATGGGCATATTCAAAGTGGCCAATATGTATGAACACAAGGAGCTAGCCAGTTAAAGACATGGGAAAAGTACAAGACCACTGTAATACGCATTTCATGGGGTCCCTATTAAATTGCTGAACATTTCAAAGCTTGAATGTCATATGGTTGACACCACATAATTGAACTTTGAAAAGTTTGAAGGTGAAAGGCAATGGCTCCGTACACACAGAATGGGAAAATTACCCTTTTCTGCACTGAAGTGCTGTCTCGGAGTTGGTATATTTAAGTAGGGGGGTGTGGGGGTGCAGAGGGGCTTGCTCCCCGGCTCAGGAGCGTTAAGGTAAGTTTTTTTTTTTACCTTTTTAGTGTATATTTGAGGTTTCAAGTTTCACTCATATGTTGTTGAACATATGAGGTTCGAAATTTTGAAGCTTCGAATATATAATATAGACCCCATTTCATGGGCATGACAATGAAAAAAGCAGTTCATAAGCAAGTATAACTAGCACAATGCCTAATCAAGACAAAACAATAAAGCTGAAACAGATCTTTATAAACACATAAAAGTCATGCATACAGTAAAAATGCATAATCAAAATGTCTAATAGTATGAAGATGAGAAATGGGTAGAGTAGGAGTTATGAAACAGAGATATAAGTATATGTGAGGATGGCAACAGTAAACATAGTTAAGCTATGTAAAGGTATGGATTCAACAGCATTACTTTGAGTCATACTAAATTTTCTTTGCAGACAGCAAACACTGGGAAACTCAATTACCTTTGCTGGCACTCATAAGTTTTTCTAAAGCTTTATTTACAGATTATCTACAAAGATTTTAAAATACAGAACCAGCTGCCAATGTACAATGCACATCTGTGTCACAGAACATGGCACAACTGAACAAAACTGATTGTCCCCTAGATTCTCAAAAGCTTCCACAAAGTGCAAGATCAGTGCAGGAGCTCAAGCAGGCAATATGTCTGCCATGTGATCCAGGAACAGCCTGCAGGGCTGATGGCACTCCTGCACTAATCCTGCATGGACTAAGCCCTGGAATACAAATCACCCCATTTCCAGGAGAAATATATGCAAATGAGGTGATTTTGCAATCCAGGAAGCTTGCAACAGTCCGTGCAGGACTAGTGCTATCTGCAGAAATGTACTTGGTTAGTAACCGAGTACATTTCTCCAAAATCCAAAAGGAAGCTATGACAGCTCCAAATAAAGGCTGCATATCATGTAGTAAGCATGCCAATGGCCATGTATAAGGCCATTGGCATTGCAAACATAAAAAAATACAAAAATCAACTTTATTTTTTTTTAGCCGATCTCGGCTGTTTAAGCATAGGGCAGCGGCACGCAAATGGGATCGGGGGAGAAAATAATAAAATAAACCTAAAATAAGCAGTCTAACTAAAATCACTATTCTGCCTTAAAAGTCAGTGGCAGGCAGAAGACAACCTGGCCAGTGAGTAGTGGTTGCTAAGGGGGAAGGCTCAGTGTGAGACATGTAACTATGCATTAGCAGGCAATCCTATGCAAATGAAGGGAAGGATAGTGAATCCCAGTTTTCCCCAGTATGTGAGTCAGGTCCCAACAGTGTAAGAGTAGAAATAGCTTGTTGCAAGCCTAGGAGGTAGGTGACATCATGGGGGGATGTCAGGCATACTGTAAGCAGATTGGAGCCCTGTGTTTCTGGTTTGCTCCTAGTTTAGCACAGCTAAACTTGCTTAGCACTCTTTACAAAGCCTAAGCGCGTGTGCACGCCATGCACCGGGTTTTACAGGAAGAAAAAAGAGTTTAAACCAGGAAATAGCAGCAGTGTGCACAATTGAGCACTCTGCACAGCACGCCCCTGGGCTTAAACAGGAAGGCAATGGGAAGGGAAAACAGCAGCAGGAAGGTAATCAAGGAGAACTAGCTTAGCCGGCAGGTGAAATGTATCAGAATCAGCCAATTACATAGGCAGCAGACCAGCCCAGCCCAGAACACTACTATAAACTAAGCAAACATCTTCCCTTCTGGTTTCTCCCACACTCTACACCACTGGTGTATACAAGCGGGGACATTTTAACAAACAAACCTACAAAATGAGAAGGGCTGCAGCAGGCAACATAGAACAACATGTGCAAGAGGCTGAGGGTGGTGAGGATGTGAATGCTGTTGATCAACCCACAGTGTGGAGATAGAGAAGAGTGAACAGACCCAGGGTAACCTAACAGGGGCTACATGAGCTGGAGATAATGGAGCGCTATAGGGTGGACAGAGACCTCCTACAGCAAATTGTTGAGCTGTGCCGGCCACACCAGACACACCAACCTGACAGAGTGAAACTCATCCCAATGGATACCAAGGTATGTGTAGGCCTAAGAATACTAGCCACAGGTACCTCCCAAAGCTAAACTGGGGATATCATGGGGATCTCACAGGCATCTGCATCCAGAGTATTCCACCAGTTCCCAGATGCCATGTCAACACATGCCAGTGAGCACATATATTTCCTCAACACTCGTGAGATGTTGACCAGCAGTATGCGTCTCTTCCGCCAAATAGCAGATTACCCTGAGGTAGTGGGTGCTATAGACTGCACGCACATATATATCAAAGCACCACCCAGTGATCAGGGTAGGACCTACATCAACAGCAGGGGCATCCCATCCATCAACTGCCAGATCATATGTGATGTCCAGGACATTATAATAAATATGTGTGCTGGCTGCCCTGGAAGCTATGACATTTCCCACATATGGCATCTGATGCAGCTGTACCAGAGATTTGCCAATGGGGACATCCCCTATGGTCACCTAGTGGGGGATGCTGGTTACACACTGGAGCCGTGGCTGATGACACCCATCAGAAATGCACACACACCTGAACAAGAACGCTATAATGAGGCACACGCACAGACCAGACTTATAATAGAGCATGTGTTTGAGATGCTCAGGTCATGGTTCCAGTGTCTGGGTACATCTGGTGGAGCCTTGCAGTACTCACCAGCTACATGTGCCAAAATTGTTATGGTATGTGCTATGCTACACAATATGAGCCAGAAGAAACAACTGCAGCAGGAACAGCATGGGGCAGGGCCAAACAACCCCCCCCCCCAACAATGCCAAGGCTTGCACAGGCTCAGAGTGACTCAGAGGAGGAACAACCTGAGCCTGCCCCAGTAAGCAGATGGAGGCATGCCCAGTATGCCAAGGCTGCAGCAAAGAGACAACACATAGCACATACACTGACACAGTAGGGACCCAGGGAATGACACCTCTCTCTGACTTGCACATACAGTAAAAGGGATGCCAAACATGACACTACCTGTGCTCAACCATGCATAGAGAGTGTACTATATGCACCCAACACAGGCAGCCCTCCAGCACCATCCACAAGTCTGGCACACCCTCAAGGTAAGTCAATCAACCTACTAATTGCCAAATGGAGTAGAATGTGTTGTTACCTGTATCTATGGTATAGATGTGAGCATGCATGGGAATTGGGTGGCTGAATGTTATGGCAGCAGACAGTAGACATCCATAGTGGCACCATGACATCTGTAACACATACTGGAGTCACCATGGTAGCCAGTATTACACAGGGTGACAAAATCCACTGCAGGAAATGTGCTGAGTGACATGTGTGTCCATATGACCCACATATGTCAGTCAGGGTGGTTCACATACCCAACAACAGTCTCAGCCGGCAGGACAGGTGTAGACAAATCCAAACATAGCCTGTGCCATGACCCTTGAATGATGGCTATGGTTAACCCCCCCCCCAGGCCTACAGAGACAGACTACAGCAGGGCAGGCAGTGGGATGTTAGTTCTGAAGGGTAGGAAGTCAGACAATAATATGTAGGGCAACCAAAGCCACAATCTGCAAAGCCACAATCTGCAGTACTCTGGTATGTCTCTAGTCAGCATGATAGTTAGCAATACAGAATGAAATGGAGTGCCTGACATACCAGTACAGTCATAGCAAATGTGTACACGTGTCATGTGTGCCCCCCACATCCTATATAGTAATGGAATAGCAGTCAGGTGTACCCCCAACCTTGTGTAGAAATGTAGAAATAGACCAGTGTGCCCCCCCCACATAGTAATGTAATAACAGTCAGGTGTGCCCCCCCCCATCCTGTGTAGAAATGTAGAAATAGTTAGGTGAGCCCCCCACCCTACATAGGAATGTAATAATAGTTAGATGTGCCCCCCAACCCTGTGTAGAAATGTAGAAATAGACAGGTTTGCCTCCCATGTAGTAATGTAATAATAGTCAGGTGTGCCCACCCCATCCTGTGTAGAAATGTAGAAATAGTTGGCTAAGCACCCCCCATCCTATGCAGAAATGTAGGAACAGTCAATGCCAAATGCTTGACGGATACCCTGCAGAAACAGCATGCCACCTGTCGGTGTACAACACCAAGGTCAGCACTGCAGTACAAACTACCTGGACTCGATTCACACATTAAATACAGAAGGCCATACTGGGTATGCTCACACACAGATGAATGAAGGCAATGTCAGTCAACAACATACTGAAAGGTCATACTGGCCCTGCTCACACACACATGAAGGCCATGTCTGCAAACACCAGTGGACCAGACATATCTGGCAGTTGCAGTTGTTAGTGTAGGTACTCATTAGTATGCACCACACATGCCTTACACACACAGTGGATAGGAATACAGACATATATTTAAGGAATAAACAAAAAAGTCCAGGTGAGGCAGATGAGAGGCAGATGAGAGGCAACAGAGCACCACAACAATAGCGTATACTTGTTTATTATCCGCTTTCGTTCAACACTTCATCATATATTTAAGGACAACACACTATAATAACCCAAAGGTAACCGCATACTGCTGTAGTGTGATAAATTAATTCGGCAGCTATTCTAATCCCAGACATGGCAAATGTATGCATATCTGCATAGAGAGCAATGTGTTTTAGGGTAGTCATATTCCCTACAATTCAAATGCTCATCTTTGGCAAGGTTACAAGACATGCTATGGAGACTACAGGGCTACATCTCTCCCAGTGGTGTATTTCTACGTGGATGACATCAGCAGCCTTGCCAAAGATTATGTCATACACCTAGAAATACACCTCTTGGAACAATGTAGCCCAGTCATTTCCATAGCACTTCCTGTAACTGCATACTGCAGTAGTCTGATAAAGTGAGTAGGTAGCTGTTCTAATCCTAGGCATGGCAACTGTGTGTGTCTGTCTGTGAAGAGAACAATGCTTTTTAGGGTAGTCACACTCCCTAAAATTCAAATGCTCAACTTTGGCAAGGCTGCTGATGTCATCCACCTAGAAATACACCTCTAGGAAAAATGCAACCCAGTCATCTTTGTAGCGTGTCCTGTAACTGCTGTAGTGTAATAAGTTAATTAGGTAGCTGTTCTAATCCCAGATATGGCAAGTGTGTCTGACTCTGTGTATAGAACAATGCTTTTTTAGGGTAGTCACATTCCCTACAATTTAAATGCTCATCTTTGGCAAGGCTGCTGATGTCATTCACCTAGAAATGCACCTCTGGGAAAACACAGCCCAGTAATTGCCATAGTGTGTCCTATAACTGCATACTGCTGTAGTGTGATATAGAACTCTAGTAGGGTTCTACACCCACCCATGGTGATTTTGGATATTTTATGTGTGTTCCAATGTCTGTGCAGTGAGCAATACAGTTTAGGCTAATCGCAATCAGTACATTTCAAATGCCCTACTTTGGCAATCCTTATGATGTCATTCATTGAGAAATACACTATTGGGGAAGAAATTCTCCAGCAATCCATGTGGTGTGCCCTACAGCAGCTTCCATGCTTTAGTGTGCTGTAGACCTCTATTAGGGGTTCTATACCCACCTATGTAGGTTGTGGAGGGAGCAATGCATTTTAGCCTAGCCACACTCACTACAAGTTGAATGTCCTACTTTGCTAATCCTGCTGATGTCATCCAATGTGATATACACCTTTGGGGAAAAGGTAATCCAGTAATTTCCATGGTGCATACTATAAATGCATAGTGCTGTTATATAATAAACTAATTAGGTAGGGGTTCTACTCCCACATGTGATAGGTGTGTGTGCATAACTTGTATCCTGTGTGGAGGTGGGTGTGAGTGTGTGATATCTGGGCCCAATGTGTAGTGGGTTTTGTAAATTTCTTATATAGTAGCCCTAGTATATATCACAATGTCCACCATACAGGGATACCAGATGTGAAATAGCCGAGAGGCTGGAGTGGAAATCCATACCCATACGTGACATCAAGGCCAGGCAATCACAGTTAGCAACCCCAGTATTACCCAGAGCACACTCTCAACCCATGTCCCACACACACGCACACACACACACACACACACACACACACACACACACACACACACACACACACACACACACACACACACACACATAGGTTCATAGGTAGGTACTAGGCTATCTGCCCAAACGCATTTATAAGCCTAGCCAGAATGTGTTGGCTTTCGCCACCCCCTTAGATTAGTTCCCTGTGCCTCTGTCCAGCAGAGCCACAGAAGTGATCCCCGGGGTAAACTTTCTGTTTCCCATCCACTCATCAAGGTTTCTCTTGAAGAGTGTTAGCAAGGAGCTCTGCCTAATGTAGACTGGAATCTTGTTCCAAAGCATGGGAAGTCTCTGGGACAGGAATCTATCCCTCCAGCATGTCCTATTTATTGTTGTGGTGAGGTTTAGATCCCTAGAGTGTGTGGCTCAAGGTGATAAGGTTTTCTTTAGGTGGAGCATGTCCATCAATTCTGGGTTGGACATGGCCTTGTATGTCAGGCTGAGATCGCCTTTGAGTAGGCGGTATGCAACCGAGTACAGCTGGAGTTTCTTCAGTCAAGCTGCATAGGGCATCTGTTTGAGGCCAGTGATCCTCTTGGTGATGTACTTCTGTGGTCTTTCCAGCTGTTGCAGGTGTCTTGTAAAGTACATCCCAAATTGGGCATTGTACTCTGTGATGGGTCTGATGATTGATGAGCAGAGGGGCACAATGACCTCTTTTGATCTGGATGCAAACCATTTTGTGATTAGATAGGTCACATAGAAGGATTTTCTAACCACTTTGGCAATGTGATTATTAAAGGAGAGATTACTATCTACTTGGGTCCCCAGATCCCTTATTACATTTTCCATATTTAGGGGACTGCCACCTATGTGGTAGTTTGTAGGTACTTCATTTTTTCCAAAGGGGATGACTATCCACTTTTTGGCATTTAGCTTGAGGCCATGATTTTGACACCAGGTATCCGTCTCAGTGAGACCCTTTTGGAGGATGTCTGTGTCAGCAGGAGAGTCAATTATACCCACTAGTTTGCAGTCATCTGCAAACTTGGTCAGCCATAGTCCTCCTTTCCTTGCCTGTACCTGTGAGAAGTATATGCTGAACAGGAGGGGTCCTAGGACTGAGCCCTGGGGAACGCCACTTGTAACTGGTTTAGAGTCAGACCTAGCTCCCACAACTCTCACCATATTGGGTTCTGTCCATGAGCCAGTTGGCAACCCATCGTGTGACATAGGGGTTTATGTTCAGGCTGGTGAACTTGTCTATAATACCAGAATGGGGAATGGTGTTGAAGGCCTTTGTGAGGTCTAGGTAGGCTGTGTGTACCACCTTTCCCTCATCTATAGCCTTGGTAACTGTCTCAAAGAAGTCCACCAGGTTTAGAAGGCATGATCTGCCCTTAACAAAGCTGAACTGGGTAGGGTCCAGTGTTTGGAGGTTCCCAATGTCTCTGTTAACGAGTTCCATGATGATGAGATCCATAGCCTTGCAGACCAAGCTACTCAGGCTTATAGGCCGATAGTTCCCGGGGTCTGTTGTGGCTCCACCTTTGTGGAGTGGAATAACCATTGCTGTGCACAACTCTATGGGTACGTAGCCTGTGGAGAGGCTGAATTTGAACAGTGTGTTTAGGTGAGGGGTTAGTTCATCTTTGAGTTCATGTAGGACACAGCCTGGGACACCGTCTGGTCCCATTGATGCTGTGTTTTTGGCTTTGGAGAGGGCTGTTTTAACCTGAGTGTCTGTGATTTCAGGGGCTCTACATTCTTCTGGTATGGTTATGGGCCCTTTTGGGGGTGAGAGGGTGGTGAAGTTTGCACTGAACCTGTCAGCCAGGATGTTGGCAATATTGGTCGGCTCAGCGTATTTTGTGCCATTCTGCACTAACTCAGAGCAGATCTGAGCATTGCCACTTAGATTCTTGACATAGCTAAAGAATGCCTTGTGGTTATCTTTGGAGTCCTTGGCAATTTTTTTTTCGATGCTCACCTTGGATGATTTTATGAGAGATCATAGTTTTTTGCTGATACTGATCAGGGATGTCTTCCCTTCTTGGGATTTTACTCTTTTCTGCATTAGTTTCTTCCTACTATTGTATAGCTTGTTTAGGGCAGGGGTCCACCAGACTGATTTCCTTTTCTTGGAGGAGTGAGTCTTGGTTTTGCTTGGGATAGCATGATCCATGCGTTCTTGTAGGTGCCCGTAGAATGCATTACTAAAGGATTTTGCAGCTTGTACAGTATTATCCTTTAGCACGGGGGCTTTGAAACTTTCCACCTCAGTCTTAAGTAACGTGAAGTTTGCTTTTGAAAAGTTTTTCACGGTGGTTTCCTTGTTCAGGGCTGGAGGTGGAATGTGGATATCCAAAGTGATTTGTTTATGGTCAGATCTAACCAGCGAGGGGTTGACATCTGGTGTGGAACACCGGTCAGCCATGTTGGAGATGACTAGGTCCAATATGTTGCCACCTCTGGTAGGAGTGTTGACCAGTTGATCCAGGGCATTTGAGTTTATAAATTCTAGGAAATGTTGGGCAAGGGAGTTAGCACTTGAGTAGTTCTCCCAGTTAATGTTTGAGTAATTTAAATCCCCTAATATTAGGGTGTTTGGTAGGACCTTTATGTTTCCCAGTGTTTCCAGAAACATAGAATGGGGGTCCTGGGACATGGTGGGTGATCTGTAGCAAGCTACAATTTGAATTGCAGTTTTGCCTGTTGTTAGTTGCATGTGGATGATCTCTGAAGCATCGTATTGTGCCACTAACCTGCAGGTGTAGGTATGCTTGATGAATATGGATAAGCCCCCACCTTTTGTATTTCGGTCCGGATTCTGTGGCCGAAATGTATGGTATGAGTTGTAGCCTAGTAGTGCTGGGGTACTCTCTGGACCCTTAAACCAGGTTTCTGTTCATAGGTTCATAGGTTCATACTAGGCTATCTGCCCTAGGGCATTTATAAGCCTAGCCAGAGTGCGTTTGGCTTTCGCCACCCATTTTAAATTAATTTTGCTATGCCCTTTTTCGAGGTTAGTATACTGTGCCTCTGTCTAACAGTGACACAGAAGTGATACCCGGGGTAAACCTATGATCTCCCATCCACTCATCAAGATTCCTCTTGAAGAGAGTCAATGAGGGACACTGCCTAACCTGGACTGGGATTTTATTCCAGAGTGAAGGGAGCCTCTGGGTTATGAATCTGTCCCTCCAGCATGTCCTATTTATTTCAGTGCTGAGGTTCAAGTCTCGAGCGTAGCTCGATGGGATTTGGATTTTCTGAGGTGCAGCATGTCCATTAATTCCGGGTTGGACATGGCTTTATACGTCAGGCACAGATCACCTCTGAGCAGGCGGTATGCCACTGAGTAGAGCTGGAGTTTCTTTAGATATCCAAAATCAAAATGTTCCTAGTCTCTCACTGAACAATAGTTTTTAAACACTAACCAGCAACTCTGCTAAGGCCCTCCCAAATTACATCATTTTGACACTTAGGTTTTCCCAGTATTCATATTGCATCATCTTGAACCTGGTCTGAGTTCTCAGGCCACAAACTGCATTATTTAGCAATCTAACACCTGCTCAGAAACTTACAATAATATAAGTCATTTCACATGTATACTCCAACAGAAACCAGAACAATAAAGCACATTCCACATCTAAATTCTGGTCATAAACTTTAGCCTTAAAACAATGGGCATGAAACCTTCATCCAGATTCACTGGAGCCGAATTCTAACTTGAAAGGGTCACAACATGCTTCACTGAGCCAGTAGAGTGCAATGTTGTCACATATTTTGCAGTTCCACATTTCACAGTATTCTTTTACACTCAAGAAAACATGTCTGTATTTTTACATTTATTTACAAATAGAATTATATATCAAATTCTATTTGACTAGGCTGGCAGCCTTCGCCCATTTCTCCCCAATCGTCACATCATGTACTACTTTAAGTACTTTTTAAGTGTTTCATGGTATTAACTGATGACCTTATTGTTTAATTGACTATTTATTACTGTTTATAAACTAAGTGTGTGATGTAAAGTAACTGTGTACTCCAAGAAGGCAGTGTATGCCAAGACATCAGAGAGGAATACATTTTATTCATTGGGTTCCTGGTCTTTGTTCTTCATTGTATTTGCTGTTGTTGCTTTGCAGTATTACACTGGTGTTTACAATAAGCTTACCTGGATGCTCATCTGCTGTGGATACTGTGGCACTTAACTTCATGATTTATGGTATGATGGATGCCTGGGAGCTGTTGTGTGTTCCTAGGTTTGCCAGGAATTCTTCTGTGGCTGAGCGTGATTGTTCCACTGCAGACCCTCCACTGGTGGGGGCATGATCCCTGGTGATATCAGCTGCCCTTCATTGTGCAGCATTCCCCGTGTCTGGGGCACAGTGTTGGACCTGCTCATAGGTCCTGTCCTGATAGCCAATTCATTAACATCTCGCTCAAGGTCTGCCCACAATGCAGCCCACTGTTCTGTGTTATGCCTCCCCCTGGGTAACAGGATCTGAAGATGCTGTCTTAGTCCATCAATTATTATCTCATTCTCCTCATCTGAGAAGGGGACATGGTGTCTGCAGTACAGAGTTCCTGAAACACAACAAAGGGGAACATATTACAGGACTAGATATGTGGACATCCACTATGTACAGATACAGCATACCCATAATGGCCTGCAGTATACACTAATCCCTTACGCATGTCATACCCCACAGTGTGGCAACATGCTACATGTGTGGATACCACCGAGATAGTAGCAATACTGAGGTATGTCCCTGTGTGCCATGACAGATTCTGCTGTATGTTCTTACACCCATCACTCCAGACTACTGTAGTGTGTCCCCTATGGCCAACCTCCCAGTGATATGTCATATGACCGCTGCCACACAAATAGCAGTGTGCTATTACAACCATTATATGGGGCAGTCCAGCAACACCAGTGTGCCACAGTGACAAAAGACAATGCAACCTTGCTGTAGTGTATGCCCCCTGTAGGTGTAGGACAGTAGAATATCAATGAAATGTCATTACCACAGGTCTAAGACAGGCTTACTGCTGTAATCCATATTCCCCATACCTCCATCCTCCCATCTGCATCATGTTATACAGAGAAAACACTTACATACCTGGTGGAGTGCAGTACTCCTTTACCAAACTGTGCTTCTACTAATGTTTTCAAAGACATGCTCTGTGTGAGGTGAGTCTCATACAGAAGACTGGCTCCCCATAGCCAGCTGCTTGCCTTTTTAACATACTGCTCATCAGCAGGTACTTGCCTCTGAACCAGTCTGTGGCTCTGATATGCTAATTGCTGCAAAAACTGCTGAATTTCATTATCATTAGCCAATGACATGCCATCACAGTGCAATATATATATAAGGCCTTCATGTAGACCAGGGCCTCTTTCTTAGCTGTTCAGATGGACATTACTGGGGTGAGAAGCCGACATCATTGCAGAGTGTATTTAGCATAACTGTCAACAATAGAGATTTTGCAGAATGTTCACAGTTTTGCTTCATATGCTTGGTCAGTGTCCCATGACATTGTGGTTGGCTGGTAAATCACTGGCAAATCATTGAGGGTTGAATTCAGAAATGAAAGACAGACATTTGAGTGTCAGACTTCATACCCATCAGAATATGCATGCTAATGCAATAGCTGTTATTCTATCAACTTACTAAGTTTGTAAGAGCAAAATGTAATATGTGTCCCTATCCCTGGGACTTTGTCCCCCCATTCATTATGGCTTTGTCCAGATTTATTGTTCTAGGGGGTTGAGAGTTATGGTAGGTCTGTAGCAGATGACTTTGCATAGAGCTGCATGTACCACAGGCTGCAACTGCTGCTGCAAGTAATACACATAGGCAGTGAGTATGAGCACTTTGGAGGACAACAAACTATATTTGTAACTGTGGCAGCTGTGTCAGCCTTGTTGCTGAGGTAAAACAAGGGTGTGGGTACCCTTTATACTGCAATCAAGGCATGTGTTTAAGGTACATCTGTTAGGCAACTGTGTCACTAATAAAGTAGTAGGTGATATATAGTTATGCTTTATGAATATGTGAAGTGTGTCCCCACCTGCAGGCCTGTCACTTCAAGCACTGAAAAGCAGTTAATTAATTAGCAATGCCTTATGTGGATAAAGAGTGCATGCCTCATTCATTAATTGCTGTCTTGAAAATAATGTAATTGAACTGCAACACAAGACTGGATTTGAACCCAGGACTGTGTGTGGTAAAATGTACTGTATGCAAGGCATTTAACAGACTGAGCTCATAAGTCACTACTACATCAAGTGTATTTGCAAGATATATGTGCAGACATACTGGCTGTGGCACACACTTTGTCTGCATCCATCAGTATGTGCATGGCTTTCTATGGCTGTATTTCTGCACCAGGGTCTCAGTTGAACATGTACTTTGCCATAGATGCCTTAGCAGTCGTGTTTCTACATGTTGCTGATAAAAGGGCACATTTACCTGCTATCACAGGCCTCACTTACATCCATTATTATGTCTTTGGTTGTCTGTTGGTGTGTTATTGCAGCAGATTCCAAGGTACACTCCCATTTTTCCCATTAGTTTTTGTTCCAGTTTACATGGTGCAGCATGAGGCTGAAACATGCCTAATGACTGTAACTGGCAATTACTTATGTTTTGTTTAAACCACCTGTTTTAATAAAGAGTTACGTGGTGTGGTGAGTTAACTCAGTGTGCTGTAGGTGTAACAGGCGTGGGTTCAGTACATGGTAGTGGTGTTTATTTTGTACATATGTCTTAGAATGTTCTAAACACATACAGTCATGATAGCTCTATTTAGCTGAGCTAAGTCATGCAGCACTATGCTAAAAAAATAAAGAAAAGAAAAAAGCGGAGATAGGAAAATGGTGAAATGGGGGCAAGCAAGAGGAAAAACATAGTGAAAGGCAAGTAGGGATGTGCAAGAAGGGTGTAAGAAAGAACCATAGTTATCCATTTCGTGTACAGCAACAGCCATGTACTTTGACAGAATTTGTACATGACTTTGAACTTTCACCCCCAGAGAGAAAGGTGAAGACAACATAACTGCATTGTCAAGCCAGCTGGACCAAATTACATGTGTGCAGTGGACACATGGATGAAATGGAGAGGTATGTGTGAGGCAATATTTTTTATTTGGGACAGGTGCCCATTTTTATAAGCTTAGAGTGGAATGTTGGGGAAGGGACAAAGGTATGTGTGGGGGAGGTAAGTTGGGTAGGTAAGGATGCATTTGCAAACAGACAAGACAGCAGACAGGGGATGTATGTGACACATGAGGGAAGTGAACACCTTGGATAGGGAGGGTGTTGTGAAATCCGAACACCATGTCCCCCCAGATGGCAGCAGTGTGACTCACTTCCCCACCCATGGGACTGTTAGCACTGCTCCACCATCACTGCCCTGAGGGTGGCTGTGATGAAAGCTGGGCATTAGGGTGAGGCTGCCCCACCAGGCTGGCCAGCATACCCTCAACTCAGTGCAGTCAGTGGTCATAGCCACGGTGGACTATCCTGTGCACCAAGATCGGCAGTTGCACCTGAGTGACAACTCCCCCTCCACCATTACTCTGAAAGGGGGGCCTGTCCTGTGGGGCAGAACTACTTGATGTAGCAGATAGTGCAGGGGCAGCAGAGGGGGCACTACTGGTCTGGGTCCCAGACATGCTGGGACACAGTGTCATGGCTGGTTGAGACAAGGTAAAGGGATAAGCCAGAAATGGCCTACCTTAACGTGCTGTGGTGAATGAGGTACAGCAATAACTTACAGTTAGTAATAACCAAACCATTGTTAGTATTAACAGAATTGTAAATCATATTTATTCATATTAATGTATATTATGTGCAACACAACATTAATTAACATAACAATCAGTATGGTAACAGCATACCAGTATGAAGTAAACCATAGGGCTAACAAAACAATTAGTTTACCAAATATGTTAATATTGCATCATAATAAAACATAACAATAATAAACCATGTTTCCAAAATATACTGTAGCAAAATATGTTAATATTAAATTATAATAATACATAACAGTAATGAATAAATAAGATAAGGGGTGGAGAGAGAGAGAGAAAAACATTTCATTAGTGACATTGCAGATGATATCCCTGAAAACAATAGTAATATATTCTTCTACAGGTGTGTACTGTCAGTTGTGATTACAGTGACTATAATTCTCCTATAGCTGATAGCATGAGACAGTAAGGGCCAAGCACTATGAAATGCAGGTACACAATTACACAGAACAGTTTCACACAATGTGGACTTATATAACTACCCATGGGGTTCTGTAAATGGATTTGGTAATGCATTGCATTCCAGGTAATAATTTATTTGGTAATCATGTGATAGATGGATTAGGCAGTTTTTCTTACATTACAAGAAATTGTGACACTTGAAAGGCAAGTTTGTGTACAGTAAGTAACCTGCACAGCCATCATGCCTTAGTTGGCAGGCATGGGAGTAGAATCCAATAGCTGTGACTGCAGGGACATCTGCAAATAATGTAATAATTGACTGCAACAACTTAGTACATGCAAGAGATACAGCCATACTGGGATTGCATAGGTTTATTTAGGAATCAACAATGCTGATGAACACATTCTTTGTACTGATGTTAACTTTCTGTGAAATCTAAACACAATATCGGCTCATAATATGGGCTACCTCATCTATATATGTGTTGTGTTCTTGGTGAGGAAGAAAATGTGAGCATAACATGACTGATACTGACAACTAAGTGTTACATACCACTGGATTCAAACGCTGGGCTGTGTGTGTGGAAAAATGTACTGCATACAAAGCATTTAAGAGACTGAGCTACTGAGTCACTGCTGACTATTGAGATAAGGGGTGGGGAGAGAGAGAGAAAATATTCACCTGGAACTCTACTATGAATTAAGCAATACAAGTTACAGGACATTCCTCTGGCATTCTAGTACTATTACAGTGTTATACTAGACTGCAGTGACAGTAGAACACACATGCATGGAATACAACCATACTGCCTATATTAGGAAAGCATTATTTTAGAATAAACAATGCTAGTAAACACATTTTATTGTTATTGATTTGAAATATCTGAGAAGTCCACACACAATATCTGCCCATGGACTGGGCTAGCTTACCCGTATTCTTTTATTACCTAATGTCTGAGGATGAGAGAGCATTATATGACCGATTTTGGCCTGGTGACAGCCTTGGAGAGTACTATGAGTCATGCAATACAGTTTGCAGGCCATTAGATTTGCAGGCTACAGCTATTACAGTGTTACACTTGACTGCAGCAACCTTACCATAGACAATCAATGCATACAGCTCTACTGCAATGGTTTTGACAACAATATCCTGCTGAACAAAATTTTGCTTACTATTATTGGGATTGTTAGTGTTTTATTGATATACACAACTTGTTCACTTCTTACACTACAGCTCTACAGCTCTAATTGCCCATTTATTGCTCTACAGCTCAACTTTCCCATTTATTGCACTATGTATTTTCTTGTGTATACTTTATTGCAGTAAATGCTTTACTCTTTCTTGCCTATGGCACTACAGTTAGCATAATACATCCATACTCACCACACTCACGGTGCAACCTGGCCAGGCACCTAGCATAGGACTCAACATTGTGAGCCCTCTCAGCTGCAGCTGTTGGGAGAGAAGCCCACGATTATGCATACCAGTTTTGCAGACATTCAACTTGCATTTGGTTAAGACAGTGGAAAAAAATACTTACATACTTGTGGAGCATTCCCTGATCTCACCTCTTGGACCCAGGTGTCCATGATCCCCCTCTTTCTCCTTTTCATGTCATCATGGTGGTGATGACACTGCTCAACTGTGTGGCAGATACCAGTAACACTGGTGAGTTCTCTGGCCAACTTGTCCCAGGCCTCTGCCTTCCACTCTGAGCCCAGGAAACTGACCTACAGCAGCCTAGCATCATATTGTTTTACAAGGATCCCAACCATGACCCTGAACTCCTGAATGACCCACCTCTGCACCCGAAAGTGCACACATTCACCAACACCACCAGCTATATCAACAGTTGATTGAACTCCAGTGACTACTGCAGTACTTCCACCTATTGAGCTTAATACAGGTTGTTTTCCCATCCTTACACATCATAGAGCAACATTCAAAAAAGTGCCAAGTCACTTAGCATCATACAAACCAGCTAAGTAAAGTTGAGCAGTGTGAAAACTCACAGAACTGTGGTTTTAGTAAAGCTTACCACTGCGCAAACATCAGCAACCATTAACAGGTTCATGCAGTGCTTAGCATGCTTGAGAAGAGCACAGCAGAGTGCAGCAGTGCCATATTTTACAATTTTATTGCTAAATTTTAGAAAAATAATGGAGCGTATTACATACATGTTCTGCTTGCTATAGATTCAAACCCAAGACCTACTACACATATAGCCATACCTCTACCCATTTAGCTACTTGGATATTATGAAAACTGGTATACCTTCACATATACTACTGAGCTAATTATTAGTGTTGCTGAGCACTATGCTGCGCTGTGCAAACATGCATAAACATACATAAACAAGCCTGGAAATAAATAACTGATCACATCCGGTTTCTATTTTTAGATGTCTGGCAGGTGTCAGCTATCTATATATGAGCACAGCTTGGCATTGCTGTGCTCTGTCCTGTGCCGTGCAAACATTCAGTTAAAAAAATATATATATATATATATATATATATATATATATATATATATATATATATACAGGAAACACATAGCACATCATAAAAATGACATATTAAACATTTGACACACTTTACAACATTAGGCGGGGACCATTGCAGGTAGCCCAAAACTCATCTGCAGCCACGGTTAGCCACTATACCTCTCCCTACACTGATTCAATATCCGTGTTCCTCAGCTCTCCCTGGGCAGTGTGCCATCTTTAATATGCATGGAGCACTGCCGAGGGGGAACTGTGGCCATTTACATGAATACAGTCTGTGTAGACTCTACATGGTGCCTACATGGATTTTATTAAATCCTGGAGTATGTTATCTACAATAACGAATTAAGACAATTCAAGACAGAAAGTGAATTCATGTTTGTTTCTTAACATTAAGAACAGTATTTAAAGAAAGTAATACGTAAAGGAATAAAAAGTATTCACTGGGATCTGTAGTACTTTACAGGTTATACTGAACTTCAGACAGACTTTATTTCAAGAGCTTTTAAATATGTAAATGTATTATAATACCTAGAATGAAAGGTGGGTTACAATAAACACTAAGCACTAAAAAGGTTTATATTGAGATTAGTATAACTTTAGAAAAGAGGCATAAGAATTAGAAGATGAGCTTGAAAGTGAGAATGATATGCAGATTCAAATGAATAGACACATGTGTGAGTTAGGAAAGTTTGAAATTAGACAAACCTTATTTTGACAGAAATGTATGAAGAAAGGAAAGGAGAAAGAAACAAATCTATTTTTATGTAAACATTTAAAAATTTCAAGTGCACAACATGGAGGAATTATATGATGTTTGTGGAAAAGCTGTGGTAGACATGATCACCATTTTAAAAAGAACTGAGGTCTAGTTACAGAAATACTGTAAGACAAGATCTCTGGAAAAGGCTAAATGGACTGCTGAATACTATGAAACACATTTAAGTAAGTGTAAGAAAGTACTTAGTTAAGGATATTTTATTGAAAGAGTTGAATAGATGTATGGATATTTCACTGAGAGAGTTGAATAGATGTATAAGTAAAGGAAGAGTTAATACTGTTCAAGGAGAGATGAAATGAGATACCTGTTCTGTAAAGATATGCAGGAGATGGACAGGAAATGCTTTTTACAGGTTCTAAATGGATGGTATAGAGAAGGATGTGTAAATGGACACATAAAATGTATCAACTTAGAAAGCACATTTGCTAAAGGATTATGAAGGCTAAAACTCTAATGTCTGTCATTCATGACTGAAGTGCAACCATTCATGATTCATGAGGCTTTTGAAAATGTAACAGAACACATCTGGAATTTTCTTTCAGCTCAGAGTGAGGTAAGGGGTATGTGGTGTGTGTGTGTGTGTGTGTGTGTGTGTGTGTGTGTGTGTATGTGTGTGTGTGTGTGTGTGTGTGTGTGTGTGTGTGTGTGTGTGTGTGTGTGTGTGTGCGTATGTGTGTGTGTGTGCGTTTGAATGTATGCATTGTATGTGGAAGAGTGAATGAGGGATGTGCCTGTATTAAGAAGATTTATTTATTTATAATGCTTGAAAAAAAACTTTGGTTAATACCATGCAGATTTTTGCTGTTGCAATATCCTGTTTTAATGTTGCAAATTTTATGCTTATAAAAAAATTTTGTTTCTACCTTGCAGATTTTTGCTGTTGCTAAGTTTATGCTTGAAAAAACTACAGTTAATACCATGCAGATTTGTGCTGTTGCAATATTCTATCTTAATTTTTGTATTTAATTATTAATTCTTGCTGATCTTTGTTTTTGTATGTATGTACTTGGAGCTTTTCTTCCTGGACCCCCATTGAAAAAGGGCTCATCTTTGCCCAATGGACTATTCCGGTTAACAACCTGCAAATAAATAAATAAATGGTAAAGGAAGAGAAATGATAAAAATATTTACGAAGTTGGAGGCCCATAACTTTAGGGACTGTCAATTTTAAAATTATTATGAATAGCTTACAGTATAGGTTTCAAAATATTGTAACATAATCTGTCCAAGAAGGACTTTATGGATTTAAAAATAGGGAAGTGAATGAAATATTAATTCTATTTAAAAAAATAGTTTGTGAGATAGCAGAGACCAAATTATTGATTGTGATGTTGAGTAAGTGTTAGACAATGATAAACATACCATACTGTGGGATATATTAAATGCACATAAAATACCATTGCAGATTAATATTTTTTTGAAATCAGTATATAAAACCTTCTAGGTATAGTCTCTACTAAATGGTTGGCTAGGAAAAGACATACATTTACAGAAAGGTGTAAAACAAATCTGTCCTTAAAGTCCTGTGCTGTTTGCACTAGCAATGAATTTGGATTCTAGTTTCCTAGTGGAAGCAAATATTATATATAATAGACATACATTTTTGTCACTAATCTTAAATTATCCAGATAGCTTAGTGTTTAGTGTGTCTTGTTAATGATGATGGACAGGTAAGTTCCTAAGCTGTTAAAGATGATGATGATACTGATACTAGGATGGGTAGGTTTATCCATCAATTCAGAAAAAAATAAAGGCTATGGTAACATGAGAACATTTTTTTTTTTTTTTACAAGTTTGTATATGCACTAATATGTATGAAATGACCTGAAGGGAGTGTAGTTTTAAAAAGAATTAATGCCTTTCTCAATACGTAGATAGCACTATATGTTTTCCATTACTTGATCTAGACTAATAAGTATGCATGGTTGCTCATTGTCTATGTCACTGACATTTATTGTAAATGTTTAATTTCTATAACCTTGTTTTAATCTGTGGAGCTTTTCTCCCCGGGCCTCCACTGAAAATGGAAATTATCCAGCTGGACTAGCCCGGTCAACAAATGTAAAATAAAATAAAATAAATTTCTGTCACTAGTTAGGAATTAAAAGTTTTAGAAATAAAGTTAAGACTAACAATTAATGCATAGCAATGGGAAGAAATATTGAATAGTTTGTAGGTGATGGTCATAATGTAATAGACAAAACAATTTTATTTATTTATTTATTTATTTTACATTTGTTGACCGGGCTAGTCCAGCTTTACAATGCTTTGCAATTACTTTATACATACATTATTATTAGGTAAGTTAAATTATATAATAGAAATATTCATGCTATCTAAATCTTTGGACAAGAATTACTGGATTTTTTAGCATTCCAGGGAAATAGTTTAAATCCTATAAGCCAAGGAATTACAACTTTACATATTTTTTATTTATTTTGAAAAATAAATTACAGCCATTCTCTAGGGTTATGCAATATTCTTTTAGTAAATAAGAATAGTGCCATTTTAGATACTTCAGTAAAAAAAAAAAAAAAAAAAAAAGCAGAAGAAGGAAAGAGAGGAGGCCTTATATGATGAAATTACAAACTATCCTGGAGGTTCAGAGACAGAACCCCATTGCTCTTCCTCTTGACTGGGGTAAAAAGGCTCTGTTTCCACTATGCAGTATTTTGTGAGTTAGAGAATCATTAGCCACAATGGGGAGAGACCTTATTATTGGCTAATTTGCATGCCTTTAAATCACTAGTAACTACAATGAGTGCAGATCGGTACTTCCCTGCAGTAGTAAACATTGACAGCCAATGCATCTTGTTAATATAGGCACCTCCCTCATTCACTCTTCCACATACAATACATACATTCAAACACACACACAGACACACGCACACACACACACACACACACACACACACACACACACACACACACACACACACACAAAACCCTTACCTGACTCTAAGCTGACAGAAAGTTCCAGATGTGTTCTGTTACATTTTCAAAAGCCTCATAAATCACGAATGGTTGCACTTCAGTCATGAATGACAGACATTAGAGTTTCAGCCTTCGTATCCTTTAGTAAATGTACTTTCTACGTTTATAAGAGGAATAACTAAAATCCATTCCTATGTATTTTGGTCATACCATCAATTTTGACTTTGTCAAAATTTCTTGCGCTATGAAGTTGAGAGTTATGTCTGTATCTCTCCCTTGTAACTTATTAACTATTGTAGGCTTTGAATATTGTCTGAAGTCCTTATTATTACAATAAAAGAAATCCTGGCTGTGCTACTCAGTTAGTGGAGTGGGTTAATGTCAAAATGCAGAGTTTGAAGCTTGCCATTTGTAATTTCCTTTATTTTTAAAAACATTTTAATTTTATTTTTATGTTATTATGGTGGCTCATAAAATTAATATGCTCAGCAGGAGAGTGTATAATTTTTATATTTGTAGTGCCTTGCCTTTAAGGCACACTATTTAGAGTACCCCTGGTGCCTAGTATACCCAGCCAAAACCACATCATTTTCAAATTTATTTTATAAATGCCCCATTAAGTTGCTAGGATGTTTCTGAATTTGGAAAATACCAAATATACAGAATGTACAAAATGGAAAAACTTGGTATGGAGGTATCATGAACCAATGTTATATAATAGAGCCTGAGAACATGACACAAGAGATATTAGAAAAAGTCTTCAAGCAAGAATACAGAAGTTTAAAAGTTTACATTAATGCAAATATTTTATATGGGGGTAAATATGAGTAGACTACCAGTTAAGGGTCTTACAAAATATAAAGCTGAAAATTAAAGATTATGTCACTGCTGCCAAAAAAAGAAGCAATGCTTCATGTCTGTTTACTGGATGTGATACAGTGAAATTGTTTTGGAAAATTAGACAGAAAACAAATATGGAAAAAGGAAACATCTGCAGCACAAATGAACATGATATATAGATATGATGAATAAGAGAATGTTTGCACGTGTATGTCATCTACGGAAATACAGATTTGTAGAAGGATAATAACAATAATAACAGGTAACAATAACAATAATAATAGGTAATAATAATAGGTAATATCACATAGAATGTTTTGCATATTAAAACTGAAATCAAGTTTTGGCTATAGATAAAAGAATGAGGAAGACAATTTGTGTAATGTCGTGAATGTTTCCGTTAGAATACATTTTTATTGCACGTATGACTTATGCGATTATATATATTTATCAAGTGGTATAAATCTTGTCAAAATATGTGTAAATATGTCCATATAAGTGTAAATATTTGTAAATAAACATAGGGCGTCATTCATAGTCCTACCTTCCATTTTTATATAGTGGTAACCTGCAAATAGCAGCACTACATGGATGTGCAAATGTAGTCAGTGTATGTGATTCATGCGGATTACAGAAACACCCAGGCATGGTGATAAACACAACTACTTGAAGTAAAAGCATAAAATACTTCAGGGTAAGCATTAAGGGGAGACATATTACATGGATAAGGCACCTGTCCTTAGTGTTACATGTTGGAGTATCACTCTGATTCATAGAGAGAAATGTAAAATGACTTCATTTGCATAAAAATGCATAAAGGACCCCACAGACCTATGGGAATATGTTTAACAGGACTGTGTATAAGGGGCATTTTGCAGAAAAATTGGTAGGGAAACCATGAACTTTGAAATATTAGAAATGAATATAAAACAGCTCAAAGTAAGGTAAGATTACTAAGTTCATTTGAAGATGGGAATATTACAGTACTATAAGCTATCATTTGTAAATGGGAAATCATTACCGCAGCAGAGTAAATAATTACTGGTGTCTTTAGTACTTGTGCATATATTATCAAACCACTGAAGGGACTAATGAGCAAAATAACATGTTGGTGTCACTTAGTGCTTTGCATACATGGCCAAAGAACCCAAGGGATCCCTATGGAAAATAATTTATGTTTGTGTCATTTGGTGTTTGCGCATACATGGTCAAAACACTACAGGTGCCACTGGGGAAAATAGCTTATATTGGTGTCATTTAGTGCTTGTGCTTACCTGGTCAAACTACTGAGGGGATCTCTGGGGGTGAGTATGTGGAATGCAAAGTAGATATAGGACATGCAACAATGCTTTTATCAATGAATGCGCATACGGCATGGGTATTCCATGAATTTCAGGAGCATTTCATTAGCATACACCGCTTTACACAATTTCTCATTTACATCTCATTATATGTAGGGGATAGGAGGGTGGCCTAATGGTTAAGGTGTTTGCTTTACAAACACAAGGTGCAGGGTTTGAGTCTCACAAGGGATAATTGGCTAGGCTTAAAATGGCTTGCAAGGGCAGTTAGCCTAGTACTAATCTATGAACCTATAATTAATTTGCTTACACTAAATTGCAGACATTGCACATTAGTGTAAATGGCCTTTATAAACTGGTGCTGAGCTATGCTCACTTGCAGACATTGCTGATACCATGTTCGCAAAATGACTATGAATATCACCCATACTCTCTTTGATAAGTGCAGTAGGATTTCCACCTAAGCTGCCAATGGCTCAGGCTTCTGGGGCCTTGATTTACTGTCTCTGTATGTCAAAAATGAAAAGAAAGATTTTTAGGACTTTCTTTTCCATCAAAACAGTTAAACGTCATGAATAAATGAAGTACCATTGTATAGGTATTTTTGAGCTGAATGACATTCCGGACCAAGTATACTCCTATCTAGTTTAACTTTGATATTATCTGAAACCGAATATAGTACTGGTCACACCTCTGTTTCTGTCAGCCTTTGATGCTGGTTATATTTTTGCTATGTTTGCTTAGTCTGAAATAAAAATAATGACATTTCAATAAATATAGGTACAAGAATGCCAGATGCTTCTGAAGGAACTAACTGTTGAGTAGCTGAGTGCCTCTGTCAAGTGAAATTAATGCAACAATTCTCTAATGGAAATAATTTCAATATTTTCAATCTATTGAGTAACAATACAAAAATATTCAAAATGTTTTGACAATTTCTGCACACTTTCTGCACACAGATATATATACTGTTTTACATACACATACAATGTGTAAACAGAATTAATACATCATAGGGCAGACCTCGCAAATTAAGGTTTCACCATGATGCCTGTAAAACGTTTGATGTCAAACATAAATATAAGCCACATTCCTTCATTCTGCAGTTAGCTGCTTTAACCAGTTTAGAGTTCTGTAGTACACACACACACACACACACACACACACACACACACACACACACACACACACACACACACACACACACACACACTCAATCACCATTCAATTGCATGTGACATTTATTTATTTATTTATTCCAGTTTGATGACTGGGAAAGTCCACTGGGCCTGGGGAGCCTGTTTTCAGTGGAGACCCGGGGAGAAAAGCTCCACAATACAAAGTTTAATTACATGATTAATTACAAAGAAAAGAAAATTACATGATTAATTGCAAAGAAAATTGCATGATTAATTACAAAGAAAATTTCATGATTAGTTGCAAAGAAAGTTAGGATTACAAACAACAGGTAGCATTCTGAAGAAAAAGAGAAATAAAATATTTACAATTTAGTTCACAGGGCTTAGGGACGTTACTTTAGTGGAGGCTCGGGGAAAAAAGCTTGACATTAAAGTTTAATTACAGAATACTTTTAGTGGAGGCTCGGAGAGAAAGTTCCACAATACAAAGTTTTATTACATGATTAATAACAAAGGAAGTTAGGGATTGCAAGCAACAAGTAGCATTCAAAGGAGTGAGAAAAGAAATAAACAGTTTAGCTTCAGGAGTGAAAACAGGCATATAGAATTGTGGCTAGCTTTTGCAGTTTGTTTACATATATAATCATTAATTTACAGTGAGGTTAGGGAGGTAAGAAGGTTAGCTTGGGGTAAAGGGAGGGGAGTACTTGAGAGGAATGGGTGGAAGAGTACAGTTGCATTTCCTGTTTAGATAGAGGTAAGAATGAAGTTGAGTTTTGAAGTTATTAAGGTTGTCACAGGTTCTCAGTGAGGAGGGCAGAGCATTCCATTTTTTAGCTAGGGAATAAGATAGCAGAAGCTGCCCAGCAGTGTGCTTGGGTTTATGGATGATGATCAAGTTTTGGTGGGTAGATCTAAGGGGTCTAAGGGGGTTATAAGGTTGCAGAATATTGGATAGTGTGAGACACTTAGTAGGTTGGAACAGTAATTTGTGTGCTGTGGTGATTTGGTGAAGGTTAAGTAGATTGTGGAGTTCAAGCCAGTTTAGAGAGTGTAGGGAGGTGCAGTGGTGAGAGGAGGATTTTGCATTTGTGGCGAATCTGGCTATTTTATTGTAACATACTTCCAGTTTGGAGGTGAGTGTGGAAGATACATTAGTGAGCAGAGGAGCGCCATACAGTAGAGAGGGGAGTAGGTAGGTAGTGGCGAGAGTTAGTCTGGTGGAAGGAGAGAGGAAGTGATCGTTTATGTAAAGTAGGCCTAGTTTTATGTGGGTTTTCTTGATATTTAGCTGGATGTGATTGTTAAATTTTAGGTGTTCATCAATGGTTACACCAAGAAGTTTGGCTGAGGGTACGACCTCGATAATGGAGTTGTTAAGGCTGGTGATTTGGAGTAAGTTTTTGTCAATAGGGAAGGATTTTGAGGGAGACATGGAAAGCTGAGGGCAATTTGGAGGGTCAGTAATTCACTTAATGCATTTTTCAGATGTTTAAGAAAAGCAGAGCACAAAATATCTCCTGCCCCCATGGATGGATCTTATCTGAACTCAATACCTGGCATATACATGTAAATGCCTACTATGTTCAGAATAAATGAAATCAGTAGCTGGTATATATAAATATATATATATATATACATATATATATATATATATATATATATATATATATATATATATATATATAAAGACCACCAATATTCAGAATAAGGATAAGAATACTCTATCAGAAAACCTGTAACTCTATATGATATGGTATGGCATTCTTCTCTGCCCAAAATGTAAGCTTAAGTATGCGTGTGTATATATATATGTAAGTTAAATTTAGTTACAACCACATTTGGTCAACATCTGATTAGTCAACTAAAGTTGTTTGACTACACAGATGGCTGACAAGTGCCCAAAAATTCTCAGGGTTGGGAAAATACTCTTTCTCCAACATTCTGCAATCTTGGAGTTACTATAAAATTAGCAAGGGATGTGGGAAGAAAAAGGAGACTTGCCCACACTGCAAAAATGATGTTTTATTCCATTTTCTAACTTTTGTTTTCAATTCACCAAGGTTATTAGTCAACACATGGGCAGTAGCATGCCACCATTCATGTAGCTGATGTTTTGTGGTTGATGCTGCAGATGTCTACATTTAGGTCTCTCAGCGAAATTCAGTACAGTAGTGGCCCACTTGCTGAGCAGTTCTGTGCTGTTCTGTACTAATGCTTACCAAGAATCAAACAATGCAGTTGAAGGGGATCAATTGAGTGTCTGTAGACTTGCACTATATTGCTGGGAGTAAGAATGACAGGTTAGGTGCGATAAGTCAAGCCCCACACAGATGATTGTATATAAAAGCAGTCTTTACAGTACACATTTTGCATAGACATGAAGGGGGCCATGGTACTCATATGCATTTGTGCTGCACCTATGATGCCATCTCACATGTTCAGTGATACCTTACTTAATTGAAATCAAACTGAACAATGCACCTGCTGAATGATTAAGCACTAGCTTTAATATTCCTGATCTATATGACTGTCAATGCACATGGTGCTCAAAGGTCAGTTAAATCTGAAGACAGGGCACTCATCCAACTAGGGGTTACCTTGGGCTAATGCAGATAAGCACACTGAGGAAGAATGAATGGGAAAAGACAGGCTGGTTAAATGTTCAAAAAGGCTGAATTTCAAAAGAAAAAATGTGTAATTCTTACAAAGTGCAAACACAAAAAGTAGGCAGAACAAAACATTGCACAAAATATATTACAGACACTGATGCCTGCTAAAATAGTAATGTAGAAAGTATGAGTTGTATCTGACACACACACACACACACACACACACACATATATATATATATATATATATATATATATATATATATATACATATATATATAAAGAGAGAGAGGGAGAGACATCTATAACCTGCTAGTCCCTTAGCTTTCTAATTAAAAGCTCTGCTTTATGATTATAAACAAGAAAACAGAATGTACACTTCAGTCCTGTACCTAAGATATATGCTATGTGTATATCATCCAATTAAAAGTTCTGCTTCTTGATTATAAAAAAGGTACTACAATGTACATTGTAGTCAACTACCCGAGATATATGCTATGTGTATTCCAGCCTTCATTCTCTATTCCTACCAAACTGCTTTCCAGATACTGTATCCTTCTGTGACAGGCTCCTGCTCTGCTGCAAACAAGACTGAAAATGAAGGATACCATGCACTATCAATGAGCACTATTTACACAGTAAACAATGTCTGAATATTTTAGCAAACATGAACGCTGCATTCCGAGACTACTGCTGAATGCAGCCAAGTTACTAGTCATGACAGTGAACCCTGTAATTCCTCCACATCTTCCCTCTTGACAGGGTTCAAATCTTAATAACATATTTTTTTCCCTAAGGGGTGAACAAGTTAAGATTTTAACTTTGTCAAGAGGGTGGAAATGTTTGGATTCCAAGGATAATATAAAAAACGGGGAAAATATTAGAACATAGTACACAGAAGTGGTGAATATGATAGGTCTAGAATACTAAACTCACATCTCCTTATATTTTACTTGGGAAAATGAATATTAGACAATGCATTCATGTGTTTTTTTGCAATCATTTCCTTGGATTGCAAGGAAGCATCTGTTAATTCTCCTCACCGGATCAGCAACCAAAAGAATACTAATGAATTAAAGACTAGCAACATGGATCTAATAATCATTGATGTTATGCAGTACTAAGCACATCACCCAGTCTGTAAAGAATGCTGAGTATGATTCATTATACTTTTGCACCCTCCCCTCTCTCAACCATCATATGTGAATTCATTCCAATGTTCTGAGGTCATGCAATATTATCACAATATGCCATTTCAGCCCCAGTCCACAGTAACTGGGATTATGGACAGAGGATATATAACATTTCAAGTTAGCGGTTGACTAAGTGGGCTCTTCAGCCTATCCAGGGGCTAAATAAATGACCAGAGCATATGAGTCAAACAGTCTTTATCTGCAGTCAAAAATTTAAGAAAAAAAGAATGAATGGATTGCTCATTCCATTAAACTAAAAAATAAATAGGCTGACATATCCAAAAAATAGCCTTTAGTGTTCTGTACTTTGCATTCTTTAGCTTCATTTGGACACATCTTAAAATTCTGATTAACACAATAAAATGTATTACTCCCTTCTGCATTTGATCACAATCTGTGAATGTGTTTACATTGTACCTTTCTTGATAATCCATCACAGACAGCAAAACACATGCTTCACCCTGCATGTCTGACAATTTGTACTCAAATAAAGACAGTTGTTAATGTTAATTTGTTAATAGTTTGATTACTTTTGTATAAAGGTAAGTTTGCCTATGTCACAAGTGATAATTCAGTAAAGGTGTTTAAAAATGTGAGACTTGCTAGCCAGGATGCAATGACTAGGGTCATATAAATAAGCTTGAGTAAAGTACACTGTGAGTAAGATCTGTAAGTTGGTCAGTGTTTCTCAGTGCTACTATTTGCCTGAGAAGTTGTTTAGCTACCAGACCCAGATAATTCTCAGCATGTCTGTAATATGGCAATACCTTCCTGCATATGCAGCATATCTAATGTACATGCTTCTTGCTATCTGTTCATATTATTTTTATTTCAAATACAAATATTCTACACTCTACAGTTTCCTCTTGGACCAACACCACTTCCTCTAATAGAAAATCTGCATTTACTGGATCTAAAGAAGCCATATAAAACTTTGATGGAGGTGAGGTAGTTTTATTTGCATGCATTTTTTTTTCTAAAAGTGAATAAACAAAATAAGTGCAACATGCTTTGTCTATGCCTCTTATCTTCTTAAAAATAGATTAAATGCACATGAGCAAATTATAAACAACATGTTAAAACTTTAATACATAAATGTTGGTAAATCTTTTTAACCATTATATGTGCATTAGCACAAATTATGGCAAATTAGGTGGTGACTTCTTTTCATAGTAAAATTGTAAACGTAAGAAGAAAATTGCAATATTTTAAGAAAGTATAGTGTTTAGTCAATTCCTTTATTACAGTAGATTGCAGGATGATCAAAACCTTCAGTAAAGAAGTGCTAAGCCAAATAAAACTGAGTATTAAATTACATTTAGCAAAGACAAAAGTACAAAAGGAAATGTTTCATGAAAAAACAACAGGTTAGTGTAAGCAAATCATGATACTTCTGCTATTTTATTTGTTATCCTATGCAGTCAGTTTACTATTTCTTTTGCAAAAGCATCCTAATTGTGCCACTAAGTACTTTGTTACAAGTGTAGGTGAAACAGAGTCTTTGTGCCGGATTCATGAAGGCTTGCACAGAGCCTAAGAGTAGAGTAAAACTCCAGCCAGCCATGTCTGCCGAGCGATCCAGGAACAGCTGGCAGGGGCGTGCAAGAGAGCTCCTAAAACGACTCTTGCACGGACAGTGTTAGTTTATGCAAATTACCTCATTTGCTGCTGAAAGCTATGCAAATGAGGTCAATTTGTGATCCAGGAAAAACTAACCTGTCCTAGTAAGAGTAGTGCTATTTGCAGAAATGTACTCGGTTGGCAACTGAGTACCATTCTGCAAATAGCAAAACGGAGCTATGACAGCTCCAAATAAAGGATGCATCCAGTTAAGGAAGTATGCCAATGGCCAAATATATGGCCATTGGCATTTGTATCCGTTGCAAAATAATAAAAAAATATATATTTTTTTCCTCGATCTCTGATGTTTAAGCGCAGTGCCACGCAAATGTGTGGCGCTCTAAAAACCATAAAAACAAAAAATAAAAGCCACAAATAGGTATTTTATTCAAAATATTCATCTGCCATGCAGGTGAATGGCAGGCTGAAGACAACATGGCTACTGAGTAGTGGTTGCTAAGGGGGGAAGCTCAGTCTGAGAGATGTAACCAAGCATTAGTAGGCAATCCTATGCAAATGAGTATAAGGATAGTGAATCCCAAATTTTCCTGCCATGTGAACCATGTCTGTAGAGTGTAAGAGTAGGATTAGGGGAGTAACAGAACAGAAGATAGGTGACATCATGAGGGGGTATGTATCAAAAAGACTGTAAGCTTATTGGAGCAGAGTGGCATGTGTTTGCTGTGAGTTACTCAGGACTGGAAGAGGCGTGTCTACAGTTGTCTAAACTGAAACCCAGAAACCGAAGGTGTACGCCGTAGCTATCACTGAAGTTTCTCGCAAAGCTGCTTACACTGTGTGCGTGCGTGTGCGTGCCTGTAAACCGGTCTAAGCGTGTGTGCGTGTGTGTGCGCCCGTGTAAGCTTGTGTAAGGCTGTCTAAGCCTGTATGCATGAATGTGCACCCGCCTAAGCCCATGTAAGCCTATGTAAGGCTGTGTGCGCACGTGTGCGCTCGTTTGCATGTGTTTGCACGGCGCTGCCCCCTATGGTAACAGAAATGGGAAAAGGAAGGAAAAGAAGTAGTAGGAAGTTAACCAAGGAGAACTAGCAGAGCTGCCAAGTGAAATCAATCAGAATCAGCCAATTACACAGGCAGTACAATAGCCCAGCCCAGACCAGCACCTAAAACTCTGCAAACAACATTCCCCCATGTTTTCCTCAGAAACACTGCAACACTGCAGTCTACAAAGAGAAGTGAAAACTTGAAAAGCTTAACTGAGACAAAAAAATGTTAGGGGCTACCATTGCTATTATAAGGCAACATGTGCAAGATGCTGAGGGTGGTGCCATTGTGAATGCTGCTGAGCAACCCACAGTGAGGGGACGGAGAAGAGTGTACAGACCCAGGGTAACCTACCAGGGGCTACATGAGCTGGAGATAGTGGAGCACTATAGAGTGGACAGAGAGCTCCTGCAGCAAATTGTTGAGCTGTGCAGGCCACGCCTCACACACAGAACCAACAGAAGGGAACCCATCCCAGTGGAAATCAAGGTATGTGTTAGCCTAAGAATACTAGCAACAGGTACATTCCAGAGACCAACTGGTGATATGATGGGGATTTCACAAGCATCAGCATCCAGGATACTGCACCATTTCCTGAATGCCATGTCAGCACATGTCGGTGATCATGTATATTTCCCCAATTCCCATGAGGTATTGGCCAGCAATATACATCTCTTTCATCAAATAGCGGAATACCCTGAGGTAGTTGGTGCAATTGACTGCATGCACATACACATCAAAGCACCAGCCGGTGAGTGGGGTAGGGCCTACATCAAACGCAAGGGCTTCCACTCCATCAACTGCCAGGTCATGTGTGATGCCCAGGGCATAATACTTAATGTATGTGCTGGCTGCCTTGGAAGCTACCATGATTCCCATATCTGGCATCTGTCACAGCTGTACCAGACATTTGCCAATGGGGACATCCCTGACGGTCACCTGGGGATTCTGGATACGCACTGGAGCCATGGCTGATGGCACCCATCAGAAATGCACACACACCTGAACAAGAACTCCATAATGAGGCACATGCACAAACATGAAATGTAATTCAGCGTGTGTTTCGGATGCTCAAATCATGGTTCCATTGCCTGGACACATCTGGTGGAGCCTTGCAGTACTCACCAACTGCATGTACCCAAATTGTCATGGTATGTGCCATGCTACACAATATGATCCTGCAAAAACAGCTGCAGCAGGAACAGCATGGAGCAGGGCCAAACAGCTCCCCACCATTGCCAAGGCCTGCACAGGCACAGTGTGACTTGGGGGAGGAATAACCTGTGCCTGCCCCAGTAGGCAGAAGGAGGCATGCCCAGTATGCCTTGGCCTTGGCAAAGAGACAATGCATAGCACATACACTGGCTCAGTAGGAACCCTGGAAATGATACCTCCCTCTGACTCGCACATAAAATAATAGTGATGCCTAACTTGACACTACCTGTTTCCAAACATGTATAGGGAGTGTAGTATGTGCATCCGACATAAGCAGCCCTGCAGCACCACCCGAGGCATGATTGCCATGTTTTAAGCAATATAAAGCAGTGCTAAGCAGCTTTTATCGATATCTAGTATATGTAAACAAAATAGCTCATGCCAACTAGTGCAACGTTGGGCAACGTTGATCAATGTTGGTCAAGGTTGGGCAAAGTTGAGCAAAGTCAGTTAAACATGCTCATATCTGCTTTACTATTCCTTAAGCAGTCTGGTCTGCCCAGCATGAAAATAAAAAGCAATGACAAGGCTCGAACCCAGGATACTGTGCACTACAGTCACAGTACTGAACCACTAAGCCATGATAGCATTTCAGTGGCACAGACACAGCAGGACAATTGTATACTAATGCAAACACAAAGAAATGCAGTATCATGCCCCTAAAGAGGCAAATGGGTAACCTCCCCCACACGCCTATGCAGACAGAGAACATCAGACTAGGCGGTGTGATGTGGGTTGTGTAGGCTATGAAGCCGCAGTGTAATATACGTGAAATTGGACGCTAACATCTGTAGCAACAGTATAGACTGAAAAGGTGTCCTGTACATAGCAGTGCAGGCATAGCAAATGTGTATAAGTGTCAGGTGAAACCCACATCTTATGTACACCCACAGTAACAATCAGGTGTGCCCTCTGGTAGAAATGTACAAAGAATAGCTGCTCCCCCTGTATGTAGAAATGTTGATAAGTCTATGCAAAGTGTTGCATGGAAGCCCTGCAGGCACAGCATGATCCCTGTTGATCTATGACACAAAGGTGAGCCCTACTGTAAAAATACAACTTGATTTTCCATACACATATAGTATAAATGTCTATACCGGGTGTGCTCACACACTCCAACAAATGTAGTGGATTCCATTCAACATCACACTGAAAGGTCATACTGGGCATGCTCAAATGTCAGGCAGCAACATACTGAAAGGTCATACTGGGCATGCTCACACACTTAGGCTAAATATGGATGTGATAATAAGGGATATATGGACAAATGTGGATAGTCATCTCTACCTCCAGAAACACATTCACAAAGTGGTCAGAAATCATGCTATGTGTTCACACAAACTGCCAAGGTCTGTGCATGTAGGTCAAAGAAGGTTCCCACTACTCAGCAGTCATCAGACCTGTCAGAGAGTACCACAACACACTTGTGATGAATCCGACTAGGCACGATCAGCAGCTAGAAAGACCAATGAAGTACCTTAACAAGAGGATTACTGTCTCAAATAGTTGCCCCATGCAACAAGACTGAATGTACCCAATCTGTACTATGTTGCATACTGTCTACTCAGTAGATCTCTGCCCAACAGACAGGTTCATGTCATGGTTACACTCAGATTTGTTCTGAGTTACAGCTCAATGGCAGTAAATGTGCAGAGCCAACTGATATTGCCAACATCCTGGAAGATAGGATCACTGTTAACTTTACCCCCCTCTCACCCATGAAAGAGCACAAAGTTGCTGTCATCACGGCCACACAGGTAATAAACACTCTCAAAAGTCAGTATCACAGCAGCCATGCTACAAGATAACTTCCCAGGCTGTGTAGTATCTACTTCCCTGAAGTAAACATTAACATGGCAGGTCCGTGGCCGCTGAAGTTTCCAGAGGACTGCAAACTAGGAGCCATAATTGTAAACACAAAAATGTGGACATCCTACAAAAGGGCCTCACTGAGACAGATGGCTGTTGTCAAAGCCATGGGCTCTAGCTCAATGCCAAAAGGTGCATTGTCATCCCCTTTGTTAAAAATTCTGTAGCCAAGAACTACAACATAGGTGGTAGTATACTTTACACTGAAAGTGTGACAAGAGACCTTGGGTCACAGGTGGAGAGTGGATACAACTGTGATAATCACATTCCCACAGTATTCCGGAAACCCTCCTATGTGGCACACCTCATCACAAAATGTGTCTCATGCAGAACAGAGGAGGACAATGTTCCCCTCTACTCATCACTCACTAGAACTATAATAGAGTACAACGCCACTGTTGCTATGTACCTCACAAGACAACTACAACAACTGGAAAGCCAGCAGCAATACCTCACAAAGAGCATTCGTGGCCTGAAATACATGCCATACACAGACCATCTCAAAATGCTCCATCCGTACTCCCTTGCATATCGCCTACTCAGAGGTGTTCGCTGCCTAACATACAAAGCTATGTCAGACACAGAGCAGAACAATGACATGTCTTTCTGCATGGAAAAACAGGATATGACACAAGAACAGATTTTTTTTATACAAAGATCCAAATAAAATACAGGATGTTCACACTGTCAGAAAAGCTGATCTCTGACAATGTGTTTTCTCAAAAATATGTTTTTCTTCATAAAAAACAGGATATGCTTATCAGCATTGGCACAAGAACATATGCTCATATGTTAAGCTTAGTATTGTTTCTACAGGATAAGCAATTCTCTAAAATAGAATACAGAACAATGTGTTTCCTCAAAAATATGTTTATGCATGACTAAAAACTGTATATAAAGAGCTGTATAAATCCAGCTATGTGAGAGGTATGATAGGGACACAAGTCCTAAGGTAAATGTTATATCTCTCACATCATCTGTACTATATGAGAAGTAAAGTTGGAACAGTACTTTAAGCCTGCAATGTGTTTCCGTTTGGTTTATTATAAAATGTTATTTGTTACTGCTCTCTAAAGTTGATGCTGCAAAATATATTCTCTCATCAGTGTATATTCTGCAAGTTTCTGTATGCAACAGACTGTGAATGCAAATATAATCAGACTTTGAATTTTAGCAGAATCCAGCCAGCAAGACTGAGTGTCTTAAATAACACTGCAGATCCATCACACCAAGCAAGTAAGCTCCAGCAAGAAACAAGCAGTAAGCAGAGAGAGCTCAAAATATTTTTTCAATGGCGAGGCAGCTGAGTGGCTAGCTCCAATGTAATTTTTTCAATGGCAAGCTAGCCTGCATTTGAACCTACAATCCGCATTCAAACACAGGAGGAGTGATGGAAAGGCCTGCAGAGGGTCACTTCAGTTAAATTGCAGTAACTAACATTTGTACGTATGTGTAAATCCTAAACAGAAGTATTCCAGTTTATGCAGCTTGCAGTAGTAAAGTTTTTTAGACGTCTACAATCCGGAGTGAGACTAGTTCAAGAAATTCGCAGTGCCATAAATTCTTCAAGAAAAGGGGGATATACATTAGCCCATCAGTCCACTGCCTGTTGTGCTTTCCCAGCTTCTCAAGTGACTTTGAAAAATTTCCAGCCATCTGCAACAACAGCCTGATCACCTGTTTTCTTGCTCACTGGTAAGACTTTTTTCTACGTCACATTTTTTAGTATGGTTGCTATTCGACAGTTTTGTATATTAGACAATATGGATATTATTTATAATTCCACATTTTTTAGTATGGTTGCTATTCGACAGTTTTGTATATTAGACAATATGGATATTATTTATAATTCATGCAGGAGTAAACCAAACTTTAGTAAATTGCTATGTTGGTATACACAGCACATTAGTAAATGTAAAACCTTATTAGGGCAGGTTGATAGTAAGGCATTATGCAAATGTATTACAATATTTGACTGGTATCTCAAAGAAAATCATGTGAAATATGACAAATGTTTATTGTGTGATTCAACAAAAACTGCATTTTGTGTATTATGTCATAAAATAATATTGCATCATATTGTGAAAAAAATAGACTGTAAAGACAAATCTGTTCATGATAAAGAATTACATTCTGATGTTGAAGAGTTATGTCCTGTCACCACATGTGAGTCAAATCAGTTACTGATAGAACCCCTAGTACATTTTGTCACAAAGAAATGTAGTAAACTTCTAAAAGACAGACACAATGAGTTCAGGAAGCTTAGACAAGTTATACAAACATCTTTTCAAAAGTGCATAGGAGTTTCAAATTCAGCAGAACAGCTTACTAAAGAATGTCAGAAAGACCATACAACATTCCAGAAAATTCAACAGCAGTTGCAGGATAAAGGAAATAAATTAGCTGAACTGACAGAGACTGAGAACTTCCTGCATACACAGTTAATCTGTGCAAAAGAAATATATTTCATAATATGTTTATGTTTTGAAAATGGTTAAACATACATGGTAGGATGATAGAGACAAATAATTTTTTAAATGTTTTACTTTCATTCAGTTAAAGCAAGACATCTATCAGTACTACAGTAAAGTAAAGCATATGAATGCCATTCATTAGCATAGTCAAAAGGTAAACAAAACTGTTCTATTGTATAAAATTAAATAAAAATAGATGAGTAAAAATTTAAAGTCACAAGACATGACATGCTTGTATAAAGATATACATATACAAGACAGACATGCATGTGTGTTCTTTTCATTTAGAGTACATCTGTTACAATACACAAGAATAACAGCCAGACAACAGCAAATATAAATAATATAAATATAAATGTGTTGGTTGTTTTTTTACAATTTGTTTATAATTATATAGTAACACCAAACAGTTAAAGTTCTGAATTTTAAAAAGAAAATCACAGATGGTATTATTCAAACAGTTTTTGTAAAATTAATGGCAGGACAGTTAAATAGTTAAATAGTTAAATAAATAGTAAACTATACTGAAATCCATGTAAGGTAATTGTAAAATGATGTCTATTTATGTTGTATAAATGCATAGTTATGCAAATCACAATCACATTAAAGGAAAAATGCCAAAAGAATTAACTATAGTTTACAGAGTATGAAATGTGAGCTCAGACCTTCCTAGACTGAATGAATAGTTACAGGAAATGCTGGAAAGATAAGATAAACAACAACACTGATTGCCAGATAAGTAGCCTGAGTTTTTCTAAAGCATCATTGTTATTAAAACATAATTGTTAAAATGTTTACAAGCAACACTATTTAGTAATTGTTATAAAATGCCACAATTGTGCATAGATGTCACTGATAATCTGTTTGCAAGTAAATGTTAAAAGGACAAAAAAAACCTCAGTTTCATCAAGTACAGCCAGCAAATGAGCTATAGTATATATAGAGTTCAAATCAATTGTGCAGGAGGGTGTACATACCTACTAGAGGTAATATACAGTGAAAGCTTTATTAGTAACCAAATAACGTAAATGTATGGCCAAAGTGTTGGGCTGACATACATTCTATTCTCATAGCATAGGGCAGGTAAACAGTGCTGAAGTACTACAGGGTACAGGGGGAGGGGTACTTTCTCAGTTTTACACTGACTGTATAAGGAGGAGGAGCACTTTCTCCATTTTACACTGACTGTATAAGCAGTACTGCACAAGGGTCTAAAATAAAGCTACAGAAAAAATAAACAACAAGGGTCTGAAATAAAACTACAGAAAAAATAAACAACAAGTGTCTGAAATAAAGCTACAGAAAAAAATAAACAAGCTAGAGGAAAAAATATCTCATTCCTTCCTGACAATACTCTTTTAGGGAGAGGAAAAAACAGGTATTAGTGTATTAGAAATACTGGTAAACTGGATTAAACCTGACAGGATAAGATATTTTACAAGTTGTTAATAGCTATCGTAATGGTTATTATTGTATTGTTTAGTATTAAATTGTATTTACAACCAAAAACAGGTATTAATGTATTAGAAATACTGGTAAACTGGATTAAACCTGACAGGATAAGATATTTTACAAGTTGTTAATAGCTATCATAATGGTTATTATTGTATTGTTTAGTATTAAATTGTATTTACAACCTGTTAAACTGTAAAGCTATACAAGAGATAGTTTAAAAAACAAGAGATGATTTAAAATTGATAAAGCTATACAAGACAGAATAAAGATATGCAAAATGCATAAATGTTTCTAATAGCAAGAATGGTCACTATTTTTAATATGTTTTTGGCAAAACAATGTTGGTATAAAAAAGCATCAATGTTTCTAATTGCTGAGTATGTAGTTTAAAATAACATGACATATGCATTTGGTGCCAATTCCACTAGATATTTCTAAAGAGACAAACATTTTCCAAGATTTTGCTTAATATTAATGTTATTAAATTTGTAAGATTAGACTAAATGTACTTTATAGTCGTATGTACAAATGCAGAAGAATTCAGTACAAATTAAATTAATGTCTAGTAATGAATATGTGTGAAAAAAAGAAAACAATGAGTCCAGAGTACCTACTAGATTGAAATGCATAAATAGCAAACAGTCTGTGTAAATACATACTGTACAGGATACATCGTAATAAGTTCAAAAGTAATTTGTCAAGTTGTAATATCATTGGTTTTACCCCAGTAAAATAACTGCTTTCAAATATTTATTATCTAAGCCCAGTTCAGTACTTTATCAAGATGTTAATGAGCAGTTCAAAGACATGACCACAATGTTATGGTTAAAATGACATTTACTTTACCAAGATGTTAATGGGCAGTTCAAAGACATGACCACAATGTTATGGTTAAAATGACATTAAAATTGTGTGTTTTCAGTAGTGTATAAATGCTTGCAGTAGCACATGGTTATTGTCTCTTATAGTTAATTCAACAGTTGCAAAGAGTTAATGAAACAGTTCTAAGTCATAAATTAAATTCTGTGATTGCAAAAGAATAAATTGATCATGTTAAAAAAAATAAATAAATAACATTAAAGCAGACACAGCTCATAACTGATAAAATATTTTCACAGAATGGTCTGCAAAAGAAAAAGTTTTAAATACATTCAGTTTTGGTAGTAATACTTTAATATCATTGTATTAACTATGTAAAATTGCATTTTGATTTGTTGTATCAAACTAAAGGTTTGTTTCTTGTGTTTTCTATATAAAATGTTTTGAGTATGTTTAAAACAGAGGGAATTGTTAGATTTTATGAATATAAATCTGAAATTAATTATGTTGTAAATATGCTGAAAGAAAAGGCTTGCTTAAATGCAGAAACAGAGTTTACTAATATGTGATCAGCAGTCATACTAAATGACCATGGCTTGGAAAAGGAATCTGCTGAATGGACATTCTTCCCTTACAGGCTCAAAACAGGATGTATGCAAGAGCAAAAATACAAAATCTGCTTTTAAAGAATGGACATTATTCCCTTACAGACTCAAAACAGGATGTATGCAAGAACAAAAATGCAAAATCTGCTTTTAAAGAACAATGACATGTTTTTCTGCATGGAAAAACAGGATATGACACAAGAACAGATGTTTTTTTATACAAAGATCCAAATAAAATACAGGATGTTCACACTGTCAGAAAAGCTGATCTCTGACAATGTGTTTTCTCAAAAATATGTTTTTCTTCATAAAAAACAGGATATGCTTATCAGCATTGGCACAAGAACATATGCTCATATGTTAAGCTTAGTATTGTTTCTACAGGATAAGCAATTCTCTAAAATAGAATACAGAACAATGTGTTTCCTCAAAAATATGTTTATGCATGACTAAAAACTGTATATAAAGAGCTGTATAAATCCAGCTATGTGAGAGGTATGATAGGGACACAAGTCCTAAGGTAAATGTTATATCTCTCACATCATCTGTACTATATGAGAAGTAAAGTTGGAACAGTACTTTAAGCCTGCAATGTGTTTCCGTTTGGTTTATTATAAAATGTTATTTGTTACTGCTCTCTAAAGTTGATGCTGCAAAATATATTCTCTCATCAGTGTATATTCTGCAAGTTTCTGTATGCAACAGACTGTGAATGCAAATATAATCAGACTTTGAATTTTAGCAGAATCCAGCCAGCAAGACTGAGTGTCTTAAAGAACACTGCAGATCCATCACACCAAGCAAGTAAGCTCCAGCAAGAAACAAGCAGTAAGCAGAGAGAGCTCAAAATATTTTTTCAGATATGCTCCACATAAAACACTCACAATCCCTCCAATCTTTGGACCCAAAACCACGAGTGAAATACAAAAGGAAGGGGTGTACCCATTTACCTGATGGATACCCACACCTTCAGGTTAGTGGCACAGCATGAGGCCTTGGAGACCATGCAAGTGCAACTAACATTGGCCAAAGCTGCCCATCAGATTGTAGCCTGCTACAGATCACATACCTTGTCTCAGGAACCTCACTCAGTATTCTGGAGAACAGTGGAAAATATAAAGGTCCTATCAAACACCATTATATGAGGAGATTACAACTACCCAAACAGTGAGTGGTGGAATTACTTGTGTACAACATCCTTCACCCAATGTTTCCTAGAGTTTAAAAACTCTAACACTCTGGAACAGCTGGCCACCATGCCCACTAGAGGTGACAACATACTGGACATAATCATCACCAACATGGGGTACCAGTGTTCCACTACAGAGATAAACCCCTTGCTGGTAATATCAGATCATGAAGTAATCACACTGGACATCCACATCTGGCCCCTCCCACCCAGTCAATGAAACCACTGTGAAGGCATTTGCAAAAGCAAAGTGCACACTTCCCAAGACCAAAGTGAAGCGTTCCAAAACCCTCTTGCTATAGGATAATGGTATACGATCTGCAGAATCATTTAAAAGTACATCCTATGAGCATCTACAGGGATGCATGGAATGAGACATCACAAATAAAACCAAGATGCACTCCTCCAAATATAGACAACAATCAGGTGGTTGTTGCCCATAAATAAGCTAGACAACAGAAGGAGGAAATGAACACATGATAGAGCCAACTTCACTAATGAAAAGGCATCACTGATCATTATCAGGAAGAAACAATGATCACTCATAAAATAATCCAAGGACAGTTTCAAAAGACAAATAGCCAAGGAATGTAAGAATAACAACCACAAAGCCTTTGGTAGCTATACCAGACATGTAGATGTCAACTTCCAAATATGCTGTCAGCTACTGAAAAAAGGAAAGAAATACACCAAACCAACTTTCATTGCCCACATCCAGGGGGACAAGTTCAGTGTAAACTCCCCCCCATCACCCCCAAAAGGGCCTGTGTCCATCACAGAAGGATGCGGAGCCCCAGATGTCATGGACATGCAGGTAAAGACAGCCTTCACCAAGGCTAAGAACACAGCATCAATGTGACTGGATGGTATGCCAGGCTGCGTCTTACACTAGGCCCATGAGGAACTAGACCCTCACCTACATTCACTGTCCAGACACAAGCGTACCACAGGCTATGTACCCAAAGAATGGCATACACAAACAGTCATCCAGCTCCACAAAGTGGGTGCCACAACAGAACATGAACACCATTGCCCAATATGTCTACTCAGCCTAGTCTACAGAGCTATTGAGCAAATTGTCATGGAACCCATAAACAGAGACATCGGAGACCTCCAGACACTGGACTCTCCACAACTTTGCCTTGTTAAAGTCAGATCCTGGCTTCTAAACCTAGTTGACTTATTTCAAACAGTTACCAGGGACATAGATGGAGGTGAAAGTAGTCGACACAGCCCACCTGGACCTCACAAAGGACTTTCTACACCATTCCCCACTCTGTCATCATGGACAAGCGTACTACTGGAACATTAACAGCTATGACACAGGATGGGTGGCCAGGTGGCTCACAGATCAAACACACATGTTCAGAGTTGCTGGTGCTATGTCCAACTCTAAGCCAGTCATAAATGGCATCACACAGGTCTAGGTCCTGGGACCCCACCTGTTCACTAGATACTACTCAGTGGTACAGGCAAGCATGGCAGGTGTATGGATGAATAGGTTTGCAGATGAATGGTAACTGTGGTCCATAATCGACTGTACGGCTAACATAGACATCCTCCAGAAGTGTCTTACAGAGACAGATATCTGGTGTCAAAACAATGCCCTCAAGCTGAATGCCAAAGAATGCATAGTCATCCCTTTTGGGTACAACAAAGTGCACACAAATTACCACATAGGTGGTAATCCAGTATGTACGGAGAAAGTCATTATGGCCCTGGGGACACAGGTAGATAGTAAACTCCCCTTTGATGATCACATGGCCAAAGTGTTTAGACATTCCTTCAATGAAGCCCACCTAATGTCACCTAATTTAACCCACTTTGTATAGTCTGATGATGTCACCATCCTACAAATATACCTGTGGAAAAGTTAACTCACAGTAATGTGTATAGCACGGTGTGTAAATGCGTACTTCTGTAGTATCATAAAGTAGTTAGGTAGTGGTTTGAATCCTGCACTTGACAAATGTTTGTGTGTGGTCTCTTTGGGAAGGAGCAAACATTTTGGAGAGTAGTAAAACACCTTAAAAGTGGTAGACTAATCTTTGTGAAGTCTGACGATGTCACCATCCTACAAATATACCTGTGGAAAAAAGAACCCCCAGTAATGTGTATAGTGCGTCATGTTAATGTGTACTCTTCTAGTATCCTGAAATAGTTAGGTAGGTGTTTGCATCCTGCACTTGACAACTGTGTGTTTGTGTGCGGTCTCCTTGGGAAGGAGCAACCTTTTAGGAGAGTAGTAAAACATCTTAAAAGTGGTAAACCAGTGTTAGAAAAATATGTATTAATATGTGTGCATTAGTGCCTTTTTAGAAGCCCAAAAAGGGTTAATACATTTATTCTGCTTTATACTGAACACATCCATATTAATGGCAAATGCTTTCTGACCTTGTATTTTGTCAGCGTAGCTAAAATCTTGTTTATGTCTTAGGAAATGTACTGAGAAGCAGATGGTTTTCTGCTTGATTAGGAAAATAATGAATAGAACAATACTGCTTTCTATAATGTTATTAAACTTAGACAATTAGCCCTGTCTGTGTTATGAGAACATAACCAGCTGCAGGAAGGATAGATAAAGTGGAACAAAGACCACTTTAAGAATATGAACTATAATCTGTGATTGCTTTGTGCTCGATTGAGTAGAGTACCTTGAAATGTAACACAGCACTGTAGAAATAATTGCAACTAGCTGCCAGTCTCCAAGGCCATGTTATTTTTCCAAAGTTTTCTCATGAATCTAGAAGTGTTATGTCGTATCAGCAGAAAATCATGAGCAACATCTGCTGTGAAAAACAATATTGTAAACTTGTGATTAACTATGTCAGCTTCAGTAGGCAATGTCTTGTAAGAATAGTATAAGAATGGCTTCACTTCCTGATTTTAGTTAGATAAACTCTGTATTTTTGCATGCATGTTTTTGTCTCCTTGCTGCAAGAATTAAAGTGCCTTAGCCTGAACCTTATGTGTATTGGTGTTTGAAGTTTTTTCCTTTGACAGATTGGTCCTTCGGACCAGAAACCTCCACTTTGACCGGATCAGACAGGCCAGTTGGCTTGAAACTGTATGGGGAAGAAACCATATCGTTTCTTCTTATTTGAAAAGACCTCCGACTGAATTGTTGTCCAAAAGAGGCCAGCCACTGTTCTGATCTGCGACTGAAGGGCAGGTTTACCTTAAACCAGACGATCAATCACGGAGGCTCAGGTAAGGTGAGGTTTACCTTTTTCTGTTTTAGATCAGGGACTTGATTTGCACTGTCTGTCAGGGGATTTGTCTTGTATAAGTCAGGGACAGGAAGATTGCAGTCTTGTCATAGATCAGGGAAACAGCATAGGTAAGGCAGTTATTCTAGACAGACTGTGAAAAAGAGAAATCGTGATACCACGTAAAAATAAGAAGGCTTACATAACATTTCGAAGATTAGAATAAAATGGGAAATAAGTGCACGAAAAGATCCCAAACTCCGCCGTTAACTGAAGATGCAAAATTTATGCAATTACAACGTGCTGATAATGTTAAATACTACTCAAAATGGGTTAATAAGTATGAATTTGATGGTAAACTAGAAAAATCCTCACTTGTTAAACTTGTCAAACAGCTTAATACTGATTCCAGAGGTCAGGTAAAAAAGCAACGTCAATTAGGGATTCCTCAGGCACACAGGTGGATTGAGGAAGCAAACAGTAGGGAACAAAAGAGTAATAATTCAAAAGCAATGTTTTTAGATAAAGAGGACAATAACTTAGTAATAGCATCAGCCCCTCCACCTCCCTTACCAGAATATGAAGCAAGTGAACAAGTTAGTCCACCCCTGTGATATCCTGCTATCACTGTAAGTAGAGACACTACAAAAGCAACACCGTTTGTTAGAGATCCCGTCAAGACCAGGTCTCGAACACGGGCAGGAAACTCAAAAGGGGACATTGAGTTATATCAAATGCGTAGAAGTTCACAATATATGAGTGAAGAAGAAATATGCCCACTTATAGAAGTACCTAATCCTCAGGCAGGACAAGAAGGACAGGACCCAACTCTCTTAGTTTACAGACCGTGGACACCGGAAGATATCCGGAAAGCCACTGAGGGAATTCCTCATCCAAAAGTTAATTTTAGAAAATTTTTAGACCTACAAGGCATGAAGTTAAGTTATAACTTAAATGGAGAGGAAGTAGAAAAAGTAGTCAGACAAATCATGGGACCAGATTAGCACATGATCAGTGGCAATTGGAATCCTCGTGACGCAGAACACAATCCCCTCCCACATAGTAGCGCAGAACTAGACAACAGAGTGAAGGGTCTTACAGACTGAATCTCTGAGAAATGGAAACCTAGGGCAGACTGGACTTGCATTAATCAATGCATCCAACAAGAAGGTGAAACTGTTGACAGATATTATGCTAGATTATTAGAGTGTTTTAATAACCATTGTGGAATGCAGGTACCTGAAGATCAAACACATGATTCCCCGCATGAGCAGCAGTTAAAGAATGCATTTTTAAAAGGCAGTATTTTGCCTATAAGCAGCTTAATTACAAAGCACATGGTAGATCATCGTACAAGTAGACTACAGTCACTACTTGAATATGCTAGACATGCCGAAAGGCATTTTAATAGTAAAAAGAAAAAGAAAGCTCAAGTATTTTCTGTAGAAGATGGAGCAGAAGCTTATGTAGTTCAGTCCGGGAAAAAGGGCAAGGAAAATGCCCAGGGAAACAAACAATCTGATCAACGATCAGAGGACTTTGAAGGGCGAAAGAAAAGGGGGGAGTGCTTTAAATGCGGTAAGAAGGGACACCTAGCAAGGGATTGCAAGAAAAACAAGAAGGCAACTATGGAAGATAAGGAGGGTGAGGACTGACTATATGATAGCCAGGAATCACTAGAAGGAAATAGCCAAGAAAGGACAAATGAGAATGTGATAGAGGGAGCAGAGGATGTGACAGAAGAAATAGAGGAAGTACATGAAGTCACAGATAGTGAAGAAAATGAAATTTTAGACTTAGCTTTATTGAGCTTGGAGCTCTATTTAGCAGACACAAAACCGGAAATTACACTCCTGGTAGAAGGGAGGGAAGTGACATTTTTGTGTGACTCAGGGGCATCACGGACCCTGGTACATCCCTCCAAACTGCCAGAGAACTCAGAGTCACCTGATTGCATATTAGTGAAAGCAGCTAATGGACAGCTGTATCGGGAGCCCCTCTCCCATAACATTGCAATAACTGATCCTGTTTCAGGATTAACCCAGAAAAGCAAAATTGTCGTTTCTGCAAAATGCCCAGTAAACCTCTTGGGCTGAGACCTTATGCAGCTATTTGGCATAGCAGTAGTTCCAACTATGCAGGGTATGGAAGCACAGTGACAAATTGATACTTTTGCAGTGCGATTGGAGGGTGAAACATTTTATTGGTACAGCCAGGACTTAGTTACGACTGGTCCAGGGGCAGTAACCGAAGAGCTGATGAACGTAGCCATCAACAAGTTCCCCTCCTTTGACATTGATAAACAGCATTTGTTGCACTGTACTCTGTATTATTGTAGCACATCAGGACCTGATAAGGAATATGAACAAGAGTTGTTTAGAAACCGTGCAAACAGGTTAGTATTACGTAATCTGTACTGGGACATAAAAGGGAACAGTGTAGTTAGCTGTTCATTACCCCAGGAGTTCTTTGCACTTTATAAATTTAATCGATTACCACATGTAAGCTTAACGAACAAAAATGTGAAATGGGCAGACCTAGGAGAAAAAGTCACAAGGTGGGAAAAACAGACAGAGTTAGAGCTGTCAGAACAGGGAGTACAAAAGCAGAAGTTAAATTGGATAACACAGACACACCCAGCTGTACACTTGCAGTCTAGCGAGGACAGCTGAATAGCACTCTTATAAGAAGAGGAAGAGGAAGAAGATGCCTTACAAAACATACCAGAAACTCTCTGGTCAACAGACAAATCAGATGTAGGACTTATTCATACAGCAGGACCAGTTACTATCACACCAAAGTCAGCATTTAGACCACAAAAGAGACAGTATCCCTCGAGAAAAGATGCAGAGGTAGGAATCAAACCTATTATAGCAGCTTTACTTAAGGAAGGAGTACTGGTGGAATCACCTGATTCACCATGTAACACACCCTTATTTCCTGTTAGGAAAGCAAATGGAGAATGGTGTATGGTCCAAGATTTACAAGCTGTAAATGACACAGTAATACCAAGGGCACCTACGGTGCCAGATCCACACATCCTGTTGAATGATTTGAAACCTCAACAGAAATATTTTTCTGTGGTAGATATCAGCAATGCGTTCTTTTCAATACTGAGACACCCTGACAGCCAACATTGGTTTGCATTCACATTTCAGGGGAAAAGGTATACATACACGTGACTACCACAGGGATATTGTGAAAGCCCAACAATATTTTCACAAGAAATGGCAAGCAACTTGGCGGGATTTACCCAACCGAGAGGCAGTCAGATTTTACTTTATGTTGATGACATCCTGCTGGCAGCCCCCACCCAGCAAGATTGTAAGGAAGATACTGTAGCATTGTTACAATTTTTAGCTATGCAGGGACATAAAGTAAATAAAAACAAATTACAGCTTTGGAAAAAGCAAGTTAGATACCTAGGATATGTAGTATCCAAAGAGGGCAGAACATTAGATGAGGACAGAAAAATAGCGATTTTACAAGCACCGAAACCCACTACCAAGAAGGAAATTATGTCCTTCCTGGGTATGACCAATTTTTGTCGGAGCTGGATTCCAAACTATGCCTTGGAATCTGCACCTCTGACTTACTTGATATACAAGAAGCCTATGGAAGCACAGGATTTATTGCAATGGACACCAGAAGCAGAATCTGCTTTCTGCAAATTGAAACAGTTGATAGCATCCTCATTAGTTTTAGGATTACCAAACTATCATAAATGTTTTTTCCAAACAGTGGATTGTAAGCAAGGTTATATGACATCAGTGTTAACACAGCAGCATGGGGACAAGCAACGCCCCATTGCTTACTATTCATCACAACTGGACCCAGTGGTGCGGTCTTTACCCCACTGTGTACAAGCAGTAGTCGCAGCTGCAATGGCAGTGCAGGCTTCGGCCTCAGTAGTGTTGTTCCACCCTCTCACATTGAGAGTGCCTCATGCAGTCGTGATTATTTTCATAGTTTCATAGTTTAGTACTAGGCTGTCTGCCCTGGGGCATTCGTAAGCCTAGCCATAGTGATGTGGCTTTCGCCACCCCATGAAATGGTACAAAAATGCACAGAATAGATTTAGAATACTGTGCCTCTGTCTAGTAGTGACACAGTGAAGGTCTCCTTATATAATAGAATTAGTTTACTGTGCCCCTGTCTAGTAGTGACACAGATGTGAACCCTGGGGTAAACTTACAATCTCCCATCCACTCATCAAGATTTCTCTTGAAGAGAGTTAGTGAGGGGCTCTGCCTAACATGAACTGGGATTCTGTTCCAGAGCATGGGAAGCCTCTGGGTTATGAATCTATCCCTCCAGCATGTCCTATTCATACTTGTGCCGAGGTTTAAGTCTTTATCTCTTGTGGTTCTGATGGATTTGGATTTTTTGAGGTGGAGCATGTCCATCAGTTCCTGATTGGATATGGTCTTGTACATCAGGCACAGATCACCTCTGAGCAGGTGGTATGCTAGTGAATAGAGCTGGAGTTTCTTTAGTCTGGCAGAATAAGACATATGTTGTAACCCTTGATCCTCTTGGTGAGGTACTTTTGTGGTCTCTCCAGCTGTTGCAAATGCCGGGTGAGGTACATACCAAATGGGGCATTGTACTCAATCATGGGTCTGATGAGGGAGGAGTATAGGGGTACAATGACATCCTTGGATCTGGATGTGAATCCCTACATGATAAGGTGTGCAAGGTAGAACGTCTTTCTAACCACTTTGGCAACGTGGGTGTCAAATGAGAGGTCGCTGTTGACTTGGGTCCCTAGGTCTCTGATTACTTTTTCCGTACTCAGTGGGTTGCTGTTGATGTGATCATTTGTGGGTACTTTGTTTTTCCCAAAGGGGATGACTATACATTTTTTGGCATTTAGTTTAAGGCCATGACTCCGGCAGCAGTTGTCTGTTTCTGTGAGGCCTTTTTGTAGGATGTATGTGTCCGCTGGTGTATCGACTATGGTGCCTAGTTTGCAGTCATCTGCGAACTTTGTCAGCCACAACCCTCCCATGTTTGCTTTAACATCTGAGAAATAAATGCCGAACAAGAGGGGTCCCAGGACAGATCCCTGTGGGACACCACTTGTGACTGGCTTTGAGTCTGACATTGCTCCAGTGATTTTAACTTTATAGGTTCTGTCCTTTAGCCAGTTTGCAACCCATCTAGTGACATAGGGGTTTACATTTAAGCTTTTGAGCTTATCTATGATGCCTGAGTGGGGTATTGTGTCGAAGGCCTTAGCCAAGTCCAGATAGGCTGTATGGACTGCTTTGCTCTCATCAATGGCTCTAGTGACTGTTTTGAAAAAGTCAACCAGGTTCAAAAGGCAGGATCTGCCCTTCACAAAGCCGAACTGGGTGGGGTCAAGTGTCTGTAGGTCCCCAATGTCTCTGTTTATGAGTTCCATAGTGATTCTTTCCATAGCTTTGCAGACCAGGCTGGTTAAGCTTATGGGGCGGTAGTTCCCAGGGTCTGTAGAGGTACCCCCTTTGTGGAGTGGGACCACTGTTGCTGTACGCCAGTGTTCAGGTACATATCCTGTAGTAAGGCTAAGGTTAAATAGCATTTTATGTGCGGGTTTAGCTCCTCTTGAGTTCACATAGCACGCAACCCGGGATACCGCCAGGTCCCATTTATGCTGTGTTTTAGCTTTGCTGAGGGCTCTCACCTGGACATCAGAGATGACAGGAGATTACATTCAGCTGGGATAAGTATTTCTTCTTTTGGGGTGAGGAGGAGAAATTTGCACTGAACCTGTCAGCCAGAATGTTGGCAATATCTGTGGGTTCAGTGTATTTTTTGTTGTTGTGAACTAACTCTGAGCATATCTGAGGGTTTCCGCCCAGGTTTCTAACATAGCTGAAGAAGGCTTTGTGGTTATCTTTAGTGTCCTTAGCAATTTTTCTCTCAAAGTTGGCCTTGGATGTTTTTATGAGAGAACGTAGTTTTCTGCTAGTGTTGATCAAAGATGTCTTCCCTTTATGGGATTTTGCTCTGTCATGCAGTAGCTTCCTTCTTTTGTTATACAATTTGTTAATGGCTGAGGTCCACCAGACAGGATGCTTGCCTTTGGTGGAGAGGGACTTGGATTTATTTGGGATTGCATGATCCATGCATTCTTGGAGATGTCCATAGAAAGCTGCAAGAAAAAGTAGCATATCTTTCTCCTGCTAGGCATCTTTCCTGTATGACTATATTATTGAGCCAACCTCATATGACAATTGAATGATGTACAACTTTGAATCCGTCTACCTTGCTTCCAACTCCTGCAGATGGCACACCACACAGCTGCCTGCAGGAGATTGAGCAAAAGACACTGCCTAGAAAAGATCTTACGGATGTTCCCTTGGATGATGCTGAGGTGACATACTACGTGGATGGCTCATGCAAAAGGGGTCCCACAGGACAGAACCTAGTATGATATGCAGTAGTCTCTGATACTGAGATTGTAGAAGCAAAATCTTTACCACACAATTTATCTGCACAAGCGGCAGAGCTGATTGCCTTAACACGGGCATGTACCTTAGCAAAGGGTAAATGTGTGAACATTTTTACTGATAGCCAGTACGCTTTCTCTACTGTACATGTTTTTGCACAACATTGGAAAAATCGAGGAATGATAACATCTACTGGCAAATCAATCAATCATGCGCAGTTTATTTTAGATCTTTTAGAATCTATTTAGTTACCTCAGAAACTAGCTATTTGTAAATGCATAGCTCATACCAAGCAACAGGATAGAATTTCAAAAGGTAATGCAAGGGCTGATACAGCTGCAAAGCAGGCAGCTTCAGAAGCATTTCTTTTGAATGAGGAATTACAACCTTCTGAGATCTTAGACTTAGAAATGTTAAAAACAATGCAGACACTTACTACGCAAGTTGAGAAACAAAGATGGATAAAACATGGAGCAATTCTCAAGGAAGGGCTGTACATCTCCGAAGAGGGAAAACCAATATTGCCATCTAATTTGTTTGGATACACAGCTTTGTTGAGCCATGGGCAATGCCATGTCTCAACAGGGGGGGATGGTACAGTTAGTGAACCGAGTGTTCACAACATATGGATTTATAAACTACACTAAAAACTTTTGTTTGTCATGTCATGTTTGTAATAAACATCATGCACAAGGGGTGTTAAAGCCCAAGCAGGGGAGTTTTCCTGCACCACCGTATCCATTCCATACTATCTGTATGGATTTCATAGAACTGAACAAATGCGAAAATAAGAAGTATTGTCTTGTCATTGTAGATATGTTTTCCAAATGGGAAGAAGCTTTTCCGACCAAAAATCAGATGCAGCTACTGTTGCGAAAACCCTTGTTAAAGAAATTATTCCTAGATTTGGCATACCGGAAAAGATCTACAGTGACAATGGCACACATTTTGTGAACCAAACCATACAACAACTGAGTAAGTTTTTCGGAATTTCTTTGAAAAATCATTGTGCATATCATCCACAATCTGCAGGGTTGGTAGAGAGGTACAATGGAACGTTAAAAAATAAATTAAGGAAGCTCATTGAGCAAACACATAGAAATTGGGTGTATTGTCTGCCCCTGGCACTGTTGAGCATGAGAACTGTTCCAAATGCAAAGGGATTGACTCCTTTTGAGAAGTTATTTGGGAGGGCATATTATATACCTCAGTGGAAACCTCTCATGCCTGCAGATCAGGAAGCCGACTGTACAGTCGCTGAGTATATGAGGAGAATGTTGAATTCTAAACACCTTTTGCAGTTTAATTCTGTTTCAGATAAGGAACAAATCAGACCATCGGAAACAGCAGTAGTCCCAGGCACGTGGGTCTGGGTGAAAGTCATCAAGAGAAAAAACTGGACAACACCGAAGTGGGAAGGGCCATACCAAGTGCTACTGTCAACACCCACTGCAGTCAAGATTGCAGAGCGAGAGTCCTGGATTCACCTGACACACTGTAAACTGGTAAAAAACTTTGAGCTAGATAAAAATCTTGTTACTGTTACACCACAAGAGTAAAAATTACAAAATCCAGAGCATACAGGAATGCAGAACAACCACAGAAATATTGCATGATCATCCTGTTAACTATACTGGTGACATTGATCTTTTTGTTGTGGCCTTTCCTTTTTCCAGCTACACAAGCTAAACTGAATAAATGCGATGCGTTACTCATAGACTGGCATCCAAACTTTAACACTTACCAAGCGATCAAACATGTGTATGCTGAGACTTTTAATGTTTCAAATTGTTGTGTTTGTACAGCTATACCAACAGCATACGGGGGATTATTAATGACTGCAATCCCCCTAGGGGTCAATAAGACCTGGGAAAACTTGGTTTATGATACTACAACTGTTAAATCACAAGATAAAATAGCATTGCACCTGCCTGTTACACAAAAGGGAATTGTGTGTTTTTATAAAATGATACTGTCCAGGTGGGTTGGAGTAACTGCAATATGACTGCTCCTTACAAATGTTACACCAAAGCTAATAATGCAGGTTCTATTTGTGATACAGACTATGACTCATTTCTTAATTCAATGCACAGAACAATTAATGAAGTACAACATAATCCTGTTCTTTTTAAGCAACTGTCTATAATAAACAAGAAAATGTTTCATGCAGGGCAAGCATATGTTAATAGCAAAGTCACTACTAAGGTGGAAGATTGTTATTTTGTATGTGGCAAAAAGGCCTATAAATGGTTACCTGAGAATTGGTCTGGCAGTTGTTTTTTGGGTTACCTGGTTCCGGCTATATGACACACTGCAGTTTTGCCTTGAGGTAAAATTTAAAATGCACGAGAGGTCACCAAGAAACCTGTCAGGAAACCTGAGAATCCAGTGGGACAGATCGAGGCGGACTGGAGAAACCATCATTCCATGGGCGATAAACTAACACATATGGACTTGAATGACACTGTCATATCATGGGCATGCATATTACCAGCATATGTAGCAGTAAAATTGATTTGGGAGCTGAGAAAACTGTCTAAACTCCTCGAAGTAATGAGCAATGCAACTTTTTCTGCTCTCAAATTAGAGACTGATGAACTGAATGCCATGAGAACTGTGGTGCTTCAAAACCGCATGGCTCTTGACTTCACCCTAGTGGCAAGAGGTGGTATGTGCGCTTTAATCCAAGAAGAATGCTGTTCATATATTTCTGACAACCAGCATGAGATAGACAACCATCTTGAGGTGATTCAGCAAGTGTCGACCATGACCAAACCAGGCCCAAACCCACTGACGGACTTTTTCCGGAAATGGTTTGGCGGAGTGGGGTTCCATCCTAATGAACATCTTGATTGCTATTTGTGTAGGAATGCTCCTGTTGGGAGTATGTGTTTGTTGTGGCATCCCCTGCATAAAAAGATTGATCAAAGATTTTATAGATTTGTCGGTTTCTGAAACCTTATATCAAGGTACTGAGCTTGATGAACTATTGAAGACTGAGATGCTTTCATAAGTTAAACTGAATGACCTTCTTAACTGCAAATCCAAAATGGAAGAGGTTAGGAAAAGAAACAAGTCATTTATGCTTTTGAAAGTAGATTAAAAGTATTAATAGGGGGGAAATGTTAGAAAAATAGCTATTAATATGTGTGCATTAGTGCCTTTTTAGAAGCCCAAAAAGGATTAATACATTTATTCTGCTTTATACTGAATAAATCCATATTAATGGCAAATGCTTTCTGACCTTGTATTTTGTCAGCGCATAGGAAATGTACTGAGAAGCAGATGGTTTTCTGCTTGATTAGGAAAATAATGAATAGAACAATACTGCTTTCTATAATGTTATTAAACTTAGACAATTAGCCCTGTCTGTGTTATGAGAACATAACCAGCTGCAGGAAGGATAGATAAAGTGGAACAAAGACCGCTTGAAGAATATGAACTATAATCTGTGATTGCTTTGTGCTCGAATGAGTAGAGTACCTTGAAATGTAACACAGCACTGTAGAAATAATTGCAACTAGCTGCCAGTCTCCGAGGTCATGTTATTTTTCCAAAGTTTTCTCATGAATCTATAAGTGTTATGTCTTATCAGCAGAAAATCATAAGCAACATCTGCTGTGAAAAACAATATTGTAAATTTGTGATTAACTACGTCAGCTTCAGTAGGCAATGTCTTGTAAGAATAGTATAAGAATGGCTTCACTTCCTGATTTTAGTTAGACAGACTCTGTATTTTTGCATGCATGTTTTTGTCTCCTTGTTGCAAGAATTAAAGAGCCTTAACCTGAACCTTACTTGTATTGGTCTTTGAAGTTTTTTCCTTTGACACCAGTCTTTGTCAAGTCTGATGATATCACCATTCTACAAATATACCTGTGGAAAAAAAGAACCCCCAGTAATGTGTATAGTGCATCATGTTAATGTGTACTCCACTAGTACCATGAAGTAGTTAGGTAGGGATTTGAATCCTGCACTTGACAACTGTGTGTTTGTGTGTGGTCTCCTTGGGAAGACGCAACCTTTTAGGAGAGAAGTAAAACACCTTAAAAGTGGTAAACCAATCTTTGTCAAGTCTGATGATGTCACCATCCTACAAATATACCTATGGAAAAAAGAATTCCCAGTAATATGTATAGCGCATCGTGTTAATGTGTACTTCTCTAGTGCCACAAAATAGTTAAATTGAGGTTTGAATCCTGCACTTGACAAGCGTGTGTGTGTTGCCTCCTTGGGAAGGCGCAACCTTTTAGGAGAGTAGTAAAAACACCTTAAAAGTGGTAAACTAATCTTTGTCAAGTCTGATGATGTCACCATCCTACAAATATACCTGTGGAAAAGAGAACCCCCAGTAATGTGTATAGTGTGTCATGTTAATGCATACTCCTCTAATATCATGAAGTAGTTAGGTAGGGATTTGAATCCTGCACTTGACAACTGCATGTGTGTGGTCCCTTTGGGAAGGAGTAACCTTTTAGGAGAGTAGTAAAACACCTTAAAAGTGGTAAACCAATCTTTGTCAAGTCTGATGATGTCACCATCCTACAAATATACCTGTGGAAAAAAGAACCCCCCAGTAATGTGTATAGCGCATCATGTTAATGCGTATTCCTCTAGTATCATGAAGTAGGTAGATAGGATTTTGAATCCTGCACTTGACAACTGTGTGTGTGTGTGTGTGTGTGGTCTCCTTGGGAAGGAGCTACCTTTTAGAAGAGTAGTAAAACACCTTAAAAGTGGTAAACCGATCTTTGTCAAGTCTGATGATGTCACCATCCTACAAATATACCTGTGGAAAAAAAAAAACCCCAGTAATGTGTATAGCGTGTCATGTTAATGCCTACTCCTCTAATATCATGATGTAGGTAGGTAGGGGTTTGAATCCTGCACTTGACAACTGTGTATGTGTGTGGTCTCCTTGAAAAAGAGCAGCCTTTTAGGAGAGTAGTAAAACACCTTAAACGTGATAAACCAATCTTTGTCAAGTCTGATGATGTCACCATCCTGCAAATATACCTGTGGAAAAGAGACTTCCCAGTTATGTGTATAGCATGATGTGTACTCCTCTAGTATCATGAAGTAGTTAGATAGGGGTTTGAATCCTGCACTTGGTGAGTGTGTGTGACAGTGTTGGTCAATGTGTTTGGGGTTTTGCTTTTACTACCGTATGACATATAAGTAGGCATTGCACATGTGAGGTAGCTGTGAGGCAAATACATATACGTACATGTTACCTCAATTATTGCATGTGTGCGAACCCTGCTTTATCCAAGTACACAGTTGTCATATTTGCCAAACTGTGCTGCTGCTTCACAGACTTTAGGTCACATCTGTATGCTTGTGACAAGGCCAGCCACTACAGTGATGCCTGGCCTAGGTCATCCATGTCACACACACTCATTATGGTTTCTATTGAATTGTGAGAGTGAGGGTTTATGGCCGAGGTATATGTCAGACCTGTTCAAATGCAGCAGAGTCTGTCAATGATGACTATGCATTATAGGTGTACAACAACCTTTGTGGACATGCATGCAGACCCCTTATTGCTTATGTGATCCACCGAGGGATTTAAAAATACCTTAGGGAATGTGATTATCAAAGGAGAGATGACGTAACACAAGGTTGCATGTACACATCGGTACCTGTTCATCATGTTGGTGGCTACAACTTGTGTGGTACTGTGGGGATACTATGTTCCATAAAGGTGGATGACTATGCTTAGTTTGGCTTATAGCTTTACAGCATGGGTTTGACAACAGGTATCTGTCTGTATGATACCCTTGTGCAGGATGTGTGTGTCACCTGGAGAATGCAGTATAGGCCACAGTATGCATTAGCACACATGGACAGACATATCCCTACTGTGACTGCTTGTACATAATAGGGCCATATGCCGAACAGGAGTGGTCTCAGTAATGTGTGCAGCTGAATACCACTGGTTACTGGCATAGTACAGTACCTGAAGGATCCAAATGTTGCTGTGTGTCCTACATCTGTGTGTCAGATTTCAAGACATCATCTAACAATTGGTTATGATCAGGCTGTTGAAATCATGTATACTACCAGAATGCAAAACAATGACAGATAGTAACAGTATCATCCACAGCACAGTGTCAAACCATGTCATACACACATTTGTAGTCAGGTTCCAAAATGTGTGTAGTACAATGCATACTGGCCACCAATAGAAACTATGGAGTGTTACTGTGTAATACAGAGCATGTCACCCTGCCCATGTGTCCACTATGCACGTACATGCAGACAGGGCACCCCCACCATGTTCACAACTGAACACCTGAAAATATGTGCTACACACATCCCACACATACTGTCCAATCTCTAACACATGCTGTCAATACTGCACACATCAGCCAAGTGGCATGTGGGCGGACAATATACAATTGGAACTAACACTGGTGTAAACAACATGACAATGACAATCATAGCTTTAATGCATCATGCCTGCTCAGCTTCACCTACAAGCATATCATTACACTCCACTGCTGACAACATGCTAACATTTCTATACTGCTATAAAGACACCCTGTGCATCAGCACCATGGTAGCCTGTTCCTGCATCGATGTTACAGATGACAGGAGGTGGCACAGGTTTCAACATATGCACAGGGTGTGTTGTTGGTCTGTCAGAGGCCTACAGTGAGCCATCCAATCGACATGTGTGTGTGTGTGTGTGTGTGTGTGTGTGTGTGTGTGTGTGTGTGTGTGTGTGTGTGAGGGTCAAGAATACTGGTATGGGCCAATGTTGATGTAATGTGTGTGGGTATGTGTTAGCCCTAGGTGTCTGGATTATGTGTGTGTGTGTGTGTGTGTGTGTGTGTGTGTGTGTGTGTGTGTGTGTGTGTGTGTGTGTGTGTGTGTGTGTGTCTGTGTCTGTGTCTGCATGCACACATTTCCACCATGTGGCTGCCACATATGGATATTTGTGGGACAGCCACAGACTGTACCTGCGAGGCTTTACAGATCACCATCTCTGGCCACGGATACATACCTGTGCCTGGCAGGGGTGCTACTGACACTATCAGGTACTAAGGCAGATGGGTACTATCTACAGAGGTAGATGGATGTACACTGGACCCAGGTCCCTGTTGGGACTGTCCAGAGCCACGTGCATGTGGTTTTCTAGGATGTTCTATGGATAGCCCACCCCCAACATTGCTGGGGCTGGTACTGGCACTACGGGAGTGGCTGTTGCTTGAGGGATGTCCGCGGCGACTGCCAGCTGCTGATGTTTCTGGCATACATCCACGTCGACGACTCAACCGTCCTGCACTGTCCTAACACATGGACATGACATTGAGGAGGACATCTAATGTCTCTCCCCAATGTCTATCAGTGACATCCGTGTAATTACGGATGGCACCAGCTAGGTCACTGATACTGTCTATTATGGCGGTGTTATGTGCTCTCTGTGCCCTTAGTCCCTGTGTGGTGTACTGTTCCATATATGCCTGTGCCTCCATGACAGCCTGGAACATGCATGAGGTTGTAAGACCTGTGGCACGTCTGCCAGTGGCATGATGAGCAACAGTGCTTCTATGTGAACCCCGCTGTGTAGGTATTAAAAGCCCTGCAATTTCCTGTGCACCATCAGTCACAGGTATACATACCATGGCTAGATGTGTATCAGTGTGTCACATAGATATCCATTTCTGATCAGAGCATCTGTGTCTTTAGCAGATAATGGTGGACACATGTGTAGCACATGCATGCTATGTATACACACAGGATGAGTGGTGCATGTATACCTGATGGAATACCATTGCTCAACATTGCCATTGTACAGTGGTTATGGTGAGTGTAGGACATATTGTGGACATGCCAGTGCCAGCCATGACATGGCATGCTACCACACAACTGAAACATGAAACATCACACATACACAATGTGTGTCATGTGACCTATACATTCTATAGCATTACAAGACATATGTGTGTCACTTTCTACGAATGGTGATTTCTATGCACATTGTGTATAGGTGCATATGTCTGCACACACACAACAATAAGGTGCATAGCAATTCATGATATGTGTAGTACTGTGGCCACTGTAACTGGATGGGGTGTAGTACCATGAGCCATCATCATGCAGCATCATGTGGTCACTCAAGGCTACTAATGTGTGCCAGACCGGCACATAGCATGCTGTACTTGAACTGCAGTACCATGGCTACATTCACCATTTCACGGCCAGTTGTTACATGGGTTTGTGAGGTGCCCAATACCAATAAGGGGCATTGCCTAACATGAATGTGTTATGTGTTGAAGAGTATCGCACAGCCACATGTGAGGCATCTACCCCTTAGGTATATTATGTGTGCTGTGTGGATGAGGTTTGGGATACTGCAGTGTGACCTTACAGTGGGTGTCTGAATACGCCATGTGTATCATGTTAACGTGTACTGCGTATGACAAAGTTGTGTATGTTGTGTGCATGTGTATCAACTCTGCCTATCCAATGTCCACTACAGTGCTGCCACAATTGTGTGGGATGCTCTGCGTATTGTATGTGTTTTAGGCAGCTATCCACATTACTAGGATGTGCATAGTCTCACAGCAAACATGCACAGCATGCATTATGAGTAGGTGTGTTATGTGTACATGACCTACACCTCACCTATGACATGCACATTTAATTAGCAATATTAAAGGTATAACACACTCACCAGCATGGGTCTGCTGCCTTGCTGTCACACCAGAGGGACCGACAAGGATATCAGACACTTTGTCAGTGGCAACAACTGTGGCATTGCTACTGTGTGTTTGCAATCTTACAGTAGTACAACAGTTGACAGTCACAGGCCTACAGATTATATTCCTAATTATTAGTATTGCACAACACTAGGCACCACATCGTCTAACTACACAGCACACATCTCAAATAAGCATGCTCTACCAATAGAAGTAACAGTATTCTACAGCTATGCCATGTTACCTGCATGCTCCATGTCAACTTGCTGGGTGGCTCCGGCCTCCATGATGAGACATGTTACTTGTTGTGGTTGTTGTTGGCCAGGAGCCACCTGGCTCAGGAGCAGCTCCTCCACTCTGGTGAGGGGGGGATGGATGGCTACCCCCCACCTGTGGCAAGCTGTTGTCTGCGTATATCAGACGCACACTGCCAGACATGTCTAATTAAATCACTGCAGTGATGGCGTACCTGCTCATATGTCCGGTTATGCATGCCTATGTCATTTACCCTACGGACAAGATCTTGCCACAGCGTAGTCCACTCATGCTGGTCCTGGCTGGTTCTGGAGAACAGCAGTACATAGTGCTGCACCAGGCTCGCTGTGATCAGTTCTTCCACAGCCGTGCTATATGCAGGATTACGATGGTGGGACATTACCCTGGAAGACAATGAAACAATATGTGTGAGCAAGTCATGTGGCACACATAACATTCTAAAGTACAGATATCAATTAACTGCCATATATAGCAACCTATTGGCTGTCAGAAGATACACACTTTCCATACCACATATCAGTTCTCAACCCACAGATGCCTGACAGTGCCTGGCACACTCTATATATCAAACCATGTTTTGCCCAGCAACAAAGTTAAAATAGTATGTAAGACTATACAACAGTACATGGCACACTGTATGCAACACAATGCACCATCTAGCCACAGGAGGTATATATCATGCTAATGCATCATGAAATATGTAATCCATTGCAATGATAGTAAAGTCCACTGACAGTATTGCCAGTATACCACACTAGTTGTTGATGGCAGACCCCTGCCTAAAATATGTGCACATTCGTTAATATAGGTGGCATACTGCTGTACTAGACTATACATGTTGCTAGATACGCAGTTATATCCTGTAACACACATATGACCGAGTCCATGGTACAGGCATACCCACACACACATTAGACATACATACCAGACACAAAGGTATGGCAGCCCAGGTGACATTTACCTGTGTACCTTGCAGTACTGTGTGTCAGTAGTTACCTTGCCTGAGGTATGTAATCTGTGAGGACTACAGGGAACACACAACAGTGGTTTCAATAAATGTGGACGTACACCAAACTGTGCTGGTTAGGCATACAGTTTCAGGTAGTACTACAGTACAATACATGTACTGCTTTAGCCTACAATGGGACATGTCAGTCGACAACAAGGGACTACGTCAGACCATATAGCATACTGCTTTTTCTGCCTAGCAATTGCATACACATCTTGTGCTGGGATCACAGCTAGGACACATAATACCATGACAGAAACAGTTTCCCACTAAGCTATCACACATATACCAAACCTGACACATTCACCAACACATTCACCATCACACTCAATCTCACATAGCAATTATTGCAACAAGTACATGTGGGTGTGTATCACTTCATAGGTAGGTAAGAGGCTATTGGCCCTAGGGCCTATAGAACTCTAGCCATACGCTACCCTGGCCTTTGACACGCAGGTAATTACATTTCACATGGCCCTGTCACGCAAAGATAAAGAGGTGATTGCCTGGGTGTATTCACTATCTCCCATACAATCTTCAGGATTAGTTATGATGACTGCTGATTAGGAGCTTTGTTTGCTATGGATAGTTGGTTTGTTCCAGAGTATGAGATGTCTCTGAGATAGGAATCTATCCCTCCAGTATGTGCTGTTTATTGTGGTCAAAGGGTTTGGGTCCCTAGAACATGTAGCTCGTAGAGATTGTGATCTGTTTACGTGGAGCATGTCCAACAGATCTGGGTTTGACATAGCTTAGTATGTTAGGCAGAGGTCACCTCTGGGTAGGCGGTATGCAGCACAGTCTAGTTGTGGGTTTGTGGGACGGTCTGCATAGGGCATCTGTTTGACACCGGTATTACTCTTGTGAGGTATGTCTGTGTCCTTTCCAGTTGCTGTAGATGTCTTGTGAGGTACATACCACATGGGGCATTGTACTCTATACTGGGTTTTATGTGTGTGGAGTAGAGGGGAACACTGACCTATATTTCCTTGGATGACGCACCGTTTGTGATGATGTGTGCCATGTAGACGGATTACATGACTAGTGTGGCACTGTGACTATCGAAGGGGAAACTACTGTCCACCTGTGTCCCATGGTCTCTTTTCACACCTTCAGTGTTAAGTAGACTACCACCTATGTGTTAGTTCATGGGTACTGAGTCTTTGCAAGGAGGGATGCCAATGCAGTGTCAACATTGAGCTTGAGTCCATGGCTTTGTCACCAGGCATCTGTTCATCTGTTGCAGTAATTATGACCCTGTCTCTCTCTCTCTCTTTATATATATATATATATATATATATATATATATATATATATATATATATATATATATATATATATATATATATATATATATATATATATATATATATATATATATATATATATATATATATATATATATATATATATATATATATATATATATATATATATATATATATATATATATATATATATATATATATACACACACACACACACATACATATAAACATCCATCGGTGTGCATATAGTTATACATATAGGCACATATACAGTCCACCCTTCATGGTGGGAATATCAAGTATGGGAAGGTTGTGAGGTATACAGTTATGTCATAATATTGCACAGTATTGTGTGGAATGCATTGAAAATGTTTTCAGCCCATGTAGCTTTAGCAGGCCTCACTGGCTGCAACACCGCAAACCTGACGAATCATACCCACAGCGTTTAACCACCACATGTCATATACCAGCACTGTATGCTGTCTGGTCTGCCACACACTACAACCTACATAGACATATGCACATAACAACCTTCAACAACATATATATATATATATATATATATATATATATATATATATATATATATATATCCACCTTTCACAAACAGTTGCAGTATGTCCCTTGCTCAATGCACATGTACAGATGCTAATATATCTGACATGGACAGATCTATCCGTATGTGTGTGCCATACACACACAAGGACCACACTGTTATAAGTCCATGTACCTCACGGCTGACCTATTGGGCCTTGCTGCAACATGAACAGGTGTCACATGTGAGCACACAGTAATATTAGAGGGTCTATATATAGCTGCTAATGCTGAATTAGCATACTAGCCTGGTATAGCTGTTGCCAGTGCTAAGCTACATGCTAATATGACTATCATGCATTTGTTACTCTGTCACATCCATGTTTGCATAACCGTATGGGCTACTACCCCAAACAGACATTGTACACACTACTGTACAGAACACAGATAACATGGATCAGATGTCTGACATTTAATGCTGAACTACATATGTCACCATTACATCCCACTGCACACAGCTACACACTCATTTCTCCATTCCAGTAGTTATGCAGGGCATCTGTGCAATGATACGTACTGCTGCCACATATGGATGATTCAAACTATTGAGTACTCTTCATAAATATCTACTACATTCCAGTAAATACATAGCTGTTACATACCTTTCCTTTGTATGTGTTCGTGTTTGTTGTTGTATTTCCTAAATTACGTTTTCAAGGTATATTTGTTTCTCAATATACGTTCTTTTCAATATATCATTTACTTTTCTAGATATTTCTTTTTTCAATAGATTTTTATTTCAAAATATATTTCTTTTCAATATATTTTTTATTTCAATTTTTTAAATGTATTTTCTTTCAATATATATTTTTTTCAATATATTTCTTTTTCAATATATTTTTTAATTTTTTTTTCAAAATTTTTTTCAATTTTTTTCAATATTTTTTTGCAATATATTTTTTCCAATATATTTTTTCTATATCATTTTTTTTGTCAGTATATTAATTTGTTTTCAATATATTCTTTTTGTTATATTTTTTTATATTACATCACTTTTTCTTTCATAATATTTTCTTTGGATCCTTTTTCTTTCTCTCTGCTGCAGCTGTCATCTGCCTCTGCATGTCTCTCTCTCTCTCTCTCTCTCTCTCTCTCTCTCTCTCCCTCCGTACCTGCAATGGAATGATTGCATGTGTGGACAGCAAGTACAGACTGCTTTTATAGGTATCTGCACATGTGCATGCGATGGCCTCTGTACCAATCGGTGGCCACCATTTGTCAATTGCATGCCGCCTGTTGTGTGGTACTTGCAGTACTCACTGTCATAGCAACCCAGTGCTATAAATTGCTGAGTCAGGTAGGCGTAGCCCTTTCAGATTTCCAAAGTGGGGACCATGCTTGTTTGCTGTGGACACCATTGTGTAAGTCAGAAGGTTGGTATACTTCTTTTAACTGTTGCTAGGAGTGTAGCCAGTTATTTGTATGTTGTACTCAGACCTGAATGTTGCCACGTCTAGTACACAGTTGACAGTGTAGAATTGTACTCACCCCTAGAAATGCTAACACAAGATACATGGGAGTATGGAGTTTCTTTTCAACTTATACAATTAGCTGCCATACATATGTAGTTATTGAGATGTTTTCATTTGGCACATGAACTGTTTGGGAACTGCTATACTGTAGATATTAATGTACTCACTTCTGCACAGTTTGTGCTTTTTATTTTGTTGACATTATCACAGGATGCTCATGAAAACTGGACAATTCCAGTACTGAGTATGCCTACCTACATCCTTGCTGTACCTTGAACACACTGGTATTTTGTACATTTGGGTGGGGATTGTCCTGCTATGATACTGTGTGGGGGGCTGTAAAGTGCTGCTGTAACATTATTTACTGCTAGAATGTCTGGTTCAGTTATCACAGTCATGTAATGCAATTCCACAACAACTGCTGGTAAAGTTCCACAGAACAGGTTTTGTGTTATGGCATTCCTATCTTTCCTTTACATTCACACATTCTGATGAATGATATATATATTTCAGCAACAACTTGCCATATATCTACTGTGGCCTAGTGGTACTTCATGCAATCTAGTGTGACCAAGGTCCGGGGTTCGAGACTGACAGTGGTGTTTTATTTTTGCTGCTGAGCAGAACAAGGGCCGTCATATGCAGGGTGACCAAGGCACTTTTAAGCAGTTGTAAGTGGGTTTGCGCAGGTTTGCACGACGCTTAGCAATAGTTAGCTATGTGCATACATGCGCACACTCGTGCAAACCCGCTTACTACTGCTTAAAAGTGCTTACTCCCACTAACCCCCGCGCTCATTTCTTTGAAAGAAAAGAAAATGGGGAGATAGGAAAGTGGTGAAAAAGGGGCACAAAAAGGGGTAGACAGTAGGGAAAACAGCTCAGGATGTGCAAGATGGGTGTAGGGAAGGTCCATAGCTGCCCATTTCTTTAACAGCAATAGCTGTGCATATACTAGTAATTTGGAGGGAAATTTGAAATCTTCCACCCCTGACAGAGGGGTGAGGACAACAAAGTATGTTGCACTGCCAATTAAATTTCAGTTTCTCTGTCCAGCGGACATTTGTGCTAAATGGGCAGCTATGTATGGGGTGTAATTTTTTTGTGGGAGCAGATTGCCCATTTTATTTTTTTTTTCAGGTGAGAGTGGAATGTTGGCTAGGGGAAGTATGCATGCTTTGGGAGGTAGGTTGGGGAGGTAAACAGACAAGACAACCAAGATGCATACAGGGGCGGAATATGACACATGGGGTGGGTGAACACCATTGATGGGGAAGGATGTTTGGAAATCGCAAGCCCATGAGCCCACTGATGGCAACAGGGGAACTGAGATCCCCACCCATGGGCAGTCACCACTGCACATTCACAGCCTGGAGGGTGGCTATGCTGGGGGCTGCGTAGGAGGGGCAGGCTTACCCGTGAGTCACGCCACTCTTGCCTTGAGCTGGCGTAGGGGATCAGTGACTGAATGCTGGATCTCCCTATGCACCACAGCCCGGACAGTTTGGAGGGTGAGAGGTGGTCCTCCTCCGGCCACACTTGCATGGGAGGATGAGCCTCATCCCCTGCAGTGCTTCTACCCAAAGGTGGCACAGGGCCAATGGAGGAGGAGGTCCTGGGCTGGGCACCGGACCTGCTGGTGCCAGGTGCCTTCGCCAGCTGAGGTGGGACAAGTGGGTCCACTGGGACTGGCCTTCCCATACGTTCTGTGTTTAGGTGAATTTATTGACAATATAGCCAACAGCATTCCAAATTAGTTGTAACAGCATGCAGTAATATTCCCATTAACCCAACACACCAGAGTTCCAACAGTAGAACAGCAAGCATAACACATGCATATATAGAATGACAGTGGACATTCCAACAGCATGCAGGAATGATTGGTGGCAACAGGCCACCAAGATTGTGGTGTTTGAACAGGGCACATGCATCAAAGTAAATGCAGATATTTATAAACCAATAGGACATATGTCCCAACAAATGTTTTGAGATTACACATACCCATTGAGGTGTGGAATTGCATTGTTTATGCACATACAGTAGGGTGTAAAAAGATACCTCCATTAACAACTTATATGAACTTATAGTTTACACTACATTCCTATTGACTGCAGGTATATATCCCCTACATGTATTATTACACTAGGCAATGTCCATTACGTTATTTGTGATTGGCCAGATTTGAAATTTCTCAGCTGAGTGCATACCTGCTTAGCACTGGGTAAACTTTGATTAATATGTATATGTGTGTTGACAGTCCATGAACATTAAATGCTGTCATGGCTTAGTGGATCAGTAGTGCAATTATGGTGCACACTATCCTGGGTTCGAGACCTGTCATTGCTTCTTTATTTTACTACTGGCCTGACCGGTAGGGGATGTGGCTGTGTTTAGCCGACTTTGCTCAACTTTGCCCAACATTGCTCTATGTTTACTGACGTTGCCCGATGTTGCGCTAGTTAGTGCGGTGCACACCTCCGCGCAAACATGTTTGGTTTTCGCTAGTTAGAGCGATGCACAGCTCCGCGCAAAGCTATTGCACTAGTTAAACCAGTGCTTAGCTATGGGCAATTATTCTTAAATGTGCTTAATACTGGTAAACGTTGCTTAGCAGTGCTTCACATTGCTTAAGATAGGTTACTTATGCATTCATTAGTATGCATGACCGTTTCACCTTCTTATATATATTTAAAATATCGTTCACTTCTACATAGGCCATTCTGATGCATTTTAATAAAATTTAAAAGGTAAACGTCAGGAATTATTTTTATGCACGGATTTCCTACAGGAAATGGAAAGGGGAGTGGTGGGACTCGAACCGGGAATGCCTCCTGTTTGTGCGAAGGCTCTACCACTACACTATTGCTATTTGGCTTAAGTTGCATATAAGTGGTTTATTATCCTCTTCGATGTCTAAACTGCTAACTGTAGCTAAGCAATGGGCACACCCAAGCACACACTCGCAAATACGGGCAGCTATATCGTGAATAATAAAAAAAAAATTGTTTTACATTTTATTTCATTTGTACAGGGCTTTTGAATGTGGGGGAGTGTAGTGTTGGAGGTATACACATTTGAGCAGACTCGCTCATATCTGCTGACATTTGCAGATTTAGGCACTTGCAGGGGCGTGGATATTTGGACTGCTCGGCAGTCTGACATGCCCCCTGCACTCCTACACACTCCGTGTTAGCCTGGGAGTTGAGTCAGCGTGCCCTTATGCATATGCATGACGCGCCGACGTCATACTGTTAGACGTCAGTCTCCGAGTAGGACTTCGTTCGTCCTACACAGAGGATTACTGGATCCCCCGTTTGTGTACCAAAATAAAATATAATATCTCATTTAGATGCTTATATTGTGTGCTGCAAACCTGTACATGTTTTATCTTTATAATCTCATTATCTAAAGAAGATCCAGTTTTACCTTTGAGATTAACTTTAAAACTGTTGCAAGATATCAGGAAAAAATGGCATTCCCAAGGTCATACAGTTGCAGAAAGATATTCTGTATGTGACTAGGGAAAAGAACCATTGATAATTTATTATGAAACATATAAAGGACTTGCTGTGATTTGTATTTATGAATTAACTTCTCAGTTACTTGTAAACCTGTATAAAACTTAAACTAATCGGAGAAGGAGAAGAAAATGTATGACAGGGATGTTCATATGCTTTTCAAAAGTTGTAATAAAATAAAGTGTTTCTAAATTCTTGTTTAGGTTTAGGTTACACAAACAGTGATTAGTTTAACCAATGTAATGATAAGTCTTTCCTTTTTTTCATGTTTACCTTTCACCAAATAACATCTAAGGATGCGGGGCTTATGAGTGGTAACTTTAATTGGCATTAAAACTAGTTTGGTTAAAAGTCATTATATGAGGTGGTAAAAGAGGAGTTTAGTCCTTCTTACTCAAGTGCATCACATGAAAATTTAAATGACTAATTGCAAACCTTCAGAAGGGTTTACTACAAGTTGTCACATGCTATATGCGTAAGATACACTTGCTGACTGTCACTTGCTTGAATAGGAAAGCTCTTGAACTTCCATTAACTCAGTCTCCCATAATTATTTAATTCCTATAGCCCTACAAGAATTCTAACTCTGCCCTAAACCTAACTTTCCACTCCTCTAATCTTGTAACTCCAACCTCTCCCTAAACCTAGAGCTCCCTTCCTGCTCCTTAACAGTAAAATCTGTCTCCCACTTCCTAATCCATCCCCCTCTTTCTAACCCCTCCTCACACTGACTTGCCCAAGTTCCACCACAAGCAGTAGCTTCCAAAACTGCAAGACACTCAAGTTCCTAGCTTCAATGCCATATTTTCAAGCACTTTGGACTTGACCCCCCTGTACTGAACCTCTTCAAAATAGCCTCTACATGAGGAGCAGCCATAATACTTAGCTCTGTGGGGTGATTTGTTTCAAGTGCTTTGGTAACAGTGTGTAATTCTCCATAACTGCAGGGTCATGTAATATTTTTGATCCAGGCAAGGTCCTAAGCTATTGTCCTTGCTGGGGGCTTAAATCTATATTGTCCTGCTACTATCTATGCTAAACTGAGATCATACAATCTTTGAAATTGGCTAAATACATTAATCAAAGACCAAGTATTTTTTTTCTCAATGACTGTCATAGTTTTTGGGTTATAATAATTAAGTAGCAGAGGGCATAACACACCACATGGGGTTAAAGGGGCTTGTCCCTGCAAAATAATTACACTACATTTATTGCTTAACATTGTATTGAGTAATGAGTGCAAATTCCTCTATTCCTATTTATATCCCATTCAGTAATTTTGAGACAGGTTAGGTTTTGGCAGTCTGATGTTTTGAGATGTTGTGCTTGGACACTTTGGGTTTGGTAGGATGTACTTTAGCAGCATGAGGTAAACCTGTAAAGATACATGAGTAGAAAGAAGCATTGGCTGTGAGAGCTGTGACAGGACAGCAGAGTATCATTGCTACTGGAAAGAGTTATTGGAGAGTTCTCCAAATTATATGATTGAAATCAGAATAAGTGACTGAATAACATATAAAGATTCAGAAATTCTTGCAGTTAATTGTCAAAGGCTGTAAAACTCAACTAACAGTACTCATAATTTAAACATAACTCACAACACAATGCATTTTCTTCCCATAAACAAGACAAAAACAAATGCCTCTGTACTAGCCAGTCCATTTTTTTTAACTCAGTGCCTGTTAAATAATCAACTAGGAGAAAATATGACACTTTTTATGATTATTTTATTTCTCAGAGAAGTAAAAAGGATGGGTTTGCTTGTAAAACACAAAGACCATCATGCACATTTCTGGTGTATTGTAAGGTACACTGCACTGGACAGTACACGTTTACTTTTACAAGAGTCATAAGGTCTGCAGTATGCATGCCCCTGGAATGTTATATTAGATTTATAAAATGGGCTAAAAATTGTAATGATTATATACCCATAAATATAAATATATATAATGGATGGGATTCACCTGTAACATATAAAGGCAGATCTTGAACATGCCTGAGGAAATAATCTCTGGGATTGGCATGTAACACAAAAGGCTTATCTTAAATACGAATGAGGTGCTGCAGACTGTTCAATTATTTCCTGGAAGTGTTATAACATCTACTTGTTTCTTACACTTGCAGTGTTATATCACATGAAAAATGGGCTAAATATTTTAAACCTTACAGTCACAGAAAAAGAATGCATTGAATTGAGACAAGCCTTTCTTAGTGAATGTTAAAGGAAGTGTGAAATGAATCTCATCCAACAGAATTACAATTTGAAAACAGAATTACACATCAGACTCAGTAGCTGCACAGTGCAACATAATGTGAAATGAATGGTGTAGTAAGCAATGCAACATTTGTATCAGTAGTACACCAAGCACCTCAAAAGAGTAACGAGGATAAAGTTGGTAGTACTAATCATATTTGAAAAACTGTCTTTCAAACATCAAAATACATAAGTGAAGTATATATCCACCTGCCCACCCGCAACCCCTTTTCCCTTCTTGCACATGGGGTCAGGGTGTCACTTCAGCAGTGACAACCATCTCAAACCAAGGTTTACATTGCCAGGTGGCTGTCTCTGCTGCAGTAATTCATTCCACTCACACCTACAGTTTAATGTGTCCAGTCCTCCTACTGTATGTCTTTGTAATGTGGGCAGAAACCAGAGCACCCAGAAAAAACCCATGTGACCACAGGGAGGACATGCAGATTCCACACAGAAGGCACCCCATCCAAGAATTGAACCAAAGAACCTTTGACTGGGAGGTGACAACACTAACCACTGAACCAGCATGGACACCGTAAGTGAAGAATAACACATATATATGTTTTCAGAAACTCGAAAGTCATATAGTCAGGGATATATAATCATGTTTCCAAAACCTCAAACATCAAAAAACCTACAAAAAAGAAAAAAATTATACCTTTTTTATGTTTTTGCAGGTGGGAAACCCCCACCCCACCCCCTGCAAATTAAATATACCAACTCTGAGATCACCTTACAGTGAAGAAAAGGGTAAATTTCCTGATCTGTAATGTACCATGATCTCCATTTAGAACCTTCGAGATTTCAAAAACTCGCTCATATGGTCTCAACCATATGAATTTTGAGTTTCTGAAAACTTGATCAACTGATAGGGACATATATATATATATATATATATATATATATATATATATATATATATATATATATATATATATATATATGTATATAAAACATACACACACACACATATATGTGTAGGGGAGTAGGGGAACTGCACATCGGAGAGACAATACTGACATAGTAAGGAAAGCATGCTAACACAGTTGCTTATGGTTTCAAATTATTTTTTTTTTGTTCTGGGATGAATATTCTCTGATGAGAGCTGCAGATCTTTTAGTAGGAAAACTATTTGGCCCTGTTCAAAAGGAACATTGACAATTGGATGGGTAAATAGGAAATTCACCCCAGGGATCACGTCAGTCACCCTGCTAGACAGGGGTCCAGGGACGTAAATATTGTGGGAAGAAATAGCCAGGGAATTGTTATGGCTAGGCTTGTATAGGCCTTAGGGCCGATAGCCTAGGACCAGCCTATGAACCTATGAAGCTATACACACACACACACACACACACACACACACACACACACATATATATATATATATATATATATATATATATATATATATATATATATATATGGGTCTACTTCTATAACTCGAAATACTGAAATCTCGAATTTCAGTATTTTGAAACCAGAATACCGACACCTCACAACATCAAAACTTGAAAATCACGAAACTTAAAATATCCTAAAGTAATGAAAACAAACAAAATCCAGACCTCCCCCCAAAAAACACACAAAAACACTACATAACTCAACAAACTAACATGTCCAGGCATTTATGCAGGGGGGCAAGACCAACTCAAAGGTCGCACTAACTCGAAAAAACATAAAATAACACAAATCTACTCTTACCTGCCATACACTGCCATTGCAGTCCTATTTACACTCACTAATAACACACACACACATACTACAAATGTACAAAAGGCACCACAAACAACTCTCACACACATATACCCTCATGTACCTATCGCAACCTACCCCTAAAACTCCCCACAAAAATCTAAACCAAAAAAAACTTCTACCCAAACCCTTAAAAATTCAACACTTACCTGAATCCATGGACATAAACAAACATCGGCTGCCATACCATGATATTCTTAAAGAGACAGTACACAATACAGTACACAACAAAGTAAACCTATCCCCATTCAGTAAACTAAAATTTGACAAAGTTCACTTATCTCAAAATACTGAAATTCGAGATTTCAGTATTTTGAGATATAGCAGTGGACACAAATATATATATATATATATATATATATATATATATATATATATATATATATATATATGTGTAGAGTTCCCCTTTATAATCGCAAAATACTGAAATCTCGAAATTCAGTATTTCGAGAACATAAAGGCGAAATCTTCAATTACCGCACCTTCACAATCCCGAAACTACAAATCCTGAACACACAGCATACACCACACCACACATAAACCACAACACCCACACTACAAAACAAATAAAGACACAGAAACAAAACACCACACATCCACATACCTACACTACACATACCTGCACCCCCCATGTAGAGGGCTGCACCCCACACACCCCCTACTTATATATACTAACTGTGAGATTGCACAAACAGTAAAAGACAGTACATTCACACTCAGACATTCCACAGTCCCTCACACACACACACACACACACACACACACACACACACACACACACACACACACAAACACCAACACATTCAATTACACACTCATACATTCACCTTCCTACCGGAACCCATACATACAACTTACAATCTCACATACACCCAAACTCCCACCCAAAACCCTTACAAAACACTCGCTTACCTTAGATTCCACGTAAATCCATACACTACACCAAATAACATCCAAACCAAACAGCACATGTCACGTAACGTAAAACCATAGCTACGAATTTGAAATATTTGAATTCGCGATTATGCACTTTCGACATTTTAAAAATTTGCCTTTATGGTCTCAAAATACTGAAATTCAAGATTTCAGTATTTTGCAATTATAAAGGGGGACCATATATATAAATGGTTTCAATTTATAATCTTGAAATACTGAAATATCGAATTTCAGTATTTCGAGACTATAAAGCTGAACTTCTGAAATAGCAAAAATCCATAACCGCTAATCCAAAAATGTTGAATTTGCGGTTGTGGTGGTGCGCTACGTGAAGTGGGATATGCTATGTGCCTGATGTATGGTGTGGTGTGTGGATATGGTTGGAAATTAAGGTAATTGAATATTTTTTTAAGGGTTCTGGGTAGGGATATGAGTGCATGTGAGTGTGTTCGGAAGTTTTACGTGTGGGTTAGGGTAGGTAGGTAGGTAAGAGTATGAGTGCGTAAGTGTTATAAGTGGTGGTGTTTGTACATATGTGATGTGTGTGTGCGAGGGGATTGTAGAGTGTGTAGTGGTGAGTTTACTGTTTTTTTCTGTTTGGTGCGACATCTGAGTTAGTATATATAAGTAACGGGGGCATGGGGGGGTGCAGGGGGGCTTGCTCCCCTGCTTATGTGTAGGGTAGGTTTGTCTGTTTGTATTGTGCTTGTGTCTGTTTTCTTTGTTTGTTGTAATGTGGGGAGGATGGTGTATGTGTTGTGTGTTGTTTGGTGTGTTTACATTCACAATTTTGAATTTCGTGGTTTTTGGGTTTCAGTGTTTTGATTTTTTCGGCTTTATATTCTCGAGATACTGAAATTCGATATTTCAGTATTTTGATATTATAAAGTGAAACTATATATATAGATATATATATATATATATATATATATATATATATATATATATATATATGTATATATATATCTATATATATATATATATATATATATATATATATATATATATATATACACATACATATACATATATATATGTGTGTGTGTGTGTGTGTGTGTGTGTGTGTGTGTGTGTATGTATAAAACAAATATCTATATCTATATATATATATATATATATATATATATATATATATATATATATATATATATATATATATATATATATATATATATATATATATATATATGTATATGTAGGTCCAAGTCTTAATTTCAAAATGCCACAATCTCAAGATTCATAAAATCGTGTCCACAATCTCGAGGTTCCCACTTTTCTGAGATTTAAAAAAGTTCAGTTACAGGCTTGCTGTTCTTGAACTGTTTGTAAGTTTCTGTGAGGCCATTTTTTGCTTGGGCTAAAGGAAAGTCTCTCTGTTGATCAGTGGCAGTGAAAAATATTGAGCAGCCTGCCTGCCCCTGTGGGAGTGGTTACTGACTTGAAACTGTAGTTTTATTGGCCATGTTGGGTCAATTCCAAAACTCCTTCATCTTCCTCTCTTAAAACCTGGTTGCCTCATGGTTTTGGCATCTTTTCAGGCTTGTTGGCTGTTGGTGAAGCACCCACCAAGAGGAGAAAACGCTGAGAGAAGAAAGGAGCCACTTTTGAGACTTTAAGTATTTTTCCTCTGTTTATTTGCTAAGTTTTTCTGCATAGTCGCCTATTTTGAGCATTTCCTGGCTTGTTAAATTTAATTTCTGCATTAGTAACTGTATTTAGAGCACAACCTAGAGCTGTTTACTGAATTTCCTGTTTGCACTTATTTTTAAAATCGTTTTTTTCTCAAAACTTGCATTTTATCTCTCTTTGGCCTAGCGCTCTTGTGTGGGGTCATTTACTGCACTGTTATAACTTGTTGATACTTGTTAATCTCTGCTATCTCTGAAAAAACAAAAAAACAAAAAAAAATCTTGCTTTTTTCCCATTTTTCTGAGATTTAAAAATGTTCAGTTACAGGCTTGCTGTTCTTGAACTGTTTGTAAGTTTCTGTGAGGCCATTTTTTGCTTGGGCTAAAGGAAAGACTTTCTGTTGATCAGTGGCAGTGTAAAACATTGAGCAGCCTGCCTGCCCCTGTGGGAGTGGTTACTGACTTGAAACTGTAGTTTTATAGGCCATTTTGGGTCAATTCCAAAACTCCTTCATCTTCCTCTCTTAAAACCTGGTTGCCTCATGGTTTTGGCATCTTTTTAGGCTTGTTGTCTGTTGGTGAAGCACCCACCAAGAGGAGAAAACGCTGAGAAAAGAAAGGAGCCACTTTTGAGACTTTAAGTATTTTTCCTCTGTTTATTTGCTACGTTTTTCTGCATAGCCGCCTATTTTGAACATTTTCTGGCTTGTTAAATTTGATTTCTGCATTAGTAACTCTATATAGAGCACAACCTAGAGCTGTTTACTGAATTTCCTGTTTGCACTTATTTTTAAAATCGTTTTTTTCTCAAAACTTGCATTTTATCTGTCTTTGGCCTAGCACTCTTGTGTGGGGTCATTTACTGCACTGTTATAACTTGTGATACTTTTTAACCTCTGCTATCTCTGAAAAAACAAAAAAAACAAAAATAATCTTGCTTTTTTCCCACTTTTCTGAGATTTAAAAAAGTTCAGTTACAGGCTTGCTGTTCTTGAACTATTTGTAAGTTTCTGTGAGGCCATTTTTTGCTTGGGCTAAAGGAAAGTCTCTCTGTTGATCAGTGGCAGTGAAAAACATTGAGCAGTCTGCCTGCCCCTGTGGGAGTGGTTACTGACTTGAAACTGTAGTTTTATTGGCCATTTTGGGTCAATTCCAAAACTCCTTCATCTTCCTCTCTTAAAACCTGGTTGCCTCGTGGTTTTGGCATCTTTTCAGGCTTGTTGGCTGTTGGTGAAGCACCCACCAAGTGGAGAAAACACTGAGAGAAGAAAGGAGCCACTTTTGAGACTTTAAGTATTTTTCCTCTGTTTATTTGCTAAGTTTTTCTGCATTGCCGCCTATTTTGAGCATTTTCTGGCTTGTTAAATTTGATTTCTGCATTAGTAACTGTATTTAGAGTACAACCTAGAGCTGTTTACTGAATTTCCTGTTTGCACTTATTTTTAAAATTGTTTTTTTCTCAAAACTTGCATTTTATCTGTCTTTGGCCTAGCACTCTTGTGTGGGGTCATTTACTGCACTGTTATAACTTGTTGATACTTGTTAACCTCTGCTATCTCTGAAAAAACAAAAAAACAAAAAAAATCTTGCTTTTTTCACACTTTTCTGAGATTTACAAAAGGTCAGTTACAGGCTTGCTGTTCTTGAACTCTGTAAGTTTCTGTGAGGCCATTTTTTGCTTGGGCTAAAGGAAAGTCTCTCTGTTGATCAGTGGCAGTGAAAAACATTGAGCAGCCTGCCTGCCCCTGTTGGAGTGGTTACTGACTTGAAATTGTAGTTTTATTGGCCATTTTGGGTCAATTCCAAAACTCCTTCATCTTCCTCTCTTAAAACCCTCTTTTGCGCGGTTTTGCACGTTTTTTAGCATAGCGCAACAACGGGCAGCGCCGCCTAATTGGGTTTAAACTATTCCTGGCTCCACAAAGTCTGCCCTTCACTTTTTCCCTTAGAACTGCTCTATTTCTCAATTTAAACACCATATTCTCATTCTAAGGCCCTTCACTGGTCCAATTAAGTAATCCTACAAGTTAGCACTATTAAACCATAAGCACTACTTACTGTTATACTCTCTACGATTACCCTGTCCTCTATTGGTCCATCTTAAATTCAGTTTCCCTGTTACTCTAGCATGTCCAAAGGTCAGTCAATGGTTTCCTCTCCAGTCCAGCTGGTGAATCTGGGAATTTTGAGGCAATGTTACAACTGTCTCATGTACATGGACAACCCTCTCCTCCTCCAAACAGGTTCAAATATATGTGAGAGATGCAACAATTTAGCCAAACTGGAGGCTGAGCTCTCTCATCTCAAAACTGGTGTAACCAGTCAGGAGGAGAAGGTAACCTCACACAACACAATTCCAGTATCACATAGTCCCACCACATCAGCGAACCAAACACATAAATACACAAAAACATACTGAGGCTCTAAATAAAAATCTACCTAAGCAACAGAGACCTCCAAAGCAGACATCCAAGCAAACGCTACCTCAAAACAAAACCCACACAACACATAACCCACAAAGTCAGTGTGCCAAGCAGCCACAGCCCTTAAGGCTGAATAACACACCTGATACTCTTGTTATAGGTGACTCTATTGTCAGACACACTGACGTCCCGCTCACCAGGCTGAATAAAGAGAAGGTCATGGTGAGCTGCCTGTCGGGTGCTAGGATCCGACACATAACACAAGCACTCAGGTCACTCCAAAGCAAATACAAATATGACTCAGTCATTGTACATGCTGGTGTGAATAACCTGAGACGTACCTCCCTGGACTACTTGAAAAGAGACATACAGGAGCTCTCTGATCATGTAGCCCAGGCTGGTATGACCCTGACCTTGAGCAGCATCTTACCCTCACCTAGAATGATGCCACAGTACAAAGACAAAATGATCGACTTTAACAACTGGCTAAATTTTGGTGTCATTTAAAGGGGATCCAGTGTCTGTCAGCCTGGGATGACATGCTCGACAAGCCACGTTGCTTCACTAGGGACGGCTTGCACCTGTCACCACTGGGCTTTGGGATATTGGCAAAGGCTCTTGCCACCCCCATAGTGCCTTTTTTAGGCAAGGCTCAAAAGTCAAACCCACCCCCATAGACAGCACAAGGAACAAGAAACTAAGGGTAATGCTGCTAAACGCCAGAAGTCTTAACCTCAAGATGCACGCACTACAAGCTCTCCTCAGTATGAAGAACATCGATATCTGTGCAGTGACAGAAACCTGGTTCAAGGCTCCAGAGAGCACCCTGGCACTACCAGGCTATACCTCGTATCATGCTTTTCGGCCCCAAAACCCGGACCGAACCACAAAAGGAGGGGGAGTTTCCATATTTATCAAGGATATCCACACCTCCAGGTTAGTGGCATTGCATGAAGTATCGGAGACCATCCATGTGCAACTAACAGTGGGCAAGACTGCTTTTCAGTTTATAGCATCCTACAGACCACCCTCTCAAAGTCAGGAATCCCATTCGGCTTTCCTGAAAACATTGGAGAACATGAAGATCTCTCCGAACACCATTATATTGGCTGACTTCAACTACCCAAACATTGACTGGGAGCACTACTCAAGCCCCAGCACCTTAGCCCAAAGATTCCTGGAAATTATAAACTCAAATGCTATGGAACAACTAGTCACCACTCCCACAAGAGGGGACAACATACTAGACCTGATCATTACCAACATGGGGACTCTATGCTCCACACCAGAAGTATATCCCTCATTGGTAAGATCAGACCATAAATTAATTTCACTGGATGTCCACATCCCGACCCCACCCCCAGCCCAGAAAACCACAGTGAAAAACTTCTCAAAAGTGAACTTCTCACTTCTCAAAACTGAAGTGGAATCCTTTAAGGCCCCAGGGCCAGTGGAAACTACAGCCCAAACTGCAGAATCCTATATAAATGCATTCTATGGACATCTCCAGGAATGCATGGATCATGCTATCCCAAACAAAACCAAGACCCAATCATCCAAAGGCAGGCGTCCAGTCTGGTGGACCCCTGCCATGAATAAACTGTACAACAGAAGGAGGAAGCTACTACATGATAGAGCAAAATCCCTAATAGGGCAGGCATCTCTGATCAGTACTAGCAAAAAATTACGATCCCTCATAAAAACCTGCAACGCCAGCTTCGAGAGAAAAATTGCACAGGACACCAAAGACAATCATAAGGCTTTTTTCAGTTATGTTAGAAACCTGGGATGCAACTCCCAGACTTGTTCTGAGTTGATTCTAAATGACAAAAAAATACACTGAACCAACAGACATCGCCAATATCCTGGCAGACAGGTTCAGTGCAAATTTCTCCACCCCCTCCCCCCCAAAAGAGCAAGTATCTATCCCGGCAGAGGGCTGCCTCCCAAACATCTCAGATGCTCAGGTGAAGGCTGCCCTCTCCAAAGCAAAAACACTGCTTCCATGGGACCAGATGGCGTCCCAGGTTGCGTCCTACATGAACTACAAGAGGAACTAATCCCTCAAATAAAACAGCTATACAATCTCAGCCTCACTACAGGATATGTGCCCACAGAATGGCGTACAGCAACAGTGGTCCCACTCCACAAAGGTGGAGCCTCTATGGACCCTGGAAACTATCGCCCCATAAGCCTGACTAGCTTAGTCTGCAAGGCTATGGAGCGGATCATCATGGAGCTCATAAACAAAGACATTGGGGACCTACAGACACTAGATCCTACCCAGTTTGGCTTTGTCAAGGGCAGATCCTGCCTTTTGAACCTGGTTGACTTCTTTGAAACAGTCACCAAAGCCATAGATGAAGGGAAGGTAGTCCACACAGCCTATCTGGACCTTGCAAAGGCATTTGACACAATACCCCACTCGGGCATCATAGATAAGCTATCCAGCTTAAATATAAACCCTTATGTCACAAGATGGGTCGCAAACTGTCTCAAAGACAGAACCCACAAATGAGAGTTGCTGGAGCCATGTCAGACTCGAAACCGGTCACAAGTGGCATCCCACGGGGTTCTGTCCTGGGACCACTCTTGTTCGATATATACTTTTCCGAGGTACAAGCAAACGTGGGAGGACTATGGCTCACCAAGTTCGCAGACGACTGCAAACTGGGCACCATAATCAACTCTCCAGCTGACACAAACATCCTTCAAAAAGGTCTCACAGAGACAGATAACTGGTGCCAGCGCCATGGTTTAAAGCTAAAAGCCAAAAAATGTATAGTCATACCCTTTGGCAAAAACAATGTGCCCACAAATTACCACATAGGCGGAAACCCATTAAGTACAGAGAAAGTTATTAGGGACCTGGGGACCCAAGTTGATAGCAATCTCTCCTTTGAAAACCACATTGCCAAAGTGGTTAGAAAGACCTTCTACATAGCCCACCTCATCACGAAGGGTTTCACATCTAGATCAAGAGAGGTAATCGTGCCCTTTTATTCATCCCTCATCAGGCCCATCATAGAATACAATGCCCCTTTTGGGATGTACCTTACCCGACACCTGCAGCAATTAGAAAGACCCCAAAAGTATCTCACCAAGAGGATCAAGGGTCTCAAACAGATGCCATATGCTGCTCGGTTAAAAAAACTCCAGCTCTACTCAGTTGCATACCACCTACTTCCAGGCGATCTATGCCTGACATACAAAGCTATGTCAAATCCAGAATTAATGGACATGCTCCACCTCAGTAAATCTAAATCCCTTAGAGCCACACGCTCTAGGGACTTGAACCTCAGCACAGAAATAAATAGAACTTGCTGGAGGGACAGGTTCATAACCCAGAGGCTCCCTTCACTGGGGAATAGAATTCCAGTTCATGTGAGGCAGAGCACCTCACTGAATCTCTTCAAGAAGAATCTCGATAAGTGGATGGGGGATCATAGATTTGTCCCAGGGATTACTCCCGTGTCACTATTAGAAGACAGAGGTGCAGTAAACTAAACCTTAAAAAGGGCACAGTATACTCAAATCAAGGGGTGACGTAAGCCATACAGAATCGGGCTAGGCTTATAATTGCCCCAGGGCAGATAGCCTAGTATGAACCTATGGACCTAAATCTCAAAATTAAGAAATGAACTAAAAAAAAAAAAAAAAAAAGATAACCCCCCCGGATTCATGAAGCTCGGTGCAAGGCCGGTGTAAGGCCTGAGCCAGCCGTGCGGCGTATAAATGGTGTAGTAGCGCCATATGCATATTAATGAAGGTGCGCCGCTACCACATCCACGTGCATAGGACACGTGCGCGAGTGCATGGGGCGTTACTAAGCTGCGCCCGGAGGCATGTCAATGTCGGCTGGTGATGAGCAACCTAAACTGCTGAATATTATAGCCTGCCTGCAATAGTAATCGCACCTATCAGTGTCCGTGGATAATGAAACGTATGCAAAGCATGCAAGACAGTTCCCGGCCACACAAAATGGAGAACCAAACAGAAATGCACGCAACATAATATGAGTTTCCATCCATGGAACAAATGATATTTAAAATCGTGTGTCCATAATGTTCTGCACTGTCAGAAGTTATACCCAGTGGAAGTGAAGCGCATCATGTCAGCGCGCTGCCAATACACATGTCTAGCCCCATGGGTATGGTCAACAGCAGTCCCACAGTGGTAGTGATAGTACACAGCAGGGCAGTTGTGGCTATACAACAACTGTAAAGAAACGTGACAGTCCAAATTGTATACCAAACACACACAAACATATGTATATTAAAATGTGCTATACACATGAACAGGAACGTAACCATCACATACACATAGGATGCTATATGCGGAACCGGGATATCCAAAAGTAGAACCCATGCATGCAAATGCAATACGCAACAACCCCTGTACAGCACATAACCCGCACCCATGTCCGAATGTCCACCAAATCCAGCTACCAGCCTTGCGCATCCGTACACCTACACATAGCGAGTATTCCCCATATGTAGTAGGAAGTATCATCCTAGGCAATGTCCGGATTGCAAATATGTATCCCACATTTGTAAACATCCCATCACAGGTATGTAAATCCAAATGCCCGCGCGTTAATGTTACGGCAAAATGTGTGTACATCCTGCGTGGGATAAGTAACCTGTTGAAACCTCAGAGTTGTTTACACGCCACGGTGTCCATTACTGTACACATCTGGACAAAACATGTATGTGTAGTCACGGTACTGTTCAGTTTCTACACAGACATGCAAATCATACTACGCAGGATGGAACAGCTGTCCACCATGCAGGTCACCCCACTAGGGTTGCCACCAGTTCAGATGGCCAAGGTGGGACATCCCGTGTAGAAATGTGAGAATTTGCAGGATAAAACATACCCCCAGCCAGTGCAAAGGACAGAATTACACGTGTATGCCAAGATAAATGCTTATGCCATAGCATTTGAATAGCTTATGCTATCCCAAATAATAGTTATGTGTACCAGATACAAAATACCTGTGTCATGCAACTAGTAAAGAAAATAAAAAATATATTATTGTCTTAAAATCACAGGACATTTGCCATGTCTTAGGTGTCATCGCAGGACACAACTGTCCAATTTGGGACCTCACCTCGCAAAGAGGAACAAGTGGTAACCCTACTCCCCACTGAATTATCGACAGTATATATTCAACTCAATCACATACCAACACCACCTCTCAACCTATTACAGCAACAAAACCTGGACAAAGCCTAAAAGGATGGGTGGACAAATAGGGACAGATGTAATTACTGCTCTCACAAGCTTCGAAAGTTCACTGAATAATAGTATGTACATAAGCAGGAAATGTTGTGAAGGATGTGGGGTAGTCCCCAGTATTACAGAGGTCCGTACATATATACTGTAACAAACCGTCACATATGTTGACTGTACTACTGCATACCCGTAGTTAATTCATAGTTAAGTCATGTGCAAAATAATAACCCTCGTAAGAATGAATACAGGAAATAGTCAAATGTGAATGGGAACATCACTCACCGTGGATTATGTATCGTAACCACCCCCACCCATATTATGTATTGCCAACATCATAAGCTGCTGACAGGTTCCCAAACACCTGTGTCTGTAAACACAGATTAAATGTTTAAAATGGACAAACCCTGTCCATGTGCTTTGTCTGACATTTGAACATGGTCAGGGCAGTTCCGTTCACCAGGCGGACAAGCCTAAACCCAGATCACCACATGAACACCCTGGCAATTAAAGACCTGTATGTGTCAGGACTATAAGCCTTTGGGTTCTGACTATCCCTGCAGTGATGAAATATGCAGCTTGGGTCCAGAGCAGTAGGGAATAGGGAATGTGTAACATGTAGTACTGCATTTTTCCCAGCAGGAGAATGGATGCCTGTGACGTAAGTGAAGCGGTGAGGCATATGTTAATGTAGCTATGTACTATGGGTATGCATATAAATGAGTCAGAACACCAAACGTATAGTGGCTACAGCATCCGGCCAATGTGAATGCAGTCCCAGTTGAACAACGACTACAGCACATATAATGTGAAAGTGTAATGAATGCGTCTGTGCTGTACAGACAGTTAAATATGTAAAGGTGAATGTGTGTTTCGCAAACGTCCGTTAACCGGATTACAGATAATTACTGGTACTGTCACAAGTAATAAAGCCCACGTAAGCACAAAGACTTAGTAAACATATGTAACCCACAATAAGGATATGCATGAGCGCCTGCGCGTAACTCACAATAAGGAAATGCAAGTGCGCCTGTGCGTATGTGATCCGCTCACAGCATAGTAAATGAATGCTGTTTCCCCCACGTTAGTTATACATGGCTCAAACCTGTTAACCTCGTAAAGTATGAAACCGGACAAAGCCATGCACACTACCAGTACAAATAGGGACAGACCCCAGATATGTGCCAGAACAAACATAGAAAGTGGATAGTATAACGGGTGTGTCAGTAGCATGGATTCTCTGAAGGGTATGCAGTCGTAACCTGAACTGCTTGCCAGAATTCCCCACCGTAAGTCTCAAATGAAATGCCACTACATTGCCAGATAGACACAGGTTTATGTAAAACACAGCGAAGATAAAGGGGCAACCAGCTGTACACACTGCGACAATCTGTATAGTGGAAAGGTATGGTATGGATATAGATATATGTGTATACACATAATCCACAGACGTAAACCAAAGCAAGTTATGAAATGAGGATTGTACATGTATATATGTATACACAACAGACTTATGTCCCATAGATATGACATATGTACATAAATAGGCCACGTTATATCTAATATGGGTAGACAAACAGACATGCAGGAAAGGTGAATAAACCACAGCATTCCAAACCATTGGCCAGAAAGTGACAGTCCAGGAAGTTCTACACTTTAAACATGCAGATAGGTGTCCATTGCAGGACTCCAAAAATTGATTCTTACGTAGTGTCATCCGACATTGATGCAAAATAAGTGACCGCAGCAAATACAAAATAGCTGTACATGCAACAGTATCAGGTGCAAGGGTGATGACACATGTGTCGATAGAATGTATGATGTACGAACTGATATCCGGAGAGTGAGGAGTGCATATAAGTGTCTCCACACTTCAGTACCGCACACATTAAACATGTGTAATGGGTTGTTAGGTATGGGAATCATGGGTATGCAGAAATTGGCCTAGGTGTTGTTTGGCAGAGATTTCGTAGGCCCGCCCCATGGGAGTAATGTGGGTATAGCACACACCTATATTCTCAATAATGGGGCAAACCATCCACTGGATATTGCGGAAACCATTTTGGCAATATGTAGGGCCCTATATCAGTGTCATGTAGGCGATTATCATGGATGGACATGCGTATGACCAAGATGGTACCCATAACTGGCAAACTGTCAGAATAACACAGCTGCACTAAGGCATAGTACATGAAATACAAATAGGGACTATATTAGATATACCCCAGACAAAGTCAGAACATTGTGAGAATACTGGCATACCCATAAATATGGATGTTATGAGTGTTACTAATCATGTAATGGAAATGTCAGTCACTATTATCTACCGTACAGTTCATAATGCCTTGCCAGCAATTTACCAGAAAGGCACATCACTATGACAAATGTAACAAGGGCAAAGGTCAAACGTCAGGGTGTTTACCCATAATGTGTACAGGTTAGGGGTATGAAGGTAACCTGTCCAAAATACATGCACAGAACTAGTGATACTAGGTGGACAGGTGAGAAGAAAGACATCAGGACAAATGAGAAAACATGTACAAGTCACACGCATGTACTCCGACAAATGTGAATGACAACGTATTCCCTGTGAATGTCAATGTGGAAGGTTAATAGACACAAAAGTAATGTGTCTCTCAGGGTGTCATGCAGTGTCACCATAACAATGTCAAGTCCCCCAGACACGTACGTGAGCTCTGCCACTGACGGAAAGCGCAAATACCGGCGCACACATACGGTACATGATAGACCAATTAGTGTGAATAAGCAGCTGTTGGCCTGTGTGAGGAATAGAACTGTCTGTGTGGGTGTGTCCTGCAATATAAATGTAATGGCATGTGGCCTGTGATGCCGCATACAGTGTGTGTATTGGTGTCAGAAAGTTGATATTTTGTATCAGACACATACTCCGCAACTGTACAGATTTATGCAGAATGTGCAGAGTTCTGCCTCATATGTTTGGTGTGTTCCACGTAACAACAGTAACATTCTGGCACTTTCATGATAACTGAAGACATGAAATAATGACAAACATGTGAGTAAGACACCAAATCCGACAGAAATGCCATACTAATGCAAAACCTATTATTGTGTCAACTATCTACGTTTGTAAGAGCAACATGTCAATACTGCCCCTATGTGTCCCACTATCAGATAAGGCCTTGTCCAGCAACTTGCTCTAGGAGGTGGAGTGGTATGAACAGAAACAGATACATGTGTGAGGAAACAGCAATATCGACTGCAAGAAAACGCAGAAGGTATGAAATGTGCTGCAGTAGGATGTGCAGTACTGTCCGCAGGTATGTGCTGACATGTCAAATGACACAGCAGTCTACATGAAGAACCTATAGAGCTGTCACCTTTACAAATGATGATAGTGGGACATAGCCACAGCCATGCACACAACACAAATAGACATACACACATCAAAACTAGGCCATGATACATGCAGCCTTCGGCGTGTACGAGTACAGTGAGAGTACAGCAAGGATAGATGTCTGCCAAGATATACAGCAAATGCTTGTAAGGGCGTGTAACACCGCCCGTAACACGGACGTTGCATGGACAATGTTGGGATTTGCAACATACCCCATTGGTATGTGAAAGCTATGCAAATATGCGATACATGAAACAGTCAGCTGTCCATGCAAGAGCAGTGTTATGGGCAGAAAATAGATTTTATATATAAATATATATATATATAGAGAGAGAGAGAGAGAGAGAAAGAAATACAGACATACACACACACACACACATGTGGCAGGGCTGGTAATCAAACCTACACATGACTACCCTATCACACTACAGCATGACACATTTACAGAACACGCTACCGAGATTACTAAACACAGCAGACACACAGGCATTCTACTAGGTGCTTGTCAACATCCGCAAAGACAAAGATGTCAGCAGGATACATCTGTGTTGCGAAGCATCTAAAAGCATAACCTGAGTCCCCAGGCGGACAGGAGCATGCACACACACATCTGGCAGGCCTGGGAATCGAACTTACACTTAACTACCCTATCACACTACAGCATGACGCACTTACAGAACGCGCTACCGAGATTACTGAACACAGCACTCCCAGAGGCATACTTCTAGGTGGGTGACATCATCCGCAAAGGCAAAGACGCCGATAGGGAATGTATGTGTTGTGAGGCATCTAAAAGCATTACTGTGTCCCCAGACAGCTGGAAACACACACACACACACACACACACACACACACTTGGAAGGGCCGGGAGTTGAACACACACCTACCTACTCTAACACACTACAGCATTACGCATTTACAGAACGCGCTACCAAGATTACTGAACACAGCATTCCCAGAGGCATACTTCTAGGTGGGTGACATCATCTGCAAAGGCAAAGACGCTGATAGGGAATGTATGTGTTGTGAGGCATCTAAAAGCATTACTGTGTCCCCAGGCAACTGGAAACACACACACACACACACACACACACACACACACTTGGAAAGGCCGGGAGTTGAACACACACCTACCTACTCTAACACACTACAGCATTATGCATTTACAGAACACGCTACCGAGATTACTAAACACAGCACTCCCAGAGGCATACTTCTAGGTGGGTGACATCATCCGCAAAGGCAAAGATGCCGATAGAGAATGTATGTGTTGTGAGGCATCTAAAATCATTACTGTGTCCCCAGGCAGCTGGAAACACACACACACTTGGAAGGGCCGGGAGTTGAACTCACACCTACCTACTTTAACACACTACAGCATTACGCATTTACAGAACGCGCTACCGAGATTTCTGAACACAGCACTCCCAGAGGCATACTTCTAGGTGGGTGACATCATCCACAAAGGCAAAGACGCCGATAGGGAATGCATGTGTTGTGAGGCATCTAAAAGCATTACTGTGTCCCCAGGCAGCTGGAAACACACACACACACACACACACACACACACACACACACACACACACACTTGGAAGGGCTGGGAGTTGAACATACACCTACCTTCTCTAACACACTACAGCATTATGCATTCACAGAATGCGCTACTGAGATTACTGAACACAGCACTCCCAGAGGGATACTTCTAGGTGGGTGACATCATCCGCAAAGATGCCGATAGGGAATGTTTAGAGAGTGAGCGGTCTGAAAGCATATTACCATCCCAAGGTAGACGTACACAAACACGCCAGTGCGGTCATTGGGCCAACTAAATATCTACGGAGCACAACAACACTAAATAGATATGGGATGCACCACAGACAGTACACCCTTCGAGAGAGCAACAAGTGTGTTCAATGTAGGCATCCATTGTGACATTGAAATTGGACATCTGGTGCCTGGATGACCACCATGGCTATACAGGATGTCAATGGCCATGCCCACATGCTTAGTATCACATGTCTGTTTGGAATGTACTGTGTGTCCATCTACACAATGGCGTACTGGGCATGCTCACACACTTAGCTGTTGCAAAGGGCCATCTTGCATGCACACAGAGTCTAATCACAGAAGGGCGCAGTGTGGAATGTACTGTGTGTCCATCTACACAACGGTGTACTGGGCATGCTCACACACTTAGCTGTTGCAACGGGCCATCTTGCATGCACACAGAGTCTAATCACGGAAGGGCACAGTGTGGAATGTACTGTGTGTCCATCTACACAACGGCATACTGGGCATGCTCACACACTTAGCAGTTGCAAAGGGCAATCTTGCATGCAGATGGAATGTACACACAGAAGGGCACAGTAAGGTAAAACTGCCCTCACGCACAGGGCGGTCACACATGCAGTGACCTGTACACACACAGCTGCCATCACAGCTGTCACAGGTGCAGGTCACACACGTACACACTGCAGTGTACACTGTAGCTGTCAAGTCAGCACCATGTCATTGGTGCAGCACTACACAGCCTTACGGTCCCACAACACCATGTGACACATGACCACTGGGCTGTACAGCAGTGTACACCAGCTGTGCAGAGTAAACTCGTACCAACAGTGATCCAACAGGTGTTATGCATTGCAATGATACCAGTATACATGAACAGGTCGGCTAAAGACATGCCATGGCCCTTACACAGCTGTGACACCTAACTGTTGCTGAACACCAATGAACAAACATCTGGGTATGTCATACATGTGATTGTGTGGATGTGTGCATGGACTGCACACACAACACATACATACATACATGGCCTTTGATGTACCTCATGCATAACACTGGCCTAATCAATGCTACACACGCGAATTGAAGGTGGGCCCATGTCGGTTGAATGCTCACACTACAGGGGGTAGCAGTGTTGACCGGGACACATACCCTTGTACTGGTCGCCTGTGACACCCATGATATCATACCACAGTCCATGTGTTATGTATGTCAACACACATGTCCAACAATAGCAATGCATACAAACATGGCAACAGGAGACACATGTGACATCTGTACTGTGCATGCAGCAAACATGCATGTGCAGTGGCCGATGTCCGTAACATACTTGCACCTACCTACGACATGCAGACGCAATGCAGACCCATCATTGACATCTGTATACGGTGACATACAAACAGCACATATGGAGGGATGTGTGTACATAATGTGGTGAACCACCTGTCTAGATGTATGTGTGCAGGGGGTGGCTCACAGTTGTGTCACACACCATCCTATCATGCCATGTGCTAACTGTATGCTATGTCGCTGTTACGTGACGGTGCTGACATAATGCATACACAGCAGTCAGGTGTTAACAACTATATGTCATATGGCACCTGTAACACCTACAATCTCCCGTGTGTATATAGAAGCACATTTGCCAGATATAGCATTGGTACACATAATGCAATCAATACCGCTGCATGTCCATCAAACGTGTCATCATATGGCAGGTGTATCATTCCCAGCACTGCCATGTGTGTCCGAATGTGTGACCAGGGATGCCACATATCGTGGGGAATATGTCCCAGTTGCTACACATCCCTGTACACCATTGTAGAGATCTGTACATACGTCAGTGTGGGAAGCATGACGTTCGCCGGAGAGGTGCATCACACACATCGGCTGTCCTTATACACATGTGTGGTCACCACAGTGTGTGTGTGTCTGTATGTATGTCTGGTGCTTGGTGTGAGTGTGTATGCTAATATACGGTGGGAAATTATCACTGGCCCCACGTGTTGACTAACCCGTAATGGTGATGCATTGCACAACCCTGTTGATGCCATAGGTCCCAGCCATACTGGCTACCTGTGCATGTCCCTTCTCTGTGACACGTCGTGTGGGTGCATAGTACTGTGAGGGTGATGACCACACAGGCAAGGGTCCCCAGCTGCACACTATGGAGTGTGCGTTATAGTGGTGCACACCCCGTGAATGCAGCCATGTTCACGTACTGTTACAGGGTCCTACTGCTGCACAGTGTGGCCTCCAGCTACCAAGTGACACCTCACATCATCATTGGCCAGGCCACTTTGTACAACCCCTGCACCATGTCACCATACCTGTAATGTGTCCTGCTATGTATGTCACGTCTCTGTCCAGTGTAGCCTGTGGCACCGACCACATGTGTCAGGAGCAGTATATGTGCGGACATCTGTGTCATGTTGGTGTGTCCAACAGTCAGGATGAGGGTATGCTGATATTGCCAGACGTGCCTGTGTGTACTCCACAGTTACACGTGGGGGACTGCAAACACTGCTACCTGTAGGCACATGCAAGTACACCATAGGAGGGAACTAGGGTATCACAACCAACATGGTGCTACAGATGTAACAGAGACACATACTGTGAACACATCAAAATGCATGCTGCACCTGCACTGCATGGTGTGGCTGGTGCATGTCGGCAGTACACAACTTATGTCACATACACAACTCAGTATTCACACACAACCACTGCAACATACACATCCCTCACTATGCATACACAGGTATTACATACACCTCTCACTATGCTGTTCACCCTGTGCATCAGAATATTTGTGCATAACCCTGTACCGATGGTGTGGATGACAGGGATGCGGCACAGGCTTCATCATATGCACAGGGTGATATGTTTGCCAGGGGCATAGGCTGCACCAATGGATAACATCATGTGTGTGTGTAAGGGCCGGTGAGTTGTCTGGACATGTCTGTGCAGAATGCATGTGGATGTTGTGGAGCCCTACAGTTGTGTTTGCTGTGTGCGTGTATGTGTGTACACAGTTCTGTCATTTGTGATGCCTACACGGGGTATAATTGACAGCCCCAGATTGTACAGTGCAGGTTGTACAGCTCACTGTGTCCATCCATGGCCACGTGACCTGTGCCTGCCTGGGGTTGCACGGGCACTACCAGGTGGAGGTACAGAGTGGCTACTGTCCGACGACACATGTCCGCTGGAACCGTGTCCCAGCTGAGACCATCCAGGGCCACATCCACGTGGCCTGCTGTGTCCTGGTGTTGACAGCGCAGCACCAGCTGCACTGCTACTGCTACCGGCACTATGGGAGCGGGCATGTGAGGTGGCACGCTCACGTCAACATACACTAGGTGGTGTTGCTGGCCTACGTCCACGTGGCCTATGCCTCACTCCTACCAGGTGTTCCAGCACAGACAGCTCCTGCTCACAGATTGCCATGCCTCAGTCAAGGATTCCGACCATGTCACCTAGTCGCCTATCCAGAACATTAGCAATCTGCTGTTGAGCATTTGCCAATGCCTGGATGTTGTCAGTTAGGGTATGGATATCAGCCCTCTGCAGCCTCTGCCCTTCTCTGTTCTGCCGTTCAGCACGTGCCTTTTCCACCATTACAGTCTGGAACATGCGTCTGGTGATACCAGCTGCTGCGCTCTGTCCTGCAGGTGCATGTCTGCCAGAGGTCCTCCTATGAGCAGCACTGGCCACATGCCTGTGTGGCACATCTGCAATCATTACACTGACACTATGGTGTGTAGACACACCTTCTGTAGCCACCACACGTTCCTGTTCCATGCCAACAGACGCTGACTGGTGATGCGGTATGTGTTGGCAGCAGAACTGTGTGCGGGGAAGAGGGGGACATAGCTGGGATGGTAACCATTGGCACAGATTCAGCACCTGATAACCCTGCCTGTACCTCATGCATATGTTCATCACCGCTAGTATCTGTGGGGACACTAACATCAGATGGACCGCAGGAGGG